>NC_090438.1:647597112-647913063 GCF_031143425.1 Pleurodeles waltl | reverse complement strand
TCTGAGGTGGGAGGAGCTACCTTGGGAGTGGGGCTCGGTGGCGCAGCCACGATCCAATTTCGTCAACAATGAAGGACAGACCTGTGACCTGCTGGGTCCCATGGGCTGCTACCATGGTGAGTGGGGATGGGGGCCATATGTCAGTGGGAGGCTGAGCCCAAGACAAGAAGCAGGACAATAGTACGGGGTCATCTGATTGGAGGGAAGAAACATTAACAGATACACTTCCCCGTGAAGGAATATAATACCTGCTGTGTTCTGGAACTGTGGGACCTACAGTGGACACTCTCCCTGTTAGGTTGATTGGGGCCCTACTAAGCCCCCGAGGAATTGCAGATAACATCTCTCCTGACAGCTGCATCAGTAAAGTGCAGGGAACACTAGAAATGTTTGCCTAGCCAGAAGGATCAATACAATTTGAGGGAATGACAACTAAAACTGGGGGATTGGATGTGGTGGCTGAAACCCTCTCTGTAGGAAAGTACCATCTTCCTTGGCATGTTACCCCCATTTTCACATGTATGTCAGTAAGCTTTTGCCTGTCTCATTGGGATCCTGCTGGTCAGGACCCCAGTGCTCATAATGTATGGCCTAATGTGTATGCCTGTGTAGTACCTAACTGTGTCACTGAGGCTGTGCTAACCAGAACCTCAGTGCTTATACTCTCTCTACTATTACATTTGTCACTGTAGGCCAATGACTTCATTGACCAATTTAAATTGGCATACTGTACCCCCCTTATAAGGTACAGGTACCCAGGGCATTGGGGTTTCAGAAGATCCATATGGGCTGTAGCATTTCTTTTGCCACCCATAGGGAGCTCAGACAAACCCTTACACAGGAATGCCATTGCAGCCTGCATGTAATAGTGCACACACTATTTCACAGCCATTTCCAATGCACTTAAGTAACTTATATGTCTAACCTTCACTTGCTGAAGGATAGGGGCAAAATAGCTAAGTGTGAGGGCACACTTACACTAACAAAGGTTTCCCCACATAGTTCAGGGCCATTTCCCCATACTTTGTGAGTGCGGGAACGTCATTACAGGTGTGCACCACATATAGGTCAATATCTATATGTAGCTTCACAATGGGTTTCTACCTTGCTCTGGTGTGAAACTGGACAAAGGAAAGGGGAGTGACCACTCCCCTGTCCATCACCACCCCAGGTGTCATGCCCAGAGCTCCTCCAGTGTGTTCCAGACTTCAGCCATCTTGCTTTGCAAGATGTGGGGGCACTCTGGAGGGCTCTGAGTGGCCTGGGCCGGCAGGTGACGTCAGAGACCCCTCCTGATAGGTCCATACCTGATAAGGGAGTCAATCCTCCTCTCAGGGCTATTTAGGGTCTCTCCTGTGGGTTCTCTTCAGATTCTGATTGCAAGTTTTCTTCAAGAATGCTCTACAACAATTTCAGATTCTTCTGACCTCAGATCAACCGCAGCCTGCTCCACAAAACGCTGTAACTGTAATAAAGTGTCTACAAGAGACACTTTTCTTCAGAAACCTCAGCTCCAAGTCAGCAATTGCAACAGTTTCCATGGTGTGCACGCTCTGGAGACTCCCTGTCTTCATCCTTCAACAGAAGGACCGAAGAAATCTCCCGTAGAGTGACAGAGTCACTCCCCTGCTCCAAGCAGGCACTTTTCCAAGATGATGTCTGGTACCCTGGGACACCTCCTCTCATAGCGACAAGCGTGCTCCTCTGGACACAGAGGGTAGACATCATCAACATATACTGTCCTGTGGTCCTGCTGACGCAATTTGGAGGAGATACGACCTTGCCTTCTCCGAGAGCAATGGTATCCCTGTGTACTGCGTCTTCTTCACCTCCTGAGGCCTATGTGCACTCTTTGCAAAATTCCTTTGTGCACAGCCTGGCCCAGGTCCCCAGCTCTCCATCCATCCAGGGCTCTCTAAAGTGCTGAAAGCCCCATATTCCCCCTCACACAGAGTTTAGACCCCCAGGTCCCTCCTGGGGCCACCCAGTGCCATTTTGACGCAAAATGCACTTTTGTGGTAGCCAAAGCTTGTTGGTGACTTCCAACGCACAATCTCATCTGCAACAATCTTCACGCTGTGGGACATCTTTTGCATCATGGAGAACCCCAGTGGCATCTTCCTAGGGTGCATTTCTGCAGTCTTTGACTAACGAGGGACTCTTCTTTTCTCCCTCTTCTGGGTTGGCAGGGGCTCCTGTCCTTCCTGGAACTTCTTTCGACTTCTGGACTTGATTCCCTTCCATTGCAGATCTTCTGGTCCAATAATCCAGCAGTTTTTCTTTGCAGACTTGGTTGGCTGCTGCAAAATCCCGAAAAACGAGGTGTAGTGTGTCCTAAGAAAACTTGCAGTACTTTAGTCCTGCTTTTCCGGGCTCTGCAGTGGGGTAATTTACTTACCTTTACTGCATTCCTACTCTCCCAGCAATTCTTCACACACTACACTTGTCTAGGGGGTGCTTCGTGATTCGCATTCCGCTTTTTTAGTATATGGTTTGTGTTGTCCCAGACCTATTTTCTCCCATTGCATTCTATAGGATACCCTACTTTTTACATTGTTCTATGACTATTTACTTGTCTAATTTGTGTGTCTAGTGTATATATTGTGTATAATACTTACCTCCAGAAGGAGTATTGTCTCTAAGATATTTTTGGTACTGTGTCACTCAAATAAATACCTTTATTTTTGGTAACACTGAGTATTGTCTTTACTTATATATAAGTACTGTGTAACTTTAAGTGGTATTGCGTGAGCTTTGCATGTCTCCTAGTTCAGCCTAAGCTGCTCTGCTATAGCTACCTCTATCAGCCTAAGCTGCTAGAACACTACTACATTTCACTAATAAGGGATAGCTGGACCTGGTATAAGCTGTAAGTATCAAGGTACCCTCTACAAACCAGGCCAGCCTCCTACACTCTCCAACACCAAAGTTATCCTGACTAGCATAAATAAATCGAGAGACATGCTAGATAATAAAATTGGCACAGTAGTGTTAGAAATGGGGTCTCTGGTTGGCAGTCAGTTTGAACTCTGTCCAAGCAGGGACCCTCACTCTAGTCAGGGTAAGAGATGTGCACACCTAGGAAAACCCATGCTCACCCCCTTGGTAGTTTGGCACAAGCAGTCAAGCTTATCTCAAAGACAATGTGAAAAGTATTTCTACAATCAAACACAGTAACACAGTCAAAACGCAACAAGAGGGCTCAACACCAGTTTAGAAAAATAGCCAATATTTGTTTTTATTAAAACAAGATCAAAACAAAAAAATCCAACATACTCAAAGTTATGAATTTTCAAAGATTAAACTTCAGTATATTGCCTAGAAACACAAATGCTTCAATTTGATTTTATAACAGTGTTGGATCCAATGCAACGTTGGTTCCGGTGCTATGGAGCAGTGGAGCAGAGACATCAGTGCGAGGCATTGGGTCCTTGCTGTGGAACAGTGGAGATGCGGCAGGGTCAGTGCAAAGCGTTGGCTCCTTACGCTCTGGAGTATCGATGTCTGGCGGGTCAAGACACAGTGGGGTGACCTCACGTCATTGCGGACATGCCACAGGCCTGCAGGAGTTGCAGCAGGAGTCGGTGACACGGCACTCGGGACTCATGAAGTCACAGAATGGCAGTAGGCCTGCGGCAAGTCAGGCCTGCGAAGTCAGTCGGGGTCATCACACTCTAGCGGGGACCATGACTTCAGTTGCAGGCAGTGTTGTGGGTCAGGCAGCAGTGTCAGTCAAGGCAGAAGCAGCAGCTGCAGGCCAACCCAGCGAAGCACACACAGCAAAGAGGCTGTACTCCTCTAGCTGTTCTCCTGGGCAGAGGTTGCTCTTGATCCAGAAGTGTTTTAAAAGTCTGAGGTTTTGGGTTCAGTTCTTAAACCCATTTCTGCTTTTGAAGTGGGCACATTTCAAAAGAAAGTCTATGTTGGTGACAAGATCCTGTCTTGCCCAGGCCTGGTCCCAGACCCACACTACAGGGTTGGAGACTGCATTGTGTGAGAACAGGCAAGGCCCTTTCAGATGCAGATGTCAGCTCCTCCCTCCTCACTCTAGCCAAGGAGTCTCTTAAGGATATGCAGGACACACTCCAGCTCCCTTCGTGTCACTGTCTAGAGGGAATTCACAAACAGCTCAACTATCAGTCTAACCCAGATATAAATTCTACAGGCAGGCTGAGGCACAGAATGGTTAAGCAAGAAAATGCCCACTTTCTAAAAGTGGCATTTTCAACCTGACAATCTAAAAACCAGCTTTACCAAAAGATCTATTTTTACATTGTGAGTTCAGAGACCCCAAACTCCATCTCGCCATTGGCTCCCCATGGGAAACTGTACTTTAAAGATATTTAAAGGCAGTCCCAATGTTAACCTATGAGAGAGATAGGCCTTGCAGGAGTGAAAGGTGAATCTGGTAGTATTTCACTAAAAGATCATGTAAAACACACCAGTACATGTCCAACCTTTTACAACCACACTGCACCCTGCCCATGGGAATACCTAGGACCTACCTTAGTGGTGACTTACATGTACAAAAAAGGAATGTTTGTGCCGATAGCCAGGTTGAACTGGCACTTTAAAACTGCACGCTGAGACACTGCAGTGGCAGGTCTGATCCATGTATACAGGAATATTCATGGGGGTGGCACAATCAGTGCTGCAGGCCCACTAGTAACATGTGGTTTAAGGCCCTGGGCACCTCTTGTGCACTTTATTAGGGACTTACTAGTAAACCACATACACCACTCATGGAAAAGTCAATCACTGATATAATTTACACAGACAGCACTTGCACCTTAGCACTGGTCAGCAGTGATAAAGTGCCCAGAGTAACAAACCCATCAAAAGCGAAGTCCAGCACGCAGTCAAAAAGACAGGAAGCAGATGCAGAAAGACAGGGGAGACCATGCCAAGGATGCCAGGTCTAACAAGTAGGCAGTTTTGTCATGGTGCTTGTAGGAGGCTGGCCTGGTTTGTAGTGGTACCAAGGGGTACTTACACTCTGCACCAGGTCCAGTTATCCCTTATTAGTGTAGAAGAGGTGTCTAGCAGCTTAGGCTGATAGAAAAGGTAGCTTAGCAGAGCAGCTTAGGCTGAACTAGGAGACGTGTAAAGCTCCTACTATACCACTGGTGTCATATGCACAACATCATAAGAAAACACAATACACAGATATACTAAAAATAAAGGTACTTTATTTTTATGACAATATGCCAAAAGTATCTCAGTGAGTACCCTCAGTATGAGGATAGCAAATATACACAAGATATATGTACACAATACCAAAAATATGCAGTAATAGCAATAGAAAGCAATGCAAGCAATGTACAGTCACAATAGATTGCAATGAGAGCACGCAGGGATAGGGGCAACACAAACCATATGCTCCAAAAGTGGAATGCGAACCTTGAATGGACCCCAAACCTATGTGAGCTTGTAGAAGGTCGCTGGGACTGTAAGAAAACAGTGAGGGTTAGAAAAATAGCCCACCCCTAGACCCTGAAAAGTAGGTGTAAAGTGCACCTAAGTTCCCCAGAGAGCACAGAAGTCGTGATAGGGGAATCTGCAAGGAAGACCAACACCAGCAATGCAACAGCAATGGATTTCCAGACGAGAGTACCTGTGGAACAAGGGGACCAAGTCCAAGAGTCACACTCAAGTCGTGAGTGGGCAGATGCCCAAGAAATGCCAGCTGAGGGTGCAAAGAAGCTGCCACTGGATGGTAGAAGCTGTAGATTCTGCAAGAACGAAGAGGACTAGGAACTTCCCCTTTGGAGGATGGATGTCCCACGTCGTGAAGAAGCTTTCAGAGGTGTTCCAACGCAGAAAGACCGCAAACAAGCTTTGCTAGCTGCAAGGGTCGCGGTTAGGGTTTTTGGATGCTGCTGTGGCCCAGGAGGGACCAGGATGTCGCCAATTATGTGAGGAGACAGAGGGGGCGCCCAGCAAGACAAGGAGCCCTCACAGAAGCAGGCAGCACCCGCAGAAGTGCCGGAACAGGCACTACAAAGAAGAGTGAACTGGAGCTCACCCGAAGTCACAAAAGAAGGTTCCACAACGCCAGAGGACAACTCAGGAGGTCGTGCACTGCAGGTTAGAGTGTCGGGGACCCAGGCTTGGCTGTGCACAAAGGAAATCCTGGAAGAGTGCACAGGAGCCGGAGCAGCTGCAAATCCCGCCTTACCCAGCAATGCAGTCTAGCGTGGGGAGGCAAGGACTTACCTCCACCAAACCTGGGCTGAAGAGTCACTGGACTGTGGGAGTCACTTGGACAGAGTTTCTGAGTTCCAGGGACCACGCTCGTTGTGCTGAGAAGGGACCCAGGGGACCGGTGGTGCAGTCTTTTGGTGCCTGTGGGTACAGGGGGAAGATTCCGTCGACCCACTGGAGATTTCCTCGGAGCTTCTAGTGCAGAGAGGAGGCAGACTACCCCCACAGCATGCACCACCAGGAAAGCAGACGAGAAGGCGGCTGGATCAGAGATACAAGGTTGCAGTAGTCATCTTTGCTACTTTGTTGCAGTTTTGCAGGCATCCAGAGCAGTCAGCGGTCGATTCCTTGGTAGAAGGTGAAGAGAGAGATGCAGAGGAACTCTGATGAGCTCTTGCATTCGTTATCTAAAGAATTCCCCAAAGCAGAGACCCTAAATAGCCAGAAAAGGAGGTTTGGCTACCTAGGAAGGAGGATAGGCTAGCAACACAGGTAAGAGCCTATCAGAAGGAGTATCTGACGTCACCTGCTGCCAGCAGCACCTCTGTTTCCAAGATGGCAGAGGTCTGGAGCACACTGGAGGAGCTCTGGGCACCTCCCCTGGGAGGTGCAGATCAGGGGAGAAGTCACTCCCCTTTCCTTTGTCCAGTTTCACGCCAGAGCAGGGCTAGGGGATCCCTGAACCGGTGTAGACTGGCTTATGCAGAGATGGGCACCATCTGTGCCCATCAAAGCATTTCCAGAGGCTGGGGGAGGCTACTCCTCCCCAGCCCTGACACCTTTTTCCAAAGGGAGAGGGTGTAACACCCTCTCTCTGAGGAAGTCCTTTGTTCTGCCTTCCTGGGCCAAGCCTGGCTGGACCCCAGGAGAGCAGAAACCTGTCTGAGGGGTTGGCAGCAGCTTCAGTGAAACCCCGGGAAAGGTAGTTTGGCAGCACCCGGGTCTGTGCTAGAGACTCGGGGATCATGGAATTGTCTCACATTGTCTTCCATGATCTTAGACATGTTACATGGCCATGTTCGGAGTTACCATTGTGACGCTATACATAGGTAGTGACCTATGTATAGTGCACGCGTGTAATGGTGTCCCCGCACTCACAAAGTCCGGGGAATTTGCCCTGAACGATGTGGGGGCACCTTGGCTAGTGCCAGGGTGCCCACACACTAAGTAACTTAGCACCCAACCTTTACCAGGTAAAGGTTAGACATATAGGTGACTTATAAGTTACTTAAGTGCAGTGGTAAATGGCTGTGAAATAACTTGGACGTTATTTCACTCAGGCTGCAATGGCAGGCCTGTGTAAGAATTGTCAGAGCTCCCTATGGGTGGCAAAATAAATGCTGCAGCCCATAGGTATCTCCTGGAACCCCAATACCCTGGGTACCTCAGTGCCATATACTAGGGAATTATAAGGGTGTTCCAGTATGCCAATGTGAATTGGTGAAATTGGTCACTAGCCTGTTAGTGACAATTTGTACAGAGAGAGCATAGCCACTGAGGTTTTGGTTAGCAGAGCCTCAGTGAGAAAGTTAGGCATCACACAGGGAACACATACATATAGGGCACAAACTTATGAGTACTGGGGTCCTGGCTAGCAGGGTCCCAGTGACACATAGCAAACATACTGAAAACATAGGGTTTTCACTATGAGCACTGGGCCCTGGCTGGCAGGATCCCAGTGAGACAGTGAAAACACCTTGACATATACTCACAAACAGGCCAAAAGTAGGGGTAACAAGGCTAGAAAGAGGCTACTTTCTCACACAACCCCCCCCCCCCCCCAAATGAAGGACAATAAGGCTAACCTTGGCCAGTTGAGACTTTATTGTCTAAGTGGTGATAAGTAGAGAGTAGCTCTGCAATAGGCTGGTTACTCCCTTAATCATCCACTATATGGTTACTTCCCTGTGGGGATGTAAACACCCTGTTTGAAGTTTTTTAGATAAGCAACAATGTGAAGATATATTTTCAGAGTTTCTATCAGTAAGTTTAAGTTTAGAACAGTGGGAATTGTCCACTGGACCTATTTCTAGTCATGAGAATGCCAGACAGGGATGCTGTCTCAGAAAAGCCATAGCTGGGCAAAAACTTTGTCCATATGGCTGAAAGAGAGAACAGGGATGCTGTTTCTCTTGAGTTGGAGCAGGGCACGGATGCTGTCCTATGAGCTCCACACTAGGGCAGGGCTGCTGTCCTAAGTGTTGTGAGGCAGTGCAGGGTTTCTGCACTAAAGTTTCTCTGGGAGGGTTGGAGGGATGCTCCATGTTAACTAAAATGGTGCTCTTTTTCTCACCAATATGAGTTATCCCAAAGAGAGGTACTTCCACCTCAGGGAGTACAGCTATGCCAGCTGAAGATTCCCTTGGAACAGCTGCCACTCCAGGAGAGGTTTCTCCCACCACAGGAATGGTATCCTGAAACTGCAGGGTGGTTAGGGGATTCTGTGATACCCTTTTTACCTGTTGTTGGAGAGGGATCCTGAGTTTTCAGGCCTTCTCTCCTTTGCTTTTGCATTTCAGTAGAAATGAGAGGGAACAATTCCTCAGGGATACCCAGCATGGCTGCATGGGTATAAAACTCTACATCAGCCCAACCTGAGGCCTCTAGGTCATTACCTAAGAGACAGTCTACAGGTAAGCTAGGTGACACTACCACCTGCTTAGGGCCAGTAACTCCACCCCAACTAAGCTGAACTATAGCTAAGGTAAGAAACTTAGTGGAGTTATGGACATCAATAATCTTATACTGTTGTCCAATGATGTGTTGTTCAAGAGCCACTAGGTTTTCAGTCACCAAAGTGATACTGGCACCTGTGTCCCTGTAGGCCTGGGCCTCAACACCATTTATTGAAACTATCTGCCTGTACTTATCCATTGTAAGCAGCCAGTGTGGCAAGGCCAATGCCACTAGGTGTGACAGAAACTGTCTTGGGACTGACTACCCCAGTTTCTATGATGGACTCATAAGTGAACCCAACTACACCCTTAGCTTGACTGTTGCCAGCAGTCCCACCACTAGTACCACTACTGCTAGGGGCACTAGAGCTTGATGTATTAGTGGTGGTAGGCTCAGGGGGTTTACCTGGACAGGACTTATCCCCTGGCCTATGGCCTCTATTTTTACACACAAAGCACCAAGGCTTTTTAATGTGTGTGGGTTGTGAAGAAGAAGATGAAGAATGTGTTTTATCCCCACCCACTGAAGAGTGTTTAGGATTTGAAGAAGGATCTTTGATTTTACCCTTATCCCCATGCTTATCCTGATATTTCTCCCCATCTTTCTTCTTGCCATCCTTGTCACCACCTGTATGAACTTTTCTGTTCACTCTTGTTCTGACCCATTTGTCTGCCTTCTTTCCCAATTCTTGAGGAGAGGTCAGATCTGAGTCCACTAGATATTGGTGTAACAAATCAGACACACAGTTATTAAGAATATGCTCTCTCAGGATTAAGTTATACAGGCTTTCATAGTCAGAAACTTTACTGCCATGTAACCACCCCTCAATGCCTTCACTGAATGGTCAACAAAGTCTACCGAGTCTTGTGAAGACTCCATTTTGGTTTCTCTGAACTTGATCCTGTACTGTTCAGTGGTTAAGCCATAACCATCTATGAGTGCATTCTTTAAAACTGTAAAATTATTGGCATCACTTTCCTTCACAGTAAGGAGCCTATCCCTACCCTTTCCACTGAAAGATAGCAATAGGATAACAGCCCACTGCCTTTGAGGGACCCCCTGTACAACACAGAACTCTCAAGTGCAGCAAACCACTTGTTAATGTCATCCCCCTCCTTGTAAGGGGGAACTATCTTGTGCAGATTCCTAGAATGATGCTCTTTCACAGGATTACTATCTGTAATACTGCTGCTGCCACCATGGGGTCCAAACCCCAACCTCTGCCTTTCTTTTTCTAAGTCAAATGCTTCCCTGTTTAGATCCAGCTGTTGCTTTTTAAGCTTCAGCCTGGACTCTTCCACTCTCAATCTATTGAGTTCCCTTTCTAACACCCTGTCAGCAGGGTGGGTGGGTTGGGCATGCTTAGACACAGTAGAATGGTGTGAATGAACAGGGGGAGACCTGTCCCTAACAGATGGCACTCTAACAACCTGGCCTAAAGGAGTGATATTCCTACTGTGTTGAGAGCTCACATTAGTACCAGCCATGCTAGGTGGCCTGCTAAGGGGCAGGTTGGGAAGATTCTCATATAACACTTTAGCTGGGGCTACCCCAGAATCAGAGTGTGAACCATCAGCTAATCTGTCACCTGATGTGCCAGCTATGGCCTTATCATGTTCAATGAGCATATTAACCAACAATTCTCTAGAGGGATTCTTCCCTACCCCTAAACCTCTATCAATGCAGAGACTCCTTACACCTTTCCAGTTAAGGTGGTCATAAGCTGTGCTGGCCAGATCCAGAGTTTGACCTGTACCAGACATGATAGAAAAGGGTTTAAGGGACAGAAAAAAAAAAAAAAAGTTTCAGAACTTTTTAAGGAACAGAAAAAAACGTTTTCAACTTTTAAGAATTTTTTTAGAAAGTTTTGAGGTACTTTTCAGCACTTAGCAATAGAGTAAGAGAAGAAAGGCAAAACTTTTTGGTTAGGTGTACATACACTGAACTTGTTTTGTATATTTTTCTCTTTTGAAAAGTACAAAATGACAAAGTGGTAAGTAGATGCAAGTACTTATCCCACCGGTGCACAACCAATGTAGGAGGCTGGCCTGGTTTGTAGTGGTACCAAGGGGTACTTACACTCTGCACCAGGTCCAGTTATCCCTTATTAGTGTAGAAGAGGTGTCTAGCAGCTTAGGCTAATAGAAAAGGTAGCTTAGCAGAGCAGCTTAGGCTGAACTAGGAGACGTGTAAAGCTCCTACTATACCACTGGTGTCATATGCACAATATAATAAGAAAACACAATACACAGATATACTAAAAATAAAGGTACTTTATTTTTATGACAATATGCCAAAAGTATCTCAGTGAGTACCCTCAGTATGAGGATAGCAAATATACACAAGATATATGTACACAATACCAAAAATATGCAGTAATAGCAATAGAAAGCAATGCAAGCAATGTACAGTCACAATAGATTGCAATGAGAGCACGCAGGGATAGGGGCAACACAAACCATATGCTCCAAAAGTGGAATGCGAACCTTGAATGGACCCCAAACCTATGTGAGCTTGTAGAGGGTCGCTGGGACTGTAAGAAAACAGTGAGGGTTAGAAAAATAGCCCACCCCTAGACCCTGAAAAGTAGGTGTAAAGTGCACCTAAGTTCCCCAGAGAGCACAGAAGTCGTGATAGGGGAATCTGCAAGGAAGACCAACACCAGCAATGCAACAGCAATGGATTTCCAGACGAGAGTACCTGTGGAACAAGGGGACCAAGTCCAAGAGTCACACTCAAGTAGTGAGTGGGCAGATGCCCAAGAAATGCCAGCTCAGGGTGCAAATAAGCTGCCACCGGATGGTAGAAGCTGTGGATTCTGCAAGAACAAAGAGGACTAGGAACTTCCCCGTTGGAGGATGGATGTCCCACGTCGTGAAGAAGCTTGCAGAGGTGTCCCCATGCAGAAAGACCACAAACAAGCCTTGCTAGCTGCAAGGGTTGCGGTTAGGGTTTTTGGATGCTGCTGTGGCCCAGGACGGACCATGATGTCGCCAATTGCGTGAGGAGACAAAGGGGGCGCCCAGCAAGACAAGGAGCCCTCACAGAAGCAGGCAGCACCCACAAAAGTGCCGGAACAGGCACTACAAAGAAGAGTGAACTGGAGCTCACCCAAAGTCACAAAAGAAGATCCCACGACCCCGGAGGACAACTCAGGAGGTCGTGCACTGCAGGTTAGAGTGTCGGGGACCCAGGCTTGGCTGTGCACAAAGGAAATCCTGGAAGAGTGCACAGGAGCCGGAGCAGCTGCAAATCCCGCGGTACCCAGCAATGCAGTCTAGCGTGGGGAGGCAAGGACTTACCTCCACCAAACTTGGGCTGAAGAGTCACTGGACTGTGGAAGTCACTTGGACAGAGTTGCTGAGTTCCAGGGACCACGCTTGTCGTGCTGAGAGGGGACCCAGGGGACCGGTGATGCAGTCTTTTGGTGCCTGTGGTTGCAGGGCGAAGATTCCGTCGACCCACGGGAGATTTCTTCGGAGCTTCTAGTGCAGAGAAGAGGCAGACTACCCCCAGAGCATGCACCACCAGGAAAGCAGACGAGAAGGTGGCTGGATCAGCGATACAAGGTTGCAGTAGTCGTCTTTGCTACTTTGTTGCAGTTTTGCAGGCGTCCAGAGCAGTCAGCGGTTGATTCCTTGGCAGAAGGTGAAGAGAGAGATGCAGAGGAACTCTGATGAGCTCTTGCATTCGTTATCTAAAGAATTCCCCAAAGCAGAGACTCTAAATAGCCAGAAAAGGAGGTTTGGCTACCTAGGAAGGAGGATAGGCTAGCAACACAGGTAAGAGCCTATCAGAAGGAGTCTCTGATGTCACCTGCTGGCACTGGCCACTCAGAGCAGTCCAGTGTACCAGCAGCACCTCTGTTTCCAAGATGGCAGAGGTCTGGAGCACACTGGAGGAGCTCTGGGCACCTCCCCTGGGAGGTGCAGGTCAGGGGAATAGTCACTCCCCTTTCCTTTGTCCAGTTTCAGACCAGAGCAGGGCTGGGGGATCCCTGAACCGGTGTAGACTGGCTTATGCAGAGATGGGACCATCTGTGCCCATCAAAGCATTTCCAGAGGCTGGGGGAGGCTACTCCTCCCCAGCCCTGACACCTTTTTCCAAAGGGAGAGGGTGTAACACCCTCTCTCTGAGGAAGTCCTTTGTTCTGCCTTCCTGGGCCAAGACTGGCTGGACCCCAGGAGGGCAGAAACCTGTCTGGTCTGAGGGGTTGGCAGCAGCTGCAGTGAAACCCCGGGAAAGGTAGTTTGGCAGTACCCGGGTCTGTGCTAGAGACTCAGGGGATCATGGAATTGTCTCCCCAATGCTAGAATGGCATTGGGGTGACAATTCCATGATCTTAGACATGCTACATGGCCATGTTCGGAGTTACCATTGTGACGCTATACATAGGTAGTGACCTATGTATAGTGCACACATGTAATGGTGTCCCCGCACTCACAAAGCCCGGGGAATTTGCCCTGAACGATGTGGGGGCACCTTGGCTAGTGCCAGGGTGCCCACACACTAAGTAACTTAGCACCCAACCATTACCAGGTACAGGTTAGACATATAGGTGACTTATAAGTTACTTAAGTGCAGTGGTAAATGGCTGTGAAATAACGTGGACGTTATTTCACTCAGGCTGCAATGGCAGGCCTGTGTAAGAATTGTCAGAGCTCCCTATGGGTGGCAAAAGAAATGCTGCAGCCCATAGGGATCTCCTGGAACCCCAATACCCTGGGTACCTGAGTACCATATACTAGGGAATTATAAGGGTGTTCCAGTATGCCAATGTGAATTGGTGAAATTGGTCACTAGCCTGTTAGTGACAATTTGTACAGAGAGAGCATAACCACTTAGGTTCTGGTTAGCAGAGCATCAGTGAGACAGTTAGGCATCACACAGGGAACACATACATATAGGTCACAATTTTATGAGCACTGGGGTCCTGGCTAGCAGGGTCCCAGTGACACATAACAAACATACTGAAAACATAGGGTTTTCACAATGAGCACTGGGCCCTGGCTGGCAGGATCCCAGTGAGACAGTGAAAAAACCCTGAGATATACTCACAAACAGGCCAAAAGTGGGGGTAACAAGGCTAGAAAGAGGCTACTTTCTCACAGTGCTGCAGCAAGATCTACACAAAGCTGTAGAAAGAATCAGAGATGCAGAACTCCGAGGTCTGGAACTCTGTACTCACATTGCAATAGACATGGCATGATTAAGCTCGGTGACCATAGAGCTCTCAGCTAAGGAGGAGGATGCCAAGGGAAGAGCTAGGGTGAATAATTTAAGATTTGTGGGATTCCTCGTAGGCTAGGACTAATCCTCTCCTGAAAAAATCCTGAACCACTGTCTGAAATGCTTAATGCTGGGGGAAGCTTTATATCCCTTCTTCGTAATCGAAAAAGCACATAAAGGCCCTCATTACAACCCTGGCGGTCGGTGTTAAAGCGGCGGTAATACCACCAACAGGCCGGCGAAAAAAAAAATAGGATTATGACCACAGTGGAAACCGCCAACATAGACAGCCACTTTAACACTCCGACAGCCACGGCGGTACAAACAAACAGCGCATCGGTAACCGCCAACAGACGGGCAGAAGACAATGTACCGCCCACCCTATCACAAGATGCCAATCCGCCACCTTTTCCAGGGCGGAACCAATGCAAACAAAAACACAGCAGAAACAGTACACAGAAGGGAAAACACTCACCTGCCCACACCCCACGACGAACCAGGACGCCATGGAGCCAGAACTGCAGATCCTGCCGACGATGGTCTTCCTGCTCCTCTATCAGGAGCTCCAACGACGGCAGCGACGACCACGGTGAGTACTGCACCTACAACACAGGGGAGGGGGGAGTGAAAAGAGAGTGACACACACACGCAACACGCAACATCCCTACCCCCACCCTCACCCACAACAACATACACACAAATACATGCAGCAACATTATATATACACCTCCTACACCCCCTACCCCCCCTTCAATAACACAAGCACAAAAGGAAATAAGTTGAAAGATTGTAATCAATAAAAATCCAGTAGTCAAAACTAAAAATACAGTATATACAATTATGTACACCACCTACACAAGTCCGGATAGTGCACCAATCATTGTCCGTGGACCACTGGGCCCAAAATGCATGAGCGAGGCCCACACTAGATACCTGACTCCAAACGGAGAGAACACTGGAGGAGTATCACATAGAAAATATACAAGCACCTCGGGGGGCACCTCAGCCTGATGATCGCACGACACAACTGCTCCACGAGGGGGCTCCATGCCCATTGATATATCCTGGGGAGTGCAAAGCCACAGTCTCTCAAGTCCTTCCAGTGGGTCGGTTGCCCACTGCTGTATCCTGGGGAGTGCAAAGCCACAGTCTCTCAAGTGGGTGGTTTGCCCACTGCTCTATCCTGGGGAGTGCAAAGCCACAGTCTCTCAAGTCTTTCCAGTGGGTGGTTGGCCCACTGCTGTATCCTGGGGAGTGCAAAACCACAGTCTCTCAAGTCTCTCAAGTCTCTCAAGTGGTTGGTTTGCCCACTGCTGTATCATGGGGAGTGCAAAGCCACAGTCTCTCAAGTGGGTTGTTTGCCCACTGCTGTATCCTGGGGAGTGCAAAGTCACAGTCTCTCAAGTCTTTCCAGTGGGTGGTTTGCCCACTGCTGTCTCCTGAGGAGTGCAAAGCCACAGTCTCTCAAGTCTCTCAAGTGGGTGGTTTGCCCACTGCTGTATCCTAGGGAGTGCAAAGCCACAGTCTCTCAAGTCTTTCCAGTGGGTGGTTTGCTCACTGTTGTATCCTGGGGAGTGCAAAGCCACAGTCTCTCAAGTCTCTCAAGTGGGTGGTTTGCCCACTGCTGTATCCTGGGGAGTGCAAAGCCACAGTCTCTCAAGTCTTTCCAGTGGGTGGTTTGCCCACTGCTGTATCCTGGGGAGTGCAAAGCCACAGTCTCTCAAGTGGATAACAGTCTCCACTGGTTCTGGAGGGGGCTTTGTGCCCAGAGTGCTTCATCCTGCCAAGGACTGAGGTAGTGGATGCCTTTCTCCACTGGTTCTGGAGGGGGCTTTGTGCCCAGAGTGCTTCATCCTGCAAAGGACAGAGGTAGTGGATGCCTTTCTCTACTGGTTCTGGAGGGGGCTTTGTGCCCAGAGTGCTCTATCCTGCCAAGGACAGAGGTAGAGAATGCCTTTCTCCACTGGTTGTCGAGGGGGCTTTGTGCCCAGAGTGCTTCATCCTGCCAAGGACAGAGGTAGTGGATGTCTTTCTGCACTGGTTTTGGAGGGGGATTTGTGCCCAGAGTGCTTCTATCTGCCAAGGACTGAGGTAGTGGATGCCTTTCTCCACTGAAAGTGATGTTTCATGGAAGCTGCCCAGGCTCCTGGAACTCACCACCAGTCTCGGAAGACTGACGGGATGGCAGCCATGTCTGCGGTGGTGCCACTGACTCAGGATGTCGCGGGGCTGCTGGCGGTGCTTGCGGCGGTGTCAGTCACGGCGGACTCTGTGGCAGCGGTGCTGGCGGCGGGCTCAGTGACGGCGGTGCTGGCAGCGGGCTCTGTGGCGGCGGTGCTGGTGTTGGGGTCTGTGACAGCGGTGCTGGTGGAGGGGTCTGTGACAGCGGTGCTGGTGGCGGTGTCTGTGACAGCGGTGCTAGCAGCAGGCTCAGTGACAGCAGTGCTGGCGGCAGGCTCTGTGGCAGCAGTGCTGGTGGCGGGGTCTGTGACAGTGGTGCTGGTGGAGGGGTCTGTGACAGCAGTGCTGGTGGAGGGGTCTGTGACAGCGGTGCTGGTGGTGGGCTCTGTGGCGGCGGTGCTGGTGGCGGGCTCTGTGGCGACATTGCTGGTGGCGGGCTCAGTGACAACGGTGCTGGTGGCGGGCTCAGTGACAGCGGCGCTGGCGGTGGGCCCTGTGGCGGCTGTGCTGGCAGCGGGCTCTGTGGCGGTGCAGGTGGCGGTGCAGGTGGCGGTGCAGGTGGCGGTCTTCTCCGCTGTACAGGTTGGTGTCAATGTGGACAGAAGGTGTGACAAAGGTCCCTCAGTCGGTGCCACCATGCCCTCTCCTGTCCTGCCCTTTAGTTTCTGGCCCTTCCCCACCTTGGATGGTGGTGCAGCTGTCTTGTGATGTTTCATGAAAGCTGCCCAGGCTCCTGGAACTCACCACCAGCCTTGGAAGACTGACCAATGGGGATGGCAGCCATGTCTGCGGTGGTGCCACTGGCTCAGGATGTCGCGGGGCTGCTGGCGGTGCTTGCGGCGGTGTCACTCACGGCGGACTCTGTGGCAGCGGTGCTGGCGGCGGGCTCAGTGACGGCGGTGCTGGCAGCGGGCTCTGTGGCGGCGGTGCTGGTGGCGGGGTCTGTGACAGCGGTGCTGGTGGAGGGGTCTGTGACAGCGGTGCTGGTGGTGGTGTCTGTGGCAGCGGTGCTAGCAGCAGGCTCAGTGACAGCAGTACTGGTGGCGGGGTCTGTGACAGCGGTGCTGGTGGAGGGGTCTGTGACAGCGGTGCTGGTGGTGGGCTCTGTGGCGGCGGTGCTGGTGGCGGGCTCTGTGGCGGCATTGCTGGTGGCGGGCTCAGTGACAACGGTGCTGGTGGCGGGCTCAGTGACAGCGGTGCTGGCGGTGGGCCCTGTGGCGGCTGTGCTGGCGGCGGGCTCTGTGGCGGTGCAGGTGGCGGTGCAGGTGGCGGTCTTCTCCGCTGTACAGGTTGGTGTCAATGTGGACAGAAGGTGTGACCAAGGTCCCTCAGTCGGTGCCACCATGCCCTCTCCTGACCTGCCCTTTAGTTTCTGGCCCTTCCCCACCTTGGATGGTGGTGCAGCTGTCTTGCCACTATCCCCTTTCGTTTTCCCTGCCCCTTGGTGTCAGGTGTTTTCTGCTTCTCCCTCCGGGATGTGGGCAACTTTTTTAGTTTTGCAGGTGGCGCAATGTCCTTGCCCTCACTCGGTGGCACACTGGCAGCCCTAATGGTTGGCGCACACCAATAGCCTGCTGCTGCTGGCACCACTGTGTCTCGGGATATGGTGGCTGAGGTGCTGGGCTGGTACCTTTAAAGCCTGGCCCTAGGGGACGGACGGGGGTGGGAGGTGTGGGGAAGAGGTCAATATTAGCCAGGAAACGTTTTTTAGACACACTGGGATGGGTAGATGGAGGGGGTTTGGGAGTGGAGGAAGAGGTAGTGGTTGTAGGAGGTGTACGTCAGCTGAATTTGGGTGAAGGTGCATGGGCTGGAGGCTGTTGTGAGGTGGATGGCTGTTGGGTGGGTGTGTGCCTGTGTTTGTGTACTTTGGGAGGAGGGCTCACAGACACACTGGGAGAGGACACAGGGGATGTGTGAATGGTAGTGGGGGTGGTGAGTGCACGTGAGCGGTGTGTGGTGATGGGTGTGCTGGTGATGGAGGTAGTGGCTGAAGATGTAATGCATGCAGGTGTGAGTGGAGACGAGACTGGTAGGGACGAGGGAGACGTTGAGGAGGGGGACACAGTGGAGGCAGTGGATGTTGGTATGTCTGCATGGGTATGATGCTTGTGTGAGTTCCTGTGGGATGTGTGGTGCTTATGTTTGCCTTAGCCACTTTTGTGTGTTGAGGTGTGTCCATGCTGGTCTAATGGTGTGCTTGGGATAGGCTGAGGTACAGGGGATTGGGTCTGGGTGGAGTAAGTTGGAGGGGGAGGCTGGACACAGGGACAATGGCTGCAATCAGTGCTGAGGCCAGAGCCTGAAATGCTCTCTGTTCGGCTGCCTGGCCAGAATGAATGCCCTCCAGGTATGCATTTGTTTGTTCAAAATGCTTCTCAACACCCTGAATGGCATTCAGAATGGTAGACTGCCCAACAGTGAGGGATCTCAGGAGGTCAATAGCCTCCTCACTGAGGGCAGCAGGGCTGACTGGGGCAGGGCCTGAGGTGCCTGGGGTGAAGGAGATGTCCACCCTCCTGGGTGAGCGGGCACGGGACACACGCTGCGGGGCTTCTGGGAGGGCGGTGCTGGTATGGGGTGGCGGCTGTACCTGTTGATGCAGGGGGCACAGAGGGGCCCGCCACTGCAAGGGAGCCTCCATCAGAGGAGGAGTCGCTGTCACGGCTGTCACCTCCTGTCCCTGACGTGGAGCTCCCCTTGCCCTCCGTCCCACTGGTGTCTTCAGACTCTGTTGTTTCGCCCTCCAGGGCCAAGTGGGATGCAGCTCCCTCCTGTTCCGGTGCCACTGATCCTCCGCCTGATGATGCAATTGCACACAAGAACAGGGAGACCACCAAAAGGGGGGAGGAGACAGAAGAAAGACATGTTCAGTGCAAGCAACACCACTACCATTGGTGGTCACTACAGACACAGCAGACCTCTGCACTACGCCATGGACTTATAGTTCCCAGATTATCCACAGGGCCATGGGGTACAAGGCCTATGCCCGATTGCACATGTGGAAGTCACAGGAGCCTGACTAGATGTAGATGGTACTAACCACTAGTGGGGTTGGGGTGCCACAGAGCCTGCCTCACAAGGGACCTTGCCTACAAAGCTCGCCCTGGCCTAGGGGAACCCACTGCCCACCTCCCCCACCCAGACGCCTCGTAATGCACGCAGAGTCAGTTGAATGTGACTGTACTCACCCCATTGTGGCTGCTGTGATGCCCTCAAGCGCTCATCCAACTCCAGATATACTACCGCCAGGATCCGGAACATCAGGGGGGTCATGGTGCAACGGGCACCCCTCCCACGTTGGGAGGCTATCCCCAGCTGGGCCTCCGCCGTCTTCTTGCTCCAGAGGCGAATGTCCTCCCATCTTTTCCGGCAGTTTGTGCTCCGTCTGTGGTGGACCCCCAGGGTCCAGACGTCCTTGGCCATGGCACGCCAAATATCCTTCTTCTGGTGTGCGCTGACCTAGAGGAATAGTACAGGGGAAAAGGACAATCTTTACCCGTCCGGAGCGTCATACTCATTGGCCCACGTTCCCACCCTTGCCCTGACGCACATATACTCACTGTCCACTCATGCAGGCCTCAGTCCCCTCCCATGTATCTTCCATCCACACCACTCCAAACAGGCATTGCCCATGCAGCATGCTCACAGTGTACTCACCTGTTTTTCTGGAGGACCATACAGTTGTGTGTACTGGGGGAGGACAACCATCCACTAATTTCTCCAACTCCTCCGAAGTTAAGGCAATGGCCCTTCCCCCAGACACATGAGCAAGCATTGCTTCCAGATTGAGGTCACAGCAGCACTTGCATGTGTAGGTCCCCTCCTGTTGAAGGTCAGGTATCAAGTGAGTGAACAGACAGAAAATGACGGTCACATCCGCGACTGTGCGTACCGTCACCGCCGGCGTACATTGTCATAGGATCCTCAGACCCAATGGGTCCAATGTTAACCAATGCAGGATTGCGCCGCGGTCTTCGACCGCCTACCACGACGGTGTAGAATGCCACGGCTGTTACCTCATATCCCCTTGTCCCACCTTACAGGTCAGGCAGCCACCATTTCAGGGGGCCACATGGCATTAATAATAACTGCGTCACACCTATCTAGGCATTGCATACACACAGTAACAGGCACATTGCGGATTAAAAAATGTGTGCAAATGACATTTTGTGATACCTCAGTGTTGGCTGACTCTCTGCTCGCTGTTCTCGTCCATAGGGCACGTCTGCTGGGGCAGGTGATGAGATGGTGGCATCCTCCGGTCCACAGACCACTGGTGGACCTGTCGACAATGGAAGAGAGACAGGTAATAGTCACCTACAGACTTGATCGTGCAACAATCCATGAACTGTGTGCCCAGTTGGAGCCAGACCTGATGTTAGCTATCCGCCATCCCAAAGGGATACCCCCTCTAGTGCAGGTCCTGTCAGTACTCCATTTCCTGGCAAGTGGGTCTTTTCAAACAACAGTGGCCATTGCATCAGGGATGTCCCAGCCAATGTTCTCTAACGTGTTGTCCAGAGTGTTGTCTGCCCTGCTGAAACACACTCGGAGCTACATCGTTTTCCCTCGGGTGGAGGATTTGCCAACAGTGAAAGGTGATTTCTATGCCCTGGGACATATCCCCAACATCATAGGTGCCATTGATGGGACACATGTGGCCTTGGTACGCCCCCGCAGGAATGAACAGGTGTACAGAAACAGGAAGAGCAACCATTCGATGAACGTGCAGATGGTGTGATGGGCCGACCAGTACATCTCCCATGTGAATGGCAAATTTCCTGGCTCAGTGCATGACGCTTCCATTCTGAGGAATAGCAGCATCCCTTATGTGATGGGGCAACTCCAGAGGCACCGTGTGTGGCTAATAGGTGAGGACAAGGACCCTATACAGTGTGAATAGTTGTCTGGGTCTAGGGTTGTCCCTACGGGTTAGTGTGTGTCTGACAGTTGTCCCTCGACATTTGCAGGTGACTCTGGGTACCCCAACCTGTCATGGCTACTGACCCCAGTGAGAAATCCCAGGACAAGAGCAGAGGAACGCTACAATGAGGCACATGGGTGAACTAGGAGGATTATAGAAAGAACCTTCGGCCTCCTGAAGGCCAGGTTCCGGTGCCTCCATATGACAGGTGGTCCTCTCTACTACTCACCAAAGAAGGTGTGCCAGATCATCGAGGCCTGCTGTATGCTGCACAACCTGACTTTGCGACGACAGGTACCTTTTCTGCAGGAGGATGGTCCAGCTGGAGGTCTTGTGTCAGCTGTGGAGCCTGTGGACAGTGAAGAAGAGGAGGCAGAAGAAGAGGATATCGACAACAGAAACAACGTTATCCAGCAATACTTCCAGTGAGACACAGGTAAGAACATCTCACTGCCTCACACATCTCATACTATTGTTTAACCTATCATAAGTCTGTTATTTTAACCCAGTGTATGGAACCTGACTTGTCACTTTGCCTTTCCATTTAACAGATGTGGGTCCCACTTTGTGACCTCTACTATATTTCCTCATGGCTTACAGCTGTGTTACATCGGTATGTGGACAATTAAATTGACATTGCTATATTCCATATTTATTGCAATTACACATTTGTGAAAGCACAGATTGACTCCAGATTGTTTTGTGATTGATGTGTGTTTATTTTTGTGCAAATAAGTGGAGGGGGTTGTAAAATGGGCAGGGGTGATGGTGGAGGAATGTCCATGGCAGAGTCCAGTCCATTTGTTTCACATGTGCATTGTCCAAAGGGGCATAGGAAGTGGAGCAAGTGCAGTTTAAGGATGGACAGAGTGACAAAGTGGGACAGAAGGGTGACATTCAGGGGGGTCTCATTTCCTGGCGGGGGTCTTGGCAATGTTCTCTGTCTTGTTCCTGGTTCCAGGGACAGTTTGTGGGGTGGCTCTCCATCTGCAGGGGGTGGGCTGCTGGTGTTGTGGTCCTGTGGCCGCGCCTCCTGTCCACCTGCACTGGCGGAGGTGGTGGGCTGTTCATCATCCAGGCTAGTGTCAGGGGCCACTTGTTGTGCCACAGTGTCCCTCTTAGTGTTGAGAAGGTCCTGCAGCACCCCTACAATGGTGACCAGGGTGGTGTTGATGGACTTCAGTTCCTCCCTGATCCCCAGATAGTGTTCCTCTTGCAGCCGCTGGGTCTCCTGAAAGTTGGCCAGTACCGTTGCCATCGTCTCAAGGGAATGATGGTACGCTCCCATCATGTTGGAGAGGGCCTTGTGGAGAGTGGGTTCCCTGGGCCTGTCCTCCCCCTGTCGCACAGCTGTCCTCCCAGTTCCCATGTTTTCCTGTGCCTCTGTCCCCTGAACCGTGTGCCCACTGCCACTGCACCCAGGTCCCTGATTTTCTTGGGGTGGTAGGTTTGCCTGGGTTCCCTGTAGTGGTGGACACACTGCTGCTTGAGGTGTTCTGGGGACAGAGGGATGGGCCTGCTGTGCTGGTGTTTCCTGAGGGGGGAGGCTCTGTGGTGGCTTCTGCCAGTGTCAGGGGAACCGACTGTCCCGAGGTCCCAGAAGGCAGGGCTGATCATCTTGATCCAGCTGTGCAGAGCTGCTGTCATCACTTTGAGCCTCTTCTGTGGGGCGACTGGATATGTCTGGAACCTCCTGTCCGGTGACATTGGGTAGGGGTCCTGCAGGGGTGTAAAGGCATGAGTATTGCATCTGTGTTTGCCATTGTATGCAATGGGTGAGTGACCCTGTACTCCAGTGCTTGCATTCTTGTTTAGGTCCTTGTGTGATATTTGGTTTGGGGTCTGTGTGGGTATCTGTTGTGGACATGCTTTGGTGCTGGGTGTCAATGCTTTGGTGTTGCATGCGGGGCTTGGTGTTGGGATGGGTGGGTTGTGATAGTGGGACATATGTGAGGTGTTGGAGTGATGGGGGTGAGGGTGAGGGTGGGGGTATGTAATGGCATGCAGGTAGGGTGGGGGATATAATAGTTAAGAGTTGCCTTACCAGAGTCCATTCCTCCTGCTACTCCTGCGAGGCCCTCAGGATGCAGTATTGCCAAGACTTGCTCCTCCCATGTTGTTAGTTGTGGGGGAGGAGGTGGGGGTCCACTGCCAGTCCTCTGTACAGCAATCTGGTGTCTGG
Organism: Pleurodeles waltl; assembly: GCF_031143425.1. Lineage (NCBI taxonomy): Eukaryota > Metazoa > Chordata > Amphibia > Caudata > Salamandridae > Pleurodeles > Pleurodeles waltl. The sequence goes on along the minus strand of NC_090438.1, from coordinate 647,889,664 downwards.
AGACCACGGAACACACCTTTCCCCGTAGGTCATTCCACCTCTTCCGGATGTCATCCCTAGTTCTTGGATGCTGTCCCACTGCGTTGACCCTGTCGACGATTCTGCGCCATAGTGATCACCTCCTGGGGTCTACTTTAGCCACATGATTGCTCAACTTCTTAACTATATATATATATATATATATATATATATATATATATATATACATTTATATAGACGTTATCCTCAAGCATGTTCATTCCTGGGGCATGATACAGTTTCAAGCCCAACAAAATAATGATTTTTCTCAACAATACTAAAATAGTCCAACAACAGGGGAAAATCTTCATTGAAGCCAAAAAGAGACTACAAGACCTCTACGTTTGATAGATGATCCTTTGTCTGATCAAACTCAAGGTCATCTACCAGTCCTAGGCTTTCTTCTTTGAATCTCCGGGTGAAAATTTCCACTGGTCTGATGAAAGAGTCAATGTTAAACTTCATACTCTATTCGTACTGATGACCACATCCTCCATAAAGAACATTCCTTCATGATCCCCAGAATGATCTGGGAACCGCACTTGTTACAGTAATCAATTATGCTTGACCTGAATTAGCTGGCAATGAAGAGCTGGTGGACAAAAAGACCAGTGGGACAGACCAGTGGATGGTGATGTTGTGGTGGCCAATGTTATTCCAGACACTTTGCTTTCTCATACATAATGAAACTTTGAACACACTTCTCCGCATCTGCGATGGATAGGTGATTCCAACTTAATGACGTGCATTTCCTACATTTCTCACATTTGTGCTAAACGTGAGGAAATATAGGGCCGTAGTGGAATACTGTATGGACACAAGAGTACGTGGGCTGCAGTTGGAGTCTGCTCAGAGTCTGTACATCTGTACTTGGGTCTGGAGACCGTAATCAGGACGATAAACTATTATCCACTTTTGCAGTAGACAGCACACTGTTATATATACAGCAAGTGTGAAGTATTGGATTATGGAATATGGTTGGACACAGCTTACTTGGCGCCCAGTTGGAGCTGAGCTATGGCCTGTTTTGAGACAGATGTTTCATGTTTGTGAAGTATGGGGTCAGGGGATAAGAAATTACTGTTACTTAGTTATCATTGAAGCATTGCATCGCTCCCCATAAGATGACAATACTCATACCTTCAAGCTTAGAATAATGCTGCCTTATGAGTGACACTACAAAGCCAGTCAAAATTGACCAACTACACATTGTAACTTGGAACGTGCATTGTATTCTTGACAAGATCAAGAAAGGATCAGTCTTAAAGAATGCTAGGAGACTAGGGGCTGATATCCTTTTCCTACAAAACACCCATCTGGAGGATAACGAAACTCCCTTCTTTGCTTGTTATGGATTCATTCCAGTGTTCCACTAAGGGCCCACAAAATGATCTAGGGAAATGGCTATAATGGTTGCAAGCCACTCATCATTTCTCATCAAGAATGTATAAGCAGACCAATGTGGACAATATGTTCACTGGCCTCCTATATGCAGAACCCCTCAAATCAGTATCTCTGATCTACCTCCAATTGGGACAATATTTTTGAAAGTCATTACTACTCTACTTGGGGAGATACTGGAGGGGTTCCTGGTGGTAGGGCGAGACTGAAACAGGGTTATGGATAGGGAAGTAGACAAATGGCACTGTGGAGACGCCAGTGTAGGAGGTCACTCCCTAGTAGCACCTTTTACAGAAGACTTGGGATGTGTGACGGCTGTTCCATCTAGGTAAATCGGGCTGTAACTTCTACTCATATGCGCACCATGGGCCGTATTCACAAAGATAGACTAAAATTCTAAGGCCCATATTTATACTTTTTGACGCTAAACTGCGCTAACGCAGTTTAGCGTCAAAAATTTTTGCGCCGTCTAACGCCATTCTGAAGCGCCATGTGGGCGCCGTATTTATGGAATGGCGTTAGCCGGCGCAAGCAGACCGGCGCTGCCTGGTTTGCGTGGAAAAAAACCACGTACACCAGACAGCGCCGGCGTAGGGGGAAAATGGCGTATGGGCGTCTTAAAATGGGGCAAGTCAGGTTACGTCGAAAAAATCGTCGTAACTCGACTTGCGCCATTTTTTTTCGACGCCCATCCCCCATCAACATGACTCCTATCATTGTAAAGATAGGAGTCATGCCCCCTTGCCCAATGGCCATGCCCAGGGGACTTATGTCCCCTGGGCATGGTCATTGGGCATAGTGGCATGTAGGGGGGCACAAATAAGGCCCCCCTATGCCACAAAAAAAAATTGAAAAATAACAAAAATTATACTTACCTGAACTTACCTGTACTTCACTGGGATGGGTCCCTCCATCCTTGGGTGTCCTCCTGGGGTGGGCAGGGGTGGCAGGGGGGGTCCCTGGGGGCAGGGGAGGGCACTGTGGGCTCATTTTGAGCCCACTTGTCCCTTAACGCCATCCCTGACCCAGGCGTTAAAAAGCGGCGCAAATGCGCCGTTTTTGGCCACGCCCACTCCCGGGCGTCATTTTTGCCCGGGAGTATAAATACCACGTAAAGGCCTGGGAGTCATTTTTTAAGACGGGAACGCCTCCCTTGCATCTCATTAACGCAAGGAAGGAGTTCACGCTAAAAAATGACGCTCACTCCGGGCACTTTGGCGCCCGAAGCGTCTAACGCCATAGTATAAATATGGCGTTAGTTGGCGTTAGTTTAGCGTCGAATTTGCGTCGAAAAAAACGACGCAAATTCGGCGCAACCAGAGTATAAATACGGCCCTAAGTTTACACTAAAAGTCTAAGTTTAGACCTAAAATTTAACTTTACTCGTAGTAAAGTTAGACTTTTTGTCTAAGTTTAGATTTTTGGTGTAAGTTTAGACCAAGAGTCTAAACTTGCACCAAAAGTCTAACTTTACTATAAGTAAAGTTAGACTTTAGGTCTAAACTTAGAATTCTGGAGCACACTGTGACTTTTGGTCTAAGTTTTACTTTGTGAATGGGGCTCCCATGTTTTCACACCTAAACATCTTCCTGCTGCTGTGAGCACAGGCCCACAGAGTCACAAGAGCGCACATCCTCATTTGGAGTTTATCAGACCCTTCCCCAGTTAACCGTTGTGGTGGATTGGGACACCAGCATGACGGCCATGGCCATGTAGTCCCTGCAGGACAAACAATATAAAAAACACAGAGCCAATCGGTTGACTAATATTTTGCCCAAAACAATGGCTCTGTGAGCTCCCCAAGCATTCTCTGGGAACCTTCAAAGCCAATCTCTGAGAAAACAGTCATAAGCAAGAATTAGGACACATGGTCCACAGCTAACTGGCCCACGCAAAACAGACACTTGACAAACCCTGACAGAAGAAACCAAGAAAATATGGCTAGCCTCACAATGCTGTATTTACCAGAGGGGGATAAATAAAGAAAATTACTGCACTGCCTGTGCCACAACATTAGACACCATACATTCATTCCACGCCTTGCTGACCAAGCAGGCTTCAAACTTACAAATCCTAGGGATGGCTTCCAACAGTATGCACTATATTGCAAAACAGTATAGCCCAGATTTATAGTGTTTGGTGCAAAACTGCACTAATGCAGTTTTGCATCAAGAACTTTATCACCAGCTTGCGTCATTCTCAGACACATGCCGGGCGCCATATTTATAGTATGGTGCAAGCCCGCTGTAAGGCCAGCTAGCGTCCTGAAAAATTATGCTAGCCAGGTGAGGGTGGCGGTAAGGAAGGAGGAGTTTGTGCTTCAAAAAATTATGCTAGCCTGGATCGAGGCAAAAAAAGCCTCTAACCAGACTAGCGCCAATTCCTGGTGCACAACCACCAAAAACATGACTCCTGTCTTCAGAAAGACAGGAGTCATGATCACCAGCCCAATGTCCAGCACAGGGGACAAGAGTCCCCTGGGCATGGCCATTGCACCCTGTGCCATGCAGGGCCCCCCTAGTTAGGACCCTGATGGCACTTTAAAAACTAATGAAAGCATACTTGCCTATACTTAGCCTACCTACCTGGGATGGGGTCCCCCATCCTGTGGTGTCCCTCTAGTGGGGGTGGGAGTGTTCCTGAGGCTTGGGGTGGGCACCTGTGGACTCATTCCATGGTGTCTGACCATGGAAATGGCTCCACAGGTCCCCTAACTCCTGGTCTGACCCAGACATAAATAATGGTGCTAAGTAAGCTTGGCACCATTATTTAGCCCCGCCTCACGCCTGTGCATCATTTTAGCACGTTGTGAGAAATCTGGAGCTATGGGGATAGCACCATTTTTGGGATGGGGATGCCTACCTTGCAAATCATTGGCGCAAAGTTTGTTCACACATCCAAAAAATGGTGCAAACTCCTATATTTTGACGTTTGATGTGTCTAACGTCAAAATATAAATATGGAGTTAAGTTTGCGCCAAATTTATGTTACAAAATTCAGCACAAACAGAGTATAAATATGCCCCTATATGCCCAAACGAGATGCATTATCATTAGAGATGATAGAAGCATTTGTCAGTGACCTCTCCCTTTGAAGACTATCCTAACAAGAATGGATGACTTTGGAGAGTGATCTCAAAGATGATGAGTTCAAAGTGGTCCTCGACCAATGCAGTCAGGAAAGACCCCAGGCCGAATGGTCTCCTGCCCAAATTCTTTAAAGCATTCATGGATAAATTAAGGAAACAACCTTGTCAAAGTGTTACATGAAGCAATAGAGAAATCTCAATTGCCTCTTGATTTTCGTGTAGCAGAAGTAGTGGTTGTTCCCAAACCAGGGTGCTCTAGGGACAAGTCAGATCCAATAACTGCCTGTCAAAAAGTAGAATAACTGCTTGCCTCTTTTTCCCTAATACCGTATTTTTATAAAAACTTCCATTGAGTTAAAAACCACAGACAATCCCCTAATGCTTGCTTAAAGTCTCCTTTCATATTAAGACCAAGTGTACAAGTTTTATAATTATCTAACAGGGAACTTTGAGCATCAGAGATTAAAACCTGCTTTACACCAAATCTAAATTTCAATAGGCATCATTTTAAACGTGCATTAGTTAAATTCTTCAAATGAGGAAATGTTTCCTTTTCCTTCCACAAATTCATCAGGGGGGATAATGCTTTCTTATTCCTTAGATATCTTAGATCTTTCTCTCTGGCCACCTCTTTTGTTATCCTTCTAAGATTGACTTCGCTCACACATGTCCAATCGATCTCACATTGTATTATTAATTTCTTTCAGAAGTCGACAATCCTTCTTGTGACCAAGCTTGCCGAAATTAATTCACTAGTCACAATTTCTTTTTTTACATAGCACTGAGATTGTGGGAGATCCTCGCTATCTATTTTGTCCAGAATATTATTGTCCCCGCAAATGCTAAGAATGTCCATGCTGTTAGGCCATTTTCTATACAAAAAGACTGGACTATAGTCGAAGGTGGAAAAGAAAGTAATCTTTTTAAACACCTGCCCTCTCAGGTCCTAATTTGATTTCCCACTAATACAGACAACTTCTACACCGTATTAGAACTGTGGCCATATCATTCCCTGATAAGCTGCCAGTACTCGTCTTAGGAAGGACCTCCATAAAATGTGTCATATTTCGTAAGCATCCCCCACGGAAGAAAGTGCCTTTGCCTGCAGAGATTCAATGTGATCTTTCCATGACAATTTACTTGAGAACCAGAACCCCAAATATTTATATTTGCTAACAGTCTAAATTTTGGCTTTATTTAAAGTCCAAACTGACTTTGGCGGTCATTCTGACTTTGGCGGGCGGCGGATGCTGCCCGCCAAAGTCCCGCAGTCAGAATACCGCTGCACGGTTAGAAGACCGCCGCGGTTATTCTGAGTTTCCCGCTGGGCTGGCGGGCGACCGCCAGAAGGCCGCCCGCCAGCCCAGCGGGAAACCCCCTTCCATGAGGATGCCGGCTCCGAATGGAGCCGGCGGAGTGGAAGGGGTGCGACGTGTGCCGTTGCACCCATCGCGATTTTCAGTGTCTGCTTGGCAGACACTGAAAATCTTGGTGGGGCCCTGTTAGGGGGCCCCTGCAGTGCCCATGCCATTGGCATGAGCACTGCAGGGGCCCCCAGGGGCCCCGCGACACCCGTTACCGCCAGCCAGGTTCTGGCGGTCAAAACCGCCAGAACCAGGCTGGCGGTAAGGGGGTCGGAAACCCCATGGCGGCGCTGCCTGCAGCGCCGCCATGGAGGATTCCCATGGGCAGCGGGAAACCGGCGGGACACCGCCGGTTTCCCATTTCTGACCGCGGCTGTACTGCCGCGGTCAGAATGCCCATGGGAGCACCGCCAGCCTGTTGGCGGTGCTCCCTCAGTCGTTGGCCCTGGCGGTCCATGACCGCCAGGGTCAGAATGACCCCCTTTATCTTTTTCCTCCCAAAAGGAAGCACTTTAGTCTTCTCCATATTTGTGTTTAATTTTTTCCTCGTGCAAAATCATAGAAGGATCTAGCTTCCGCAGAGGCCAATTTCAGTCAAATCTAGAACTATTAGACCATCAGCATTTAGGAGACAGCTTACATGTATACCATTCATTTTGGGGTCTAAAACTGTTAGACTGACTTTACATTTATGGTAGATCAGCCAAAAATAGATAAAACAGTATGGGTGCCAAAACACACCCTTGTCTGAGGCCATTTCTTATATCTATTCTTCTTGAAAGTGACCCCTCGACAGCTACTTATCTTCACTGTCTTAACTTTGGGCCTAAACCCATCTCTAAATACTTCATTGTCTCCCCTCTCTTTTGTCTTTGTGGTGGAATCAGTAGCAGCATGGATCAGAATAGATGCAGAAATACGTGGGTTTGAACGGTGGAGGTGATGTCCGACAAAATGGAACTGTACGTGGATGACATTTTAACATTTCTAACTGACACCAAAATCACAGATCTGCGTTCATTACAGCTCGTTCGTATCTCCAGTGAGACCTTGGGCCTCTTTGCCAATGCCACAAATCCTGCATATTCCTAGTCAGTTCCTATCCCCAGAACTTTGAGTGGCCTTACAAGCTACAGGCAGTCAGACAGGGGTTCAACTATCTTGACATGTATATCACACTCGATACTAAAGTTGCATGGGAGCACAATATCCAACCTTTAATGGATAGACTAGTAACAGACCTTAAGATGTGATTTATGCTCCCCAGTCACTGTTAGGGAAATGAGCTATTTTTAAAATAGTGTCTCTGCCCCAGTTTCTTTATCAGTTGCAGAACGAATCCTGAGATTCTACACTCCTCCTTCCATAAGACAAATTCCATGCTCCACATCTCTCTGTGGAATCAGGAATATCTAAAAAAAAGTCCTCAAATATAGACCTGAATCTGGGAGACATGGGTGGAATACTAGGAGATTTGTCTTGAACCAATACACTTCTTAACCAGACTGTGAGGTCAGGAAATTAGATACTACAGGCAGTAGATTCCCGCACTGTAGACTGTCATACCACTTATGTTTTGGCAAAATAGCAAAACAGGATGTAATTGGTTGGGTTGGGATGGTGGGAGGTGTTTGTTTTTTTATTTTTCTTAAAAAGACAAGTCCAATTGCAAAAGTCAATGTAATTGATTCTGTCAAAATCAATAAGGTGTGTTATTATAAACAAGTTAACAAACCACAGGATGTTCATCAGCTGGTTTTCCCTCCTCTCTAATGCGATCTGTGGAAATTGCTGAATTGTAAGCATAAGTGCTGGCAAAAAAGGCTTGGAAATTAATAATGAAAGTTCCATCTGTTGAAAAGTGATTAACAGATTCTCCCAGACACCAGCTAGTCCAGGCTAACGGCACACCTTGGTAGACCTTCTAGGGGCCAAGGACCAAGGTGATGTTAAATTATTCCAACACCTCTCATGGAGTGCATAGGGTGCCAGACTGCCCCAGAACTCTCTAAGCTATTAGAGGCAGATTTAGCATCTGATTCAAGACAAAGTAATAGAAGGGTTTCTGAGAATTCTAAAGGAGATTGGTAAGTGAAGAGTAGAGAAAAGAAGAAAAACGGGATGCCAAAAGTCAGATCTAGCAAGGCAAAGCCATTACCGAAAACTACACTGAAGCCAGAGTGGTGATCTCTGCATTGTAAGGTGTAGTGAAAAATGTAATTCAAAGTAAGCCTTTTTATGTTAAATATTAATGTATATTCACTGTATATGTTTAATTTCAATATAGAACACAATACAAATTCAACAGTACTATTACACTAATTTTGAATTCAAACTTTAATAAATGTGAATATATTAAAATAAATTAGGAATATTTTCTATAGTTTCATTTAAAAAATAAATTCCCTCCCTTTTCAGCCAGAAGCATATTGCATTGTGGGCTTATATTTTTGTCTTAACACTTTTGCTACGGGTGCAAATCCCCAGAATGCAAAATTACGTTGGCTAAAATGACAGAACTGTCCAAAAGTGTTATACATGACATGGAGTAACTTGTCAGGTACGTATCAAAGTGTTGCAAAGTCATTTAGCCCATATAAAAAAAACTAATTGTTTCACACCTATAGCCAAAACTAAACTATGCTCACATTTTTTAGCATTAACTCATTCACGTCATGCATTAAAACGTGCACTGACAATACACATTGTTTTGTCTTTTATACAGTGGAAGGTTTTATGCTCATCTTCACAACACAAAAAGTACAATATAGACAGAAGCAGCACAGCTTCCCCTAACACGAAGAATCAGTAAAAGACAGGTGGCTGTAGCAGGAGGAACATTATACGATTCTCTCACTCATAAAGGACAGGTACATCAGAGGTAGCTAACAGATTAAAGAGGCAATGAGAGATTTAAAGGACTTATGTACACTCTGTATAGACACAAACATAAAAGAAGCACAACACACCTGGAAGAAAGAGCAAAATCTGTAATATAATTATCATTTGTATGCTCATATAGGATCATGAAACCCACCTACCTAGCATGGTATGGTTCATCAGCGGGTTCCACAATTAGCTCTAGAAACATCCAAGTGTAATATTGTACTCCAGACTCCTTGTTATGGGTTTCCTAGTTATGGTAATTTTATGGACCTGATTGCAAGTTCGGCGGTCAAACTGCCAGATCGCCATGCTAACGATCCTATCAAGACTGCCACTTTGGCAGTCCCCCAGACCACTGTGTTATGAATTACTAAGGCAGGACTGCCAACTGCCAGGCAAAAAAGGCAGAATGCCAGTGGTGTGGTGATTTGGATATAGGCAGTCTGACCTCAAGTGCCGTTAGCACCACGACCAACCACCGAGCATATTACAATCACACAGTCTCTGTGGTGGTCCCCTCATGGTGGTCAGCTAATGGCAGTTGACCACCACAGTTCGCGGTCAGCAAAATAACAGACAACTGCACATTGCAAGAATTGAAAAACAACACAGCTGACACACATTGGCCAAGTGGACACACCTGCAAAGGACACTACAAAACATATCCCTTCACAGACCACAATTCTTTGCATTTCATACAGAGGCAAAGAACCCCAAACAGCAGTTATCGGTTTGTATGTAGATTAGGCACCCCTTTGTGCACCATCCCACAGAATACCCTGCACACACTTTTGTCCCTTAACTCCCTATTGCACTTCCCCTATTAAGTAAGTCCCTGGCACCATATTTTTTTGTCCACCATGATACGTGTAAAAAATCCCTGTTTTTCTAAAGATGAGTTAAGGGTCATGGTGGATGAAATCATAAGAGTAGAGCCACAATTGTTTGGAGCACAAGTTCAACATACTCGAATCAGTAGAAAAACTGAAATGTGGGACAGGATTGTCGACAGAGTGAACGCTGTAGGCACCACCATGCTCACAAAGGAGGACATTAGGAATAGGTGGAGAAACCTCAGGGGCAGAATCCGTTTCCAGGTCTTTATGCATCATCTGCTGGTCAAGAAAACTGGCGGTGGCCCTCCCAGTGCCCCATTACATCTCTTTCCCTGGGACGAGAAGGTCTTGGCCATCCTGCATCTCGAGGGCTTGACTGGAATACCTGATGGAGTGGAGTCTGGTAAGTTACAGCACAAAAAATGTCACAAAAATGCAATATAATGCATGCTCCAAGCTCAGCTTTTCCCGCTGTCTTGTCAATGTACATCACCAATATTCAATACCCAGAGGGGCATATTTAGGAACCCCTAACACCACGGGAGCATCACTTTTCGTTGCGCTCCGGTGGCGCTATGCCCTACACCGTATTTACAAGGTGCGTTAAGCCACTTTTTGTGGCTTAACCCCACCTTGTAAATACGATCCCTTCACATGCAGCCCTTTGCATGGAAGGAGCAAGCAATGGTTGTTGCTGTGGGTGTGCCACAGCAACAGCAATTGCATTTTAACACTGCCTCAGATTTATGTGTTTTCGTAAACCTGAGGCAGTGCCTAAATCTAACGCCACTCCAGGGGTAGCATTAGCAAGGCGCAATGAAGAGGAATACTTTTATTCCTCCTCATTTTTTGCTTTTCTATGTGTGATGCATTCTGCAGCATCCATAGAAAGAGAAAAATGCCAGCAAAAATGCCAGCAAAATGCCAGAAATTATTGTTTATGTGGGGGAAGGTTTCCTTTCCTGCACATAAACAATCTTTTGAAAATAATGCTGTGTGTGCCAAATCGCCATTAGTGATTGTTTAAGTGCAGGAAGGGACACCTTCCCACACATAAACAATCACACCCCTCAATGCAGACATCCTTGCACAATGGTGCAAAGATGCCTGCTTTGGAGCTGGCAGCTAAATTTAGCACCAGTTCAGGGGACAACACAGGGGTGTTCTACTAAATATGGTACATCCCTGCATCGCACTCCATCATTTTCATATAAATATGGGCCAGAGTATCTGAGATATAACACTGTCAATGTGCATCATTTGACTCAACATCACATTTACCAAGGCCCATCAGATGGCAAATGTCCAAATGAGGCCTTGGAACACATTCAAGGATCCAAGGGATATCCCAAAATGTATATGTATGATCAAACCTATATGCAGCCCGCATACACATATGTAAAACGCAACAGTTGGCAAGTATTGGGGAGTAGCGAGAGTGACCTGACTGCAACTTCCAGGAGGCCCTATTTTTGTAACTCTAGCCACAAGCCCAGTGTTCACTTGCCTAAATACCCCTGTTTGTCAACTCCCAAATGAAGTTTACTCACCTGGAGGGGATATCTTTTTGTCAAGTCAATCAATCAATCAGTTTTTGTAAAGCGCAGCTACTCACCTGTGAGCGTCTCTATGTGCTGGGTGGGCTGGGAGAAGGGTGGAGCTGCATCCGAAGAGCCACATCTGGAGGTTCGCCCTGAAGATGGTGAGCGATGGGCTTTGTCTGAGATATATGGGCAGGTTATTCAAGCTCTTTGCTGCAATGTAGGTGAAGGTTCGTCTTCTGACGGTGGTTTTTCAATTATGATGGATAGTGGCCAGGACCAGTTCAGTGGAGTGTAGGGATCTGGCAGAGGTGTGAAAGGAGATGCGATGGTTCAGGTAGGCTGGTCCGATATTGTGTTTGGCTTTGTACGTGTGGGTGAGGAGCTTGAAGATGATTTGTTTTTCTATCGGGAACCAGAAGAGGGTCCTCAGGTGCTGGGAGATATGTTCTTGGTGTGGGAATAAAAGGACAAATCTGGCGGCTGTGTTCTGGATGAATTGCAGCTTTTTGATGTTTTTCGTCGCAGTGCTGGCATAGAGAGCTTTGCTGCATTCTAACTTGCTTGTGACTAAGGCATGGGTGACTGTCCTGCGGCAGTCTGCTGGGATCCATTTGAACATTTTCCAGAGTTTGCGGTGTGTGTGCCATCAGGAGAAGGTGGCTAAGTTTACCTGTCATAGATAGGGAGGAGTCGAGGATGATGCCTAGGTTGCGGGCATGCTCAGTCGGTGAAGGTGTGGTGCTCTTGAGATGTGTGGCACCAGGAGTCGTCCCATGCTGAAGTGGCGTTTCCCAAAATGATGAGCTCTGTCTTGTCAGAGCTGAGCTTGAGGCAGCTTTCTCTCATCCAGGTGGGGACAGCTTCCATTCCCGAGTGGAAATTCCCTTTGGCTGTGTCTGGGTCTTCGATGAGGGAAATTATGAGTTGTTTGTCATTTACATATGACATGATGTTCATTGCATGGCTTCTGACGATGGCTGTGAGTGGGGATCATCTATATATTGAAAAGAGTTGGACTCAGAAAAGATCCTTGGAGAAGCTTGTGTAGCTGACTCCTGTGGGTTTAGATGTGTAGGGAGGAAATCTGACCCTCTAAGTCCTTCGGGAGAGGAAGGAGTGGATCGATTTCAGGGCTGTTCCACGGATTCCTACTTCGTGGAGTATGGTGCATAGTGTGCTTTAGGAGACTGTGTCGAAGGCGGCTGAGAGGTCAAGGAGTATGAGTGCTGTGGTGTGGTCTAGAAGTGATCGGATATCATCGGTGGCTGCAAGAAGAGATGGCTCTGTGTTGTGGTTGCTGTGGACTGAGAGCTGTCCAGAAAGTTGTTGATCTCGATTAAATTTCATAGTTGTGTGTTGATGGCTTTCTCCAGCACTTTGGTCGTTTAGGTTAGCAGTAAGATGGGCTGGAAGTTCTTTAGTTCTAATGAGTCAGCTGAGGGATACTTCAGAAGGGTGCATACTTCAACGTGTTTCCAGTCCTCGGAGAAGGTACCAGTGTTGATGGAGTGGTTTATCATGTTCCAGAGCTCGGGCAATGGATGTGCTGGCTCTGATGTAGATGTGGTACAGGAAAGCAGGAATGGGTCTGTGTGGGCTCTGGAGTGTGTACTGTTCATGATGTTTTCTGTTTCCTCTGTGGTGAGCGTGGACCAGCTGTCGATGGTCTGGGTGGGTTCTGGGGGGATAGGTCGGTAGTAGATGCTGGTGCTTGGTTGATTTTCTGGGAGGAAGCTGTGGTAGATGTCTTGGATCTTGCAGTGAAAGAAGATTGGTGAGTTTGTCATAGAGGTCTTGCGACGGGGGGGATGCTGGTGGCTTCGGAGAGGGGATTTGTGAACTCGTTGATGACTGAGAAAAGTTCCTTTGTATTGTGTGTGGAGGAGTTGATGCATTCCCGGGGTGCTTTCTTTCTTATGTTCTTGATGTGTTAGTGGTGGATGGCAGTTGTGGCTCTGAAGGAGGTGAGGTCTTCGCTGGTTTGGCTATTCCTCCATTTTTTCTCTAGGCACCTGCGGGTGCGTTTGGATTCTTGGAGTTCAGTGGTGAACCTGATGGCTTTCTTTGGTATGCAATCGGCCGCTGTCAGATGGAGGGGAGGCTAGAGTGTTGGTGCGTTCAGTGATCCATGTGTTGAGCTCTGCGCTTTGGTGTTGGCATCATCGGGGGAGTCAGGAGGGATTTGGCGAGAGTTGTGGTGAGTTACTCATTAGTTCTTTCATTCCGTTTTCTGTGGGGAGTCCTGGGGATGCAGAAGCAGCTACTGGGTGTGGTGATGGTGGAGTGTAGGCAACGGTGGCCAATTCAGCCTGGGGTGGAGATGGTCGGAATGGTAATCTGGTTACTTGAGGTGAAGATGGGGTCCAGTGTGTGTCCTGCAATGTGCGTAGGCACGGTGATCAGATGTCTGAAGCCACGGGGCGAGGTTGTTGAGTAGAGCAGTGGTGTTTGGATCGTTGCGGTCCTCAAGGTGGAAATTCAATGCTGGATGGGGGTCGGGTTGTCTGTAGACCAGGGTGCCGAGGTTGGAGGAGTTGTGATCAGTGTGGGCCAGGAAGTGAAGGTGTTCCATGGTGGTGCACTGTTCTTCTGAATTGGCCTTGATACATAGTGAGGACTTGTATACGATGGCAAGTCCTCCATCCAGGCAGGATGGCCGGTCCCTCCTTAGGATGGTGTATCCATTCGGGATGACAAAGGCGATGTACAGTCCCGAGGTGGAGTTGGTTCCGGTCTCAGTAAGGAAGGTGATGTCCAGTCGGGCGGAATCTATCAAATCCCAGTGATCGGTGGCATGCTTGTGGAGGGAGCAGATGTTCAGGAGGAGGCAGTTGATGGGGTTGTGGTGGGTGTTTGTGTTTCCGGGTGTGGGGAGTACCTTCTGCTTGTTGTGGCCACCACTGAAGTTGCAGTTCCTGCATGAAAAAGGTAAATCGGTGTCCTTGGGGAATGTGGTTCAGCAGTCGCTGAGACGTACGGTGTTAAGGCAGTAGAGGGTCATGTGTCGTAATGGATGCTGGCCAGGGGATGTCTTGACCGAGATCCAGGGTTCTATGGCACTGGGCGCAATCTGGTCGTGGACGGGTGCAGATGGGCTTCCCTTTGGAGTGCATTTGCCGTGCCATTAAGGAGGGGGAGGGGCGGGGGGTCTGGTCAGCTGGGAGGCAGAAGATTGGGAAAGGCACTTCATGAGGAGGGGGGTGTGGCCGCAGGGACAGGAGCATTGTAGGAGGGAGAGGATCAAGGAAAGGACAGTAAAAGAGAAAAGAGATAGAAGAAACCAAAAGTAAAACTGAGTAAAAGAACAGGTAGAAGTATAGAAGTAGGAGTAAAGGAGAGATAGAGAGGGATACTTAATTGTTAATGGCAACTAGACCACTAGGGAAGAGGCACAGGTAGGATCCTGCAGGTTGAGGAGGGCCTCGAACTAAGAGTCAGGCGTGCTCTCAGTTCATTCCCAGGAAAGGCAGAGGCAGCAGCAGTAGCCAGAGGAGCTGGGGAGGGCAGCAGATGTTGACCTGGAGGCCAGTGTAGTTGCCCTGTCACCGTGCTGCGGCCGCCATTAAGAAGGGGGGTGAGTGGTCCAGTCAGCTGGGAAGCAGGAGTAAGGGAACGGTGCTTTGCGGGGGCGGGCTGTAGGGGAAGAGCTGCGCAGGAGGGAGAGGTTCAAGGAAAGGACAGAAATGGAGAAAAAAAATTAAAGAAGCCAAAAGTAAAAATGAGTGAAAGAAAAGGCAGAAGTATAGAAGCAGGAGTAAAGGAGAGATAAAGAGAGATACTTACTTGTTGATGGCCACTAGACCACCAGGGATGAGGCACCGGCATGAGCTTGCGGGTGGAGGAGTGTAAGAGGCTGGCCTTGCTTATAGTGGGTACCTGATGGTACTTACACCTTGTGCCAGGTCCAGTTATCCCTTATTAGTAGATTGGTAGTGCTCTAGCAGCTTAGGCTGATAGAGGTAGCTATAGCAGAGCAGCTTAGGCTGAACTGGGAGACATGCAAAGCTCCTAATATACTACTTATATCATACAGCACTATATCATAAGAATCACAATACTCAGAGTTACTAAAAATAAAGGTACTTTATTTTAGTGACAATGTGCCCAAAATATCTCAGAGGATATACTCCCTTAGGAGGTAAGTAAAATACACAAAATATACACACAAACCAAAATCAGGTAAGTAAACAGTTAGAAAAGTAGTGCAAACACTGTCAATCACAATAGGACACAATAGGCCTAGGGGCAACACAAACCATATACTCTAAAAGTGAAATACAAACCACGAATGGACCCCAGGCCTAGTGTAGTGTGTAGTGGGTCGCTTGGAGTGTAAGAAAACTCTAAGGGTGTCCAAGATACCCCACCCCAAGACCCTGAAAAGTAGTAGTAAAGTTACCCTAATTTCCCAGAAACACACTAAAGTCGTGATAGGAGATTCTGCAAAGGCAATAACTGACTGCAAAGCACTGAAGATGGATTCCTGGACCTAAGGACCTGTAAAGGAAGGGGACCAAGTCCAAGAGTCATGCAAGTGTCCGGGGGGGGGGAAGCCCACTAAACCCCGGATGAAGGTGCAAAAGGGCTGCCTTTGGATGGAAGAAGCAGAAGATTCAGTAACAATAGAAGATGCCAGGAACTTCTCCTTTGCATAGATGATGTCGCATGGCGTGCTGGAGGATGCAGAGTTGTTTCCGCACAGAAAGACCACAAACAAGCCTTGCTAGCTGCAAGGATCACGGTTGAAGAAAATGGGTGCTGCCTGGGCCCAGGAAGGACCAGGAGGTTGCCCATTGGAGTAGGAGACAGAGGGTGCGCTCATCAGTACAGAGAGCACATGCAGAAGAAGGCAGCACCAGCAGAAACACTTGCATAGGCATTCAAGATATCTGAGCATGGTGGTCGTCTCAACACTACAAAGGAGGGTCCCACGAAGCTGGTGGTCAACTCAGCGAGTTGAGCAATGCAGGACGGAGTGCTGGGGACCTGGGCTATGCTGTGCATGAAGGATTCCTTGCAAAAGTGCACAGAAGCCCTAGCAGCTGCAGATCATGCAGTACACAGGATTACTGTCTGGAGTGGGGATGCAAGGACTTACCTCCACCAAATTTGGACAGGAGGACCACTGGACTGTCAGGGTCACTTGGATCCAGCTCCTGTGTTCCAGAGACCATGCTCGTCAAGATGAGAGGGGACCCAAAGACCAATGATGCAGACGTTTGGTGCCTGCGTTAGCAGGGGGAAGATTCCGTCGACCCACAGGAGATTTCCTCTTGGCTTCCAGTGCAGGGTGAAGGCAGACAGCCCTCAGAGCATGCACCACCAGGAAACAGTCAAGAAAGCCAGCAGTATTAGGTGCTACAATGTTGCTGGTAGTCTTCTTGCTACTTTGTTGAGGTTTTGCAGGCGTCCTGGAGCAGTCAGCTGTAATTCCTTGGCAGAAATCGAAGAGAGAGATGCAGAGGAACTCTGGTGACCTCTTGCATTCGCTATCTGAAGAAAAACCCACAGGAGGGACCCTAAATAGCTCTCAGAGGAGGATTGGCCACCTAACCAGGTAAGCACCTATCAGGAGGGGTCTCTGACGTCACCCGCTGGCACTGGCCACTCAGAGGCCTCCACTATGCCCTCACACCTCCGCATTCAAGATGGCAGAGGTCTGGGACACACTGGAGGAGCTCTGGGCACCACCCCTGGGGTGGTGATGGACAGGGGAGTGGTCACTCCCCTTTCTTTTGTCCAGTTTCGTGCCAGGGCAGGGGCTGGGGGTCCCAGAACCGGTGTAGACTGCCTTATGCACGGAGGGCACCATCTGTGCCCTTCAAAGCATTTCCAGAGGCTGGGGGAGGCTACTCCACCCCAGCCCTTAACACCTATTTCCAAGGGGAGAGGGAGGAAATCCTTTGTTCTGCCTGTCTGGGACTGGGCTGCCCAGACCCCAGGAGGGCAGAAACCTGTCTGTGGGTTGGCAGCAGTGGTAACTGCAGTGAAAACCCCAGAGAGCTAGTTTGGCAGTACCCGGGGTCCATGTTGCATCCCCGGGGATGCATGGGATTGGCACCCCAATACCAGATTTGGCCTGGGGGGACAATTCCAGGTTCTTAGACATGTTAAATGGCCATATTCAGAATTACCATTGTGAAGCTACATATCAGTATTGACCTATATGTAATGCACACGTATAATGGTGTCCCAGCACTCACAAAGTCCGGGGAAATTGCCCTGTACAATGTGGGGACACCTTGGCTAGTGCCAGAGTGTCCTCACACTTAGTAACTTTGCACCTAACCTTCAGCAAGTGAGGGTTAGACATGTAGGTGACTTATAAGTTACTTAAGTGCAGTGTAAAATGGCTGTAAAATAACATGGACGTTATTTCACTCAGGCTGTAGTGGAAGTCCTGTATAATATTGGTCTGAGCTCCCTATGGGTGGCAAAAGAAATGCTGCAGCCCATAGGGATCTCCTTGAACCCCAATACCCTGGGTACCCAGGTACCATATACTAGGGAATTAAAAGGGTGTGCCAGTGTGCCAATCAGAATTGGTAAAATTGGTTACTAGCCTGCAGTGACAATTTTAAAGACAGAGAGAGCACAAACACTGAGGTTCTGGTTAGCAGAGCCTCAGTGACACAGTTAGGCACCACGCAGGGAATACATTCAGGCCACAACCTATGAGCACTGGGGCCCTGGTTAGCAGGGTCCCAGTGAGACATACAAAAAACACTTTCAAATAGAGTTTTCACTATGAGCACTGCGGTCCTGGCTAGCAGGATCCCAGTGAGACAGTAAAAACACCCTAACATATACTCACAAACAGGCTTAAAGTGGGGGTAGCAAGGCTAGAATGAGGCTACATTCCTACAAGGAGGGCCTCGAAATGAGACCTGGGCAGGCTCTCAGTTTATTCCCAGGCAAGGCACAGACAGCAGCAGCCTGAGGAGCTGGGGAGGGCATCAGAGGCTGACCAGGTCAGTGTATAGTGTGTGTATAGTAGAGAGAGTGACCTGACTGTAACTCCCAGCAGACTCCGTATCTGTAAGTCCAACCACCAGCCCAGTGCTCACTTGCCCAAAAAGCCCTGTTTATCAACTCCAAAGTGCAGTTTACTTACTTGGGGTTATAAAATTTGTGAAGTATTTCGGGAGGAGAGAGAGTGGCCTGACGACAACTCCCAGCAGGCCCCATTCCTGTAACTCCAGCCACCAGCCCACTGTTCACTTATCCAAAAAGCCCTGTTGGTCAACTTCAAAATGGCAATTACTCACCTCGGGGATAACGTTTGTAAAATATTGCAGAGTAGAGAAAGTGACCTGACTGCAACTCCCAGCAGGCCCTGTTTCTGTAACTCCAACCACCAGCCCAGTGGTCATCTGTCCAAAAAGCCCTGTTGGTCAACTCCCAAATGAAGTTTACTTACCTGGGTGAGTCCAGATGTACCCCAGATTGACATCAGCAGCAAACACATTGAAACAGCATTGTGCACATGATGACTCCAGTCACATATACAATAAAGACCTGAGTGTGCCTACATCCTACTCAAATAGGTCTCAAAGCCATATTTTGCCTCTGCACTGTGTTGGCTGCACTGGTGGCATAAGGCCATTTTCAGGCCTCCACATCCACTAAAATGCAACTGATCTGCACATCTTGTCAGCTGCTAGAGTCAAGTTGGGTTGGCATGCTTCACACATGTCATATCAAATCACCCAATACCATGTTACTTGGTACAATTGGATCAAATACAAATTACATTTCTCTAAGGTCTCTGCTTGCTGTTACACAATACTGTTGGCGGTAGATGTCACAATACAACCGGTAACAATATACATTTTGCATCAACAGGTAGATCTGCTGCTGGGCACATAGAGGCCATAGAAGAGTCTACCATAATCCCCTTGGATGAAGCCCTCAGTGACGATTACACTTCTGGATGTCTGGATGTAGAGGAGGAATCTGGCCAATCTAGGCAACCTGGTCAGACAGCAACAGTGAGTCTTGATGTGCTGCAACATCACCTCCCATCCCTGTTGCTTTAACATCCCAGGCAGCCATTCATCCCCCCCAGCCTGTGTCTCTAGAACAGTTTCCACCATCTCATGCCCCGAATTCTAGATCCTGAGTTGTGGTGCAACATTTTGAATAACAAGGGTCCAGGAACAAGTTGGGGGGGCACCCTGTGGCAAGAGCACAGGCCCATGGAGGTAAGGTGCATGGGAGGGATGCTATTGGCCAACGGGTTGAGGCCACTAAGGCTGCTCTTGGCCAGGACAACATCAGCCACATCCTGGGGGTCTATCAGGAGTCCCAAGGGATGATGCGTCAGTTGTTGACCGAACTTTGGGATATTAAGCAATTTCAGAGGGATATGCATAGGAACATCTGTGAACAGACAGAGGCCTGCAATTCTAACGTGACCTCCCTAACAGAGATGTTGAGGTAGATACACACCACCCTGAGCAGAGCTTTTCTAAACCAGTCTATCTCTTCCTTTGGCTCATCTATAGGAGGCCCATCAATATCAAAGCAAGCCGCACGAAGGGAGGCCCTGCCAGAGAAACAAGCCACAGACCCCCCTGCCTCCGTAGCAGCTGATCGCTCCCCTGCAAGCAGGGGTGTCCAGCAAAGCCTCTGGGAGGGGCAGAAGGCAAGACACTCACCACTACCAGCAATAACCCTCTTCCTTAAGGACCTCCCGTGTGTGTTACACATTTACTCGGGACTGATCGTGAACCACCTACCATTTCCAATCAGAGGAGTACTGTGGACTTTGGACTCCTGTTGGTGTGGCATCCTCTCCAATGATTTCATTCGTCATGACTGACCCCTTCACATTAGAATTCTTGTTGAGTAATGTCACGTATAATGTCTGTTAGTCATAGCTTAAGAATAAAATCACCCTTCACTGACTCATAGTCTGCTGATTTTCATTTTATATTTAGCCATGTAGATATGTCAAGCCACGTGAATCACCTGATGATTATCCAAGGTACTTGTTCAGGATGGGATATGTTGGATGTAGAGTGTCCAGTTTAGGATTACAACTTCCCACACAAACATATACATACTTGTGCCTGGTCGAACGAAAAATGTTCTTACCGTGTTTAGCACATAGGCTGTCATTATGTCTCAACTATTTGAATTCATAAATGAATGACTCATACTGAGTAAATGAACATATTTACAGGTACAGACCTACAGATCACGGAAGGAAGGAACTTTTCAGACATTGTCCTATAGAATAGGCAAACATTGAAGTGATTGATGTCATCAGCTTGAGCCATATCACACACCACACCAAAGTAATTCAACATCGTTTAATGCAAGGTACAGACAGATAGTAGTACAAGAGGCTCTGATCAATGCTCATACATATGGTGTCAGTGTTGTGGCACAGGCACTGTTGCCTACAATGACAAAACACATCAACAGGTACATGAGGGTCATACAAAAAGAGTGTTTAGCTAATTTGAAGGAAAAATTACTTGGTCGTAAGCTAGAACTACATATTTTATGACCACATGAAGACACACATGATGCATCAGGCCGACCGCAGTACACAAAACAAGTCCAATGGGCACTTCTGACCTTCCAGCCAAATACTGTGCAAGCTGCTTTTGCACAGTTCTCAAACACCCAAACTCTGTGACCAATATTACCTGATCAATCCATGTCCACTTCGAATGTCAGAACAGCATCACAATCCTGCTAATGTCACAACTCTGAAATGCCCCCATGAAGATGTCAAGGTGAAGGTACCTGTGCAATGAACACAACTGGGAGTATAGGCTTGAAACCACGCATATGAAACAAGTCACATAGCAAGCATCTGGAGTTCAAAGTACATTATAAAGAAATTTGTTACAAACAAAGCACAATACTCAAACCCACACATTCTCACAACTACAAGTCATTGTACAGTCACAGTTATAACATTACATGACATACCTACACTCATGAGAAGTAGATGTGGATGAAATCTGATTACAAGTCAACTCCTTCCTCTTCAACACAGTCATCCACAGGCATTTCAGGAAGTTTACCTGGTGGCACTGCAGGCCCCCCCTTCTCTGGGATATATGGAATATTCCTCCACAGGGAGATGTTGTGGAGCATTCAGCGTGTCACAGTGATCTGACACATTTTCCTGGGTGAGTAGAGGAGAGCTCCATCAGTCCTCTCTAGACACCAAAATCTGGACTTCAGGAGCCCCTAAGCCAGCTCCTATACCCACTGTGTTCTTCCATGGGCCTCATTGAAGCAGACTTTCCCTCGCGTAGTTGGATTCCTCAGTGGCGTCAACAACCAAGGATGGTTTGGATATGCTGAGTCTCCTGTTAAGGAATGGGACATAAGTGTAACAATGGGTCACTGACTTCATGACTGTAGCACAAGACATTACTCACACACAATTATGACAGACGACTTAGTAACCAGCCAGGCCCTCTCTGGTTGCTGTCGTGACATCAGCTGGGGCATGGTGCTGGTTTGCATTATGAAAAAATTGTATGCTGATCCTGGATAATAGACACACGCATTTCAGATGTAGAGATCCGCCAAACACACAACTTGCACTTTGATGGAACTTTCTGTGTTGCAATAGACTTGTTCAATGGCCTGTGGTGGCACCAAGCCAACATGTGTACCATCAATGGTCCTCACCACATGTAGGAGGTATGTAAAACCATAGAAGTGAGCCTTCACATTGGCTAAATCTTCACACTGGGGAAACCTTATATAGCTGTCAATGTGTTTCAACATTTTTCAGAGGAAAACCTTCAACACCAGACTGAAAATGGGTTGGGACACATCAGCAGATAAGGCAACTGTATGTTGGAAGGACCCTATGGCCAGGAAGTGCACTACTGTCTTGACTTGTACAATGGGTGATATGCAGGTTGGATTACCATTAGCTGGCTTCAGATCTGGCTCTAAACTGACAGCATAAGTCCACTACTTTTTGCCTATTCAAATTGTATAACTGGATGATGTGGCATTCCTCATGGTCTCAAGGTCTGGCAGTGGATGGTAGACAGGAGGTTATCATATCCTCCATCTCCCAGGGTACCTATCTGTGACAAGATATGATTTGCAGAAACAGTCAGTTTGTCCACAGCAACATCCATGATGCATTCCAAACAATATCATGTGACAAAGCATTTCTGACTGGATAGACATAACACCCAGTAACCATCACAGCTAGCAACTACACAAGGTTCAAATGTGAGCCCCATGGCTGTCAACACATGTCCACAACATGGATTCAGGAGACACCCAACTACCTGCTACAAATTGCCCCTTGAAATGTGACTGTATTTTCCAACCATCAAAAATACCGTCTGTGGTAGTGGACGGTCACCGCCGTCATATGCTATCTTCGCCCTGCCACAAACTACACTTGTGGTTGTGTAGTCAGACCTATAAAACAAGACAGACTTAGGATGTTTCTGATGTTATGAAACTTAGGTGGTCATTACAACCCTGGCGGTCGGTGTTAAAGCGGCGGTAAAACCGCCAACAGGCCGGCGGAAAACAAAATGGAATTACGACCGTAGCGGAAACCGCCAACATAGACAGCCACTTTAACACTCTGACCACCACGACGGTACAAACAAACACGGCGGTGGTAACCGCCAACAGACAGGCGGAGGACAATGTACCGCCCACAGTATCATGAGAGGCCAAACCACCACCTTTTCCGGGGCGGATTCACCGCGAACAAAAACACAGCGGAAACAGGACTTCGAAGGGAAAACACTCACCTCTACACACCCCACGAGGAACCAGGACGCCATGGAGCCGGAACTCCAAATTCTACCTGCCTTTATCTTCTTGCTCCTCTACCAGGAGCATGAACGCCGGCGGCGAAGACCACAGTGAGTACTACACCTACGACACAGGGGAGAGAAAAAACAGTGACACACACACGCAATACGCAACACCCCCACCCTCACCCACGACAACACACACACCAATACATATTGAAACATCACAGTTACACCCACAAACCCCCCCTTGAAGAATGCAAGGACAAAAGGAAATGTGTAGAATGATTGTAATATATTCAAATACATGAATCAAAAACATTTACATATATACACATTTACACTATGAACAATTAAATACACCAAGAACACAAGTCCAAGGGATTCCACCATCATAGTCCGTGGACCACTGGGCCCAAAAGGCATGGGCAAGGCCCACACAAGATACCCGAACAAGATGGAGAGAACACTGCAGGGGCATCAGATAGAAATAAAACAGGCACCTCAGGGGGAAGGGAAGGCAGGGGCACCTCAGCCGGATGAGTGCATGACGCCAGATCCACGAGGGAGCTCCATGCCCATTGATGTATCCTGGGGAGTGCAAAGCCAAAGTCTCTCAAGTCTCAACAGTGGGTAGTTTGCCCACTGTTCAATCCTGGGGAGTGCAAAGCCACAGTCTCTCAAGTCTCTACAGTGGGTGGTTTGCCTACTGTTCAATCCTGGGGAGTGCAAAGCCACAGTCTCTCAAGTCTCTACAGTGGGTGCTTTGCCCACTGTTCAATCCTGGGGAGTACAAAGCCACAGTCTCTCAAGTCTCTACAGTGGATGGTTTGCCCACTGTTCAATCCTGGGGAGTGCAAAGCCACAGTCTCTCAAATGGATAAGTCTCCACTGGTTCTGGAGGGGGCTTTGTGCCCAGAGTGCTTCATCCTGCCAAGGACTGAGGTAGTGGATGTGATACTCCACTGGTTCTGGAGGGGGCTTGGTGCCCAGAGTGCTTCATCCTGCCAAGGACTGAGTTAGTGGATGTGAATCTCCACTGGTTCTGGAGGGGGGTTTGTGCCCAGAGTGCTTCATCCTGCCAAGGACTGAGGTAGTGGATGTGATACTCCACTGGTTCTGGAGGGGGCTTTGTGCCCAGAGTGCTTCATCCTGCCAAGGACTGAGGTAGTGGATGTGATACTCCACTGGTTCTGGAGGGGGCTTTGTGCCCAGAGTACTTCATCCTGCCAAGGACTGAGGTAGTGGATGTGATACTCCACTGGTTCTGGAGGGGGCTTGGTGGCCAGAGTGCTTCATCCTGCCAAGGACTGAGGTAGTGGATATGAATCTCCACTGGTTGTGGAGGGGGCTTGGTGCCCAGAGTGCTTCATTCTGCCCGTGTCGGCCTCAGTGGCGTAGTAATCATTGGCGCTCACTGTCCTGCGGTGGTGCTGGCGGTCTTGTCCTGGGCAGCGGGGCTGCTGGCGGTCCTGTCTTGGGCACGGGGGCTTCTGCTGGTGGTCCTCTCTTGGGCAGCGGGGCTGCTGGCGTTCTTATCCTGGGCAGAGGGGCTGCTGCTGGTGGTCCTCTCTTGGGCAGCGGGGCTGCTGGCGTTCTTATCCTGGGCAGTGGGGCTGCTGCTGGCGGTCCTCTCTTGGGCAGCGGGGCTGCTGGCGGTCTTGTCCCGGGCAGCGGGGCTGCTGGTGGTCCTGTCTTGGGCAGGGGGCTGCTGCTGGCGGTCCTCTCTTGGGCAGCAGTGGTGCTGGCGGTCTTGTGCTGGGCAGCGGAGCTGCTGGCGGTCTTGTCCTGGGCAGCGGGGCTGCTGCTGGCGGTCCTCTCTTTGGCAGCGGTGGTGCTGGCGGTCTTGTCCTAGGCAGCGGGGCTGCTGCTGGCGGTCCTGTCTTGGGCAGCGGGGCTGCTGCTGGCAGTCCTCTCTTGGGCAGCGGTGGTGCTGGCGGTCTTGTCCTGGGCAGCGGGGCTGCTGCTGGCAGTCTTGTCCTGGGCAGCGGGGTTGCTTCTGGCGGTCCTGTCTTGGGCAGCGGGGCTGCTGGCGGTCCTGTCTTGGGCAGCAGGGCTGCTGCTGGCGGTCCTCTCTTGGGCAGCGGGGCTGCTGGCGGTCTTGTCCTGAGCAGCAGGGCTGCTGCTGGTGGTCCTCTCTTGGGCTGCGGTGGTGCTGGCGGTCTTGTCCTGGGCAACAGGGCTGCTGCTGGCGGTCCTCTCTTGGGCAGCGGTGGTGCTGGCAGTCTTGTCCTGGGCAGCGGGGCTGCTGGTGGTCTTGTCCTGGGCAGCAGGGCTGTTGCTGGCGGTCCTCTCTTGGGCAGCGGTGGTGCTGGCGGTCTTGTCCTGGGCAGCGGGCTGCTGCTGGCGGTCCTGTCTTGGGCAGCGGGGCTGCGGCTGGCGGTCCTCTCTTGGGCAGCGGTGGTGCTGGCGGTCTTGTCCTGGGCAGCTGGGCTGCTGCTGGCGGTCTTGCCCTGGGCAGCGGGGCTGCTGCTGGTGGTCCTGTCTTGGGCAAAGGGGCTGCTGCTGGCGGTCCTCTCTTGGGCAGCAGGGCTGCTGGCGGTCTTGTCGTGGGCAGCAGGGCTGCTGCTGGCGGTCCTCTCTTGGGCAGCAGTGGGGCTGGTGGTCTTGTCCTGGGCAGCGGGCTGCTGCTGGCGGTCCTCTCTTGGGCAGCGGTGGTGCTGGCGGTCTTGTACTGCGCAGCGGGCTGCTGCTGGCGGTCTTGCCCGGGCAGCGGGGCTGCTGCTGGCAGTCCTGTCTTGGGCAGCGGGGCTGCTGCTGGCAGTCCTGTCTGCTGTGCTGATCTTCCGAGACTTGCCAGTTTTAAAGTGCCCCTTCCCCAGCTTGGATGGTGTCGCAGCTGTCTCCACACTCCCAACTGTACCCCAGGGAGCGGCTTTGGTGGTTGATTTCTTTCCCCTCTCCCGCCGGGCATTGGCCAACTTTTTATGCTTGACAGGTGGGGGACTGTCTGTACTCTGGCTCCTTGCCACACTGGCTGCCCTGCTGCCTGGTGCACTCCATAATCCGGTGACTACTGGCACCACTGGTCCCACCAATGTTGTGGCTGAGGTGCTAGGTTGGGACCTGGAGAGTCGGGCCCTAGGAGACTAAAGGGATGGGGGAGGTGAGGGAAAGAGGTCAAGGTTGGCCAGGAAATGTTTCTTAGGAACACAGTAGCTGGAGGGGGTTTGGGAGTGGAGGAAGAGGTAGTGGTTGTAGGAGGTGTACGTTTGCTGACGTTAGGTGAAGGTGCACGGGCTGGAGGCTGTTGTGAGGTGGATGGCTGTTGGGTGGGTGTGTGGCTGCGTTTGTGTACCTTTGGAGGTGGCCTCACAGACACACTGGGAGAGGACACAGGGGACGTGTGAATGGTAGTGGGGGTGGTGACTGCACGTGAGCGGGGTGTGGTGGTGATGGACGTAGTGGCTGAGGATGTAGTGCATGCAGGTTTGAGTGGAGACGAGACAGGGAGGGAAGAGGGAGACAAGGAGGAGGGGGACACAGTGGAGGCAGTGGATGTTGGTGTGTCTGCATGGGTCTAATGCTTGCGTGAGTGCCTGTGGGATGTGTGGTGCTTATGTTTGCCTGAGCTTCCCTTGTGTGTTGAGGTGTGTGCATGCTGGTCTGATGGTGTGCTTGGAATAGGCTGAGGTACAGTGGTGTGGGTCTGGGTGGAGGAAGTTGGAGGGGGGAGTCTAGAGACAGGGACAATGGCTGCCATCAGTGCTGAGGTCAGAGTCTGAAATGCTCGCTGAAGGGGTGCCTGACCAGAGTGAATACCCTCCAGGTATGCATTGGTTTGTTGCAACTGCCTCTCTACACCCTGGATGGCATTCAAAATGGTAGACTGCCCAACAGTGAAGGACCTGAGGTGGTCAATGGCCTCTTCACTGAGGGCAGCAGGGGTGACTGGGGCAGGGCCTGAGGTGCCTGGGGCGAAGGTGATGCCCACCCTCCTGGCTGAGCGGGCACGGGGCAAAAGCTGAGGGGCTGCTCGGAGGGCGGTGCTGGTAGGGGGGGTGGCGGCTGTACCTGTAGATGCGTGGGGCACAGATGGGCCCGCCACCGCAAGGGAGCTCCCATCAGAGGGGGACTCCGTATCACTGGTGTCAGCTCCTGTCCCTGCCATGGAGCTCCCCTCGCCCTCCGTCCCACTGGTGACTTCAGACTCTGTGGTTTCGCCCTCCAGGGCCATGTGGGATGCAGCTCCCTCCTGCTCCGGTGCCACTGCTCCTCCGCCTGATGATGCTAAAGCACACAAGAACAGGGAGACCACAAAAAGGGGGGGAAGACAGAAGAAAGACATGTTGAGTGCATGCAATACCGCTACCGTTGGCGGACACGACAGACACAGAAGCCCCCTGCACTACGCCGCGCACTTGGAGTCCACTATTCAATCCCAAGGACATGGGTTACGAGGCTATGCCCGATTTCTGCACACATGGATGTCACAGGATCCTGACTAGGTGTAGTTGGCACTGTACACAGGTGGGGTGGGGTGCCACAGGGCCTGCCTTAAGTAGGGTCCTTGCCTACTGAACTCGCCCTGGCCTAGGGGAACCCACAGCCCACCTCCCCCATCCAGACACCTCCAATGCGCGCTGAATCAGCAGAATGAGAGTGTACTCACCCCCTTGTTGCTGCTGTGATGCCCTCAAGCGCCCATCCAACTCCAGGTACGCCACCGCCAGGATCCTGAACATCAGGGGGGTCATGGTGCATCGGGCACCCCTCCCACGTTGGGAGGCCATCCCCAGCTGGGCCTCCGCCGTCTTCTTGCTCCAGCGGCGAATGTCCTCCCATCTTTTCCGGCAGTGGGTGCTCCGTCTGTGGTGGACCCCCAGGGTCCGAACTTCCTTGGCGATGGCACGCCATATGTCCTTCTTCTGGTGGACGCTGACCTACATGAATAGTACAGGGGTAAAGGAAAAGATATTACCCCCCGCACCGTCACAGTCATTGGCCCGCATCCCTACCCTTGCCATGAGGCACATGCACTCACCGTCTTTTCATGCACGCCTCATTCTCACCCCCCCTATCTTTCATCCACACCAATCCACACAGGCATTGCCCATACAGCCTGCTCACAGTGTACTTACCTGTTTGTCTGGAGGACTGTAGAGTAGCGTGTACTGGGGGAGGACTCCATCCACTAGTTTCTCCAACCCCTCCGTGCTGAAGGCAGGGGCCCTTGCCCCAGACACACGAGCCATTGTCTCTTCCAGACTGAGGTCACAGCAGCACTTGCAGTGTAGGTCCTCTCCTGTTGAAGATCAGGTATCAAGTGATTAAACAGAGAGAAAATGGCGGTCACGTCCACGGCAGTGTGTACCGTCACTGCCGGCGTACATCGTCATTGGCTCCTGGGACCCATTGGGTCCAATGTTAACCATTGCAGGATTGCGCCGCGGTCTTTGACCGCCTACCGCAATGGTGTACAATGCCAGCGCAGTTACCTCATATCCCATTGTCCCACTTTACAGGTCAGGCAGCCGCTATTTCATGGGCCCACATGGCATTATTTTTTACTGTGTCACACATATGTAGGCCTTGCCTAAACACTCATACAGGCTAATTTCTAATTGCTAATATTTTCAGAGTAAGCTGTGTCTACATACCTCAGAGTTGGTTGACTCTCTGCTCGCTGTTCTCCTCCATAGGCACTGTCTGCTGGGGCATGTGAGGAAATGGCGGTACCCTCCGATGTACAGACCGCTGGTGGACCTGTCGACAATAGAGGAGCGACATATGATCATCACCTACAGGCTTGATCGAGCCACAATCCATGAACTGTGTGCCCAGTTGGAGCCAGACGTGATGTCAGCTATCCGCCATCCCACAGGAATCCCCCCTCAAGTGCAGGTGCTGTCAGTACTCCATTTCCTAGCAAGTGGGTCTTTTCAAACTACAGTGGCCATAGCATCAGGGATGTCCCAGCCTATGTTTTCCAACGTATTGTCCAGAGTCATGTCTGCCCTGCTGAAACACATGCAGAGCTACATCGTTTTCCCTCAGGTGGAGGATTTGCCTACAGTGAAAGGTGATTTCTGTGCCCTGGGACATACCCCCAACATCATAGGTGTCATTGATGGGACACATGTGGCCTTGGTAACCCCCCGCAGGAGTGAACAGGTGGACAGAAACCGGAAGAGTTACCATTCCATGAATGTGCAGATGGTGTGTTTCGCAGACCAGTACATCTCCCATGTTAATGCCAAATTCCCTGGCTCAGCGCATGACGCTTACATCCTGCGGAATAGCAGTATCCCTTATGTGATTGGGCAACTCCAGAGGCACCGGGTGTGGCTATTAGGTGAGCACATGCACCCAATACAGTGGGAATAGTTGTCTGGGTCTGTGGATGTCCCTATGAGTTAGTGTGTGTCTAACAGTTGTCCCTCGCCATTTTCAGGTGACTCTGGTTATCCCAACCTGTCATGGCTACTGACCCCAGTGAGGAATACCAGGACAAGGGCGGAGTAATGCCACAATGAGGCACATGGGCGGACTAGGAGGATTATAGAGCCTCCTGAAGGCCAGGTTCCGGTGCCTCCATATAACAGGTGGTTCCTTATTCTACTCACCAAAGAAGGTATGCCAGATCACCGTGGCCTGCTGTATGCTTCACAACTTGGCTTTGCGATGACAGGTGCCTTTTCTGCAGGAGGATGGTCCGGATGGAGGTGTTGTGGCAGCTGTGGAGCCTGTGGACAGTGAAGACGAGGAAGCAGAAGAAGAGGACATCGACAACAGGAACACGGTGATTCTGCAATACTTCCAGTGAGACACAGGTAAGAAGACAACACTGCCTGCTACATCTGATTTAAATGTACAACCTCTCTACTGTCTGTCATTTTCACCCAGTGTATGGTCATTGAGTTGTCACTTTCCCTTACGATTTCACAGATGTGGGTCCCACTGTGTGACATCTGCTTTGTTTCCTCATGGACTAAAGCTGTGTGACATAGGTATGTTAACCTTACATTTGAATGAGCATCTTGCCACTGTAATTGCCAATACACAATTTCAAAATCACAGACAGACTCCTGATTGTTTTGTGCTGCAAGGGTGTTTATTTAAGTGCTCAATATTGGAGAGGGTTGTAAAATGGTGAGGGGTGATGGTGAAGGAATGTCCAGGGCAGAGTCCAGTCTTTTAGTCTCACAGGTGCATTGTCCAAAGAGGCATAGGAAGTGGAGCTGGGGAAGTTTAAGAATGGACAGGGTGACAAGGTGGGACAAAAGGATGACAATCAGGGTTATCTCATTTCTTGGCGGGGGTCTTGGCATCGTTCTCTGTCTTTGTCTGGATCTCAGGAACCGTTTGCGGGGTGGTTATCTCTCTGCAGGGGGTGGGGTGCTGGTGTGGTGGTCCTGTGGTGGTGCCTCCTGTCCACTAGCGCCGGTGGAGGTGGTGGGCAGTTCATCGTCCAGGCTAGTGTCAGGGGCCACTTGTTGTGCCACAGTGTCCCTCCTGGTGTTGACGAGTTCCTACAATGGTGCCCAGGGTGGAATTGATGGATTTGAGTTTCTTCCTGAGGCCCAAATACTGTTCCTTCTACAGCCGCTGGGTCTCCTGAAACTTGGCCAGTACCATTGCCATCGTCTCCTGGGAATGGTGGTAGGCTCCCATGATGTTGGAAAGGGCCTCGTGGAGAGTGGGTTCCCTGGGCCTGTCCTCCCCCTGTCATACTGCAGCCCTCCCAGTTCCCTGTGTTCCTGGGCCTCTGTCCCCTGAACCATGTGCCCACTACCACTGCCCCCAGGTCCCTGGTGTTGTTGGGGTGGTGGGTTAGCCTGGGTTCCCTGTAGTGGTGGACACACTGCTGATTGACGTGTTCTGGGGACAGAGGTATGGGCCAGCTGGGTGGGAGCTGTACTGGTGTTTCCAGAGTGGGGAAGGTCTGTAGTGGATTGTGCCAGTGTCAGGTGAACCGACTGCCCCGAGGTCCCAGATGGGCCGGGCTGGGCATCTAGATCCAGTTGGACAGAGCTGCTGTCATCACTGTGGGCCTCTTCTGTGGGTGGGGTGGACATATCTGGACCCTCCTGTCCGGTGATGTTGGGTAGGGGTCATGCAAGGGTGTAAAAGCATGATTATTGCATCTGTGTGTGCCATGGTGTGCAATGGGTGGATGACCTTGTACCCCAGTGCTTGTATTCCTGTGTAGGACCTTGTGTGATAATGGTTTAGGGGGGTGTATGGGTATGTGCAGTGGCCATGCTTTTGTGATGGGTGTCCATGCTTTGGTGTTGCATGCAGGGCTTGGGTTTGTGATGTGTGGTTTGTTATATTGGGACATGTGTGAGGAGTTGGAGTGATGGGGGTGAGGGTGGGGGTATGTGATGGCATGCAGGTAGGGTGGGGATAAGGTAGTAAAGATTTGTCTTACGAGAGTCCATTCCTCCATCTACTCCTGCGAGGCCCTCATGATGCAGTATAGCCAAGACCTGCTCCTCCCATGTTGTTAGTTGTGGGGGAGGAGGTGGGGGTCCGCCACCAGTCCTCTGTACCGCGATGTGGTGTCTTGAGACCACGGAACGCACCTTCCCCCGTAGGTCGTTCCACCTCTTTCTGATGTCATCCCGTGTTCTTGGGTGCTGTCCCACTGCGTTGACTCGGTCCATGATTCTTCACCATAGCTCCATCTTCTTAGCTATGGAGGTGTGCTTCACCTGTGATCCGAATAGCTGTGGCTCTACCCGGATGATTTGCTCCACCATGACCCTGAGCTCCTCCTCAGAGAACCTGGGGTTTCTTTGCGGTGCCATGGGGTGGTGTGGGTGATATGTGGGGTGTGTTGTGATGTGTGGGGTGATATTTACAGGTGGGTTGTGTGAGGTGCGTGGATGTTATGTGAGTGATGATGTTGAGTGCCTGTGGATGCTCGTTTGTTGATGGTGGTGTCGCTCTCTGTGCTTCTTTCTCGATTGTTGTCTTAGGGGTTTGTGGGTGATGTGGGTGTGCGTTTTATATCGTATTGGATGTGTGGGAGTGCTGTGCGTATGTGTATTAGGTGTGTGTATTTCAAATTGTCCAATGTGGCTGTGTTTTGTAAATGTGTGTGTATTTTGAGTGCAGCGGTTTGTACCGCCAATGGAATACCGCAGTTGAAAGACCGCCGCGTGGAATCGTGGGTCATGATAGTGTGGGCATATTCCTGTTGGCGTGATGGTGTCTGTTTTGTTATTGCCGGTTTATCACTGACCTTTGGTGTAGCGGACTTGTGTGGGTGTCTAGATTTTGGCGGATTCCGGGCTTTGGGTCATAATGACTGTGGCGGAATTCCTCAGCCACGGCGGTGTGTTGGCGGTCTTCTGCACGGCGGTAAGCGTCTTTTACCACCAATGTTGTAATGACCCCCTTACATTCTTGTTGTGACACAGATTACAGGGCCATATATAGCATTTCACGCTGCCAAAATGTCAGATGCCTGACCTACTTCAGTGGACATCAGGAACCGCCTGCATCTGCTGGTGGAAGTTGTCCACGTGGTAGGCAGTTCTGACCATGGCAGACACAGCCATAGGCTGTGACGGTCGTGGGCCAATGACTGTGTCCAGTGGCAATTATGTCTTCTTACACACAAAGAAAGGGAAGAGAGGTTTCAACCGCCATACTACCTCCCAAAGTAATAACCATGAACACAAAAAGTATGGCGGGGATGAGAAAGAGGACCAACTTTTTATTGCAACCTCTTTTATTATGATCCCATTAATATCCTTTGGGATAGTTCATGAAGACCGTTAATTTGGAACCTATGCTGCGGGTTCCTCCTTATGGAATAAATGGTCTCAGACACCTAATAGTGTCATGCTTCATCATTGGCCACCTACCCCACCCAGGTAGGGCAGTGCCACCTAGGTGGACTCAACCTTGTGGTTAGATAAGCCCAGAGGGAGTTTTTCTGGATAATACAGTGATCCAGTCATTTAATAAAATTACCTAACAGATAACCAGTGTAAATCACTCCTTTAATAATGGTGTCTGTTGGTAAAAATAAAAACAGGAAATGGACGGCTTTTGAGTATAATGACTCATTCCATCACTATAATCATTAAGGCCAACATGTTTCTGCCCTCATGCTAAGCCATAACTGGTCAGGGGCATTTTTCAGGGCAAGAGATCCCTATCAATTCTTCTGTGAGGTGGAACCTATCCTATCTTACTAGGGAGAGGGTCTATTTCATATACAACATACTCAAGGCCTACCTGAGTATTATTCAAACATGGAGGTACCCTAAATTTTAAGGACTGCATGCCCCTGCTCTGGGGTAGTGATGATGCCCCTTGTAGTCACACATTCGTCAAAGGGAGCATCAATGAGAGACACCTACTTGCACATTAACCCAGGTTGAGGATAGGATAGGTTTCACCTCACACGTATCTGAAAAGGGCTTTAGGGAGGTCAGACCAGATTGGTGAGAAAAATCTTCAAGAAAAAGACTAAGGTGGTCATTATGAACATGGAGGCAAACACTGCAGACCACCGTGGTGACGGTGAACAGAAGACTGCCATTGGCGGTGAACAGCACACCGCCATATAATGATGCCAAAACCATAAACCTCCAAAAATTCTGCTACCTCATGCCACCGCCAGGACCCTTGATGGCAGAAAGGCAGCACACCCCACCCCACCACCGCCAAGCAGACAAATCCAAATAATGATGCACAAATCACCACAGCGGATAGTGAATGCCGAACGACCATTGGCGGTACAGACCGCCACGCCCAGCAAGTGGACCCAACAGCAAGAAATGCCCACATTGGCAAGTTTGAAACCAACACAGCTGACACACATCCACAAAACTATAAAACACTCACATACACACCCACAATCCTTTGGATCGCCAATAGGACAACTGGGATTGACAACAGAACACGCACACAATGAACGCAACATCACACACCCAACCACACAACAGCACCCTCACCAATAATCCTACAACACACCACCCCACACAACACACCGTGGCACCACCTAAGCACCCCCGCTTCACAGATAGGGAGCTAAGAACAATGGTAGATGAAATACTAAAGGTCGAGCCACAAATCTTCGGGGCACAGGTCCAGCACACACCCATCGCCAGGAAGGTGGAGTTATGGCAGATTACAGTAAACAAGGTCAACGCAGTGGGAAACCATCCACGCACAAGGGACGACATTCACAAGAGATGAAATGAACTATGCCGAATGTGAGGTCAATGGCATCCAGGCACAACACTGTAGTCCAGAAGACTGGTGGAGGACTCCCACCTATGCCCCGACTACCAACTGGGAGGAGAAGGTACTGGCTATCCTGCATCCGG
The DNA here is from genome assembly GCF_031143425.1 of Pleurodeles waltl. Classification (NCBI taxonomy): domain Eukaryota; kingdom Metazoa; phylum Chordata; class Amphibia; order Caudata; family Salamandridae; genus Pleurodeles; species Pleurodeles waltl. The sequence continues at coordinate 647,855,471 of NC_090438.1, read as the reverse complement.
AGGGCCTCACTGGACTCACTGGAGGACTGGACTAGGGTAAGTCATCTACAATTACTTCATATCCACCACACCTGTAATGCATGTACCACCCCACCCCTCCAACTACCACCAGGACCACCACCCCACACAGGCCACAATCACTACATCTAGTCACTCTGCATGCCCACAAACCCGCTAACAGGCCCACATCCCTTCCTCTGTGCACAGCCACCTACCCCTGCAAGGAATCACAATGGCACCACTGCACCCACCATCACCTCCACATCCCATGCAAAATGTTAGAACAACCCCACAATAGGTCCCTGCATGGCCCGACAGGAGAATAAGCAACACAAAATAGGGCAGAGCTGTGCATCCTTATTCGAATTAGTACATGTAACGTAAATGTCCATTCCTCCCCACAGGCACCACCATCCATGCCACCCTGATGGAAAGGCCAAGGAGTGCCAGGGCCCCACATGGAGACAGAGGCCCCACTCAGGAGACTGAGTGGGAAGTATGTACAGTGAGGATTACCCTGGCCAGTCACACAGTCCTGGCCTGTCACCCTCCAGCAGCCCTACCCAGGATACCACTGACACCCCTACCACCCTGCCACCAACCTCCGTGCTGGCCAAATGACCCCACACCATTGTCTCCGGGCCACAGACTGGTGGACCACAAGTAAAAAGGCCAGAGTCACCACCTACTAACAGGCAGGATGATGATGGTCCCAGTGCAAGTGGGACTGCCAGATCTGTGCAGGGGACATAGGCACAGGGGGCTTGGTCCAGTGGAGGGCATCAGTGGCCCAGGGAGGAGGCCAAAGGATGGATGCTGCAGCCCAGGAGGTGATCTCTGAGGTCTTCGGAGCATACCACCATACACAAGACCAGATGAGCCAGATCCGGGCCACCCTGGGACAGAGTCAAAGACCCAACATCAAGAGCCCATGGAGAAGTGGAAACAACTCCATGCCACCAAGGCCACCATTGCAGGGGTGCTGCAGCACCACTACCCAACCCAGCCTGAGACCTCCACAAACCTGGAAGCCCCTACCACTGCCCAGGACACAGAGCAGCCCTCTACATCAGCAGCAGCAACTGGACTGGTGGCACTGGCAGAGGACACACAAGAGACCAGCACCCCTACCCGTGCAGCCCAGCACCAGACACTCAAATGGTCCCTCAGACCCAGATATGGCACTGGAACACCTGCCAAGATCAAGGCCCCCAAAAAGATGTGACTTTGGCCTAAACTGTCTCCCAAGTGTGACACTGTGCTACCATCCTCAGCTGCCTATAGCAACATAACAACTTGCAAGGGACATATGGGCCTATACCTACTGCCACCAATCGCTGAGCCCATGTACCTAGTATGGAAATCCATTATTTACCCACTCCCTATTACTGTACAGTGCACTAATGCATTTGTGACACCAAATAAAACACATTTACACCAATTCGTATGACCCCTGTCATTATGTACATTCAATTGTAAATGTGAATGCATTTGCCAGTCAATTCCATAATCATACCTTTATTGCAGGAATGGTACCCCACGCACAGCATCGTCTGGAGTGAACTAAAATGTACACCATGTTTGTTTCCATGGCACATGCCAGCTTATTCTTCAGGTAACAGTATCAATGACTACAGACCCCACATCCCCAAACAAATGAGTCAGACAAACATCATGCAGTGCAGACAACATCATCAGTGAACAGTACCTCATAGTCACTGGAAGTATAGTTGGATCAGCTGGTTCCTGGAGTGGACATCTTCTCCCTCTTCATCCTCACCATCACTCTCATCTCCTCTCAGAGGTAGCAGGTCTGGATGCACCCTCCTCCACTAGTAAGTGTATAGCTCTCCTCACAGCCATGTTGTGCAGAATGCAGCAGGCCACCACTATTCTACACATCTTTTCAGGGCCATAGCACAGGGATCCCCCAGAGAGATGGAGGCAACAAAATCTAGCCTTCAGGAGACCTATAGTGCACTCACCCTCCTAGTACGTCCATGGGCCTCATTATAACTCCTCTCTGCATCTGTCCTGGGATTTCTCACAGGTGTCAGGAGCCATTGCATGTTGGGGTAACCAGAATCACCTGCAAAAGTGGGTTAAACAGAACTGGAACAAACTGTCATTACTTGAAGACAGCCTGGCTGTCAGCTATGTATCGATCCAGTGTCATACACACTCACCTATAAGCCATCCTCTGTCCCCTCGTAGTTGTTCCATCATGTGTGGCACACTGCTGTTCCTCAGGACAAAGGAATCATGAACTGATCCTGGAAACCTGGCATTTACATGTGAAATATACTGGTCCGTAGTATACACCAATTGTATATTCATTGAGTTGAAATTCTTCCTGTTCCTGTACACATGTTCATTCACTCTTGGGGGGATGAGAGCTATGTGGGTGCCATCGACGGCACCTATCACATGGGGTATGTTAGCAGAGGCATAAAATTCAGACTTGGTGGCAGGAAGTTCTGCCCTTTGGGGAAACTTGACATATTTATGCAGGTGTTGTACAAAAGCATCCAGGAATTTGGACAGGTCAAGGCTAAACATTGGCTGTGAGAACCCTTTACCCATGGCCACTGTCACCTGAAATGAGCCCATAGCCAAGAAATGGAGCACAGAGAGCACTTGCACTTCAGTAGGGATGGCATGCTGATTCAGATAAGCTGGTCTCAGTACAGGATCCATTAAAGCACATAGGTCATGGAATTGCTACATGATTGAGTCTGTAGATGACAATGACGTGACGTTCCACCAGGGTTTCCAAAACAACAAGAGGTCTGTACACAGATGGGGCTCTCCCTTGCCACATCGGTCTATACCTATGGGGAGGAAAAAACACATATGAGGGACACACATACATATGCCAAACATGTTGTGTATGAATGACTGCTGTGCAATAAGTTGGTTACACACACAAGTGACATATGATGTACAATATCTGGGACATGAATGCAGTGATACCTCTGGACTGATGTGAGGAACAGACACTCATGTGGGCAGGCAACAAAGGGCTGGGAGCTGAAGGCCTTGAATGTGGTCCCTGACAAAAAAAATGTAAGTGGTGCTAGCAAAAGGGCAGCCTCCTGCCATCCAGATATGAAGGCGTGGAAGTGACCTCATTCCGCTGGCGATAGTTGTCATGGCCTAAGGTGGTGTTCACCTCCGTACACCCATTTATTGGTTTACATGGTTGTCAATGTGAACCTGGGCCAATCATGTCGTCACCCCAATTTCCCTTGACTCCCCGATCCTGTGCATGCAAGTACTCCACTGAGTGTGCTGCTGTGTCCTGACTCTGGTTACTCCAATGGCACGAGTCACAGGGGAAAGCGCCCCGGCCTTCACCACAGAGGAGCTGGAAAAGATGGTGGACAGCGTCCTACCCCTGTATGCCAAGTGATATGGGTGACCAGAGGAGCAGGTGAGTAGGTGGTTGCCTTGCTTGGATGTGTGTGATGGTGGCAGATGCCTGTATTAATGTGTGATCGATGTGTAACTGCACAGGAGTAGATTGTGTGGCAAGTACTGTGAGTGAGGTGGTGAAATGATCCTGTGAAGTCTCCATCCTATAGGGGACATATTGTCAGCTGCATCAAATGGCCATATCCTGACCTCTGTTTTTCTTCTCTGTGCGTCCCTTACAGTCATCGCCCATCAGAAGAGGGGACTCTGGCAGGCCATCGTCAGGGAGGTGCGGGCCCTGGGGGTCTACAACCGGCCGAGCACCCACTGCAGGAAGCGGTGGGAGGACCTGCAGCGGTGGGGCAAGAAGATCTGCGAGGCCCAGCTGGGGAACACCTCCCAACGAGGAAGGGGTGCTCGTTGGACTCTAACCCCCCTAATGTGCTGCATTCTGTCAGTGGTGTATCCGGATTTGGATGGGTGCTTGAAGGTGGCACAGCAGCCATAAGGGGGTGAGTACCACCACCGTTTCATACCACTTTGATGGATGTGTTTGGGTGCTGTAGTATGTATGCTGTCTAGTGCCAGGTACTCTGACAGGTGTCTTCCAGCAGTCCTGGCCCCCATGGGCACAGAAATTATTAGGGGCAGGTCTAACACTTCATCAGGTCCGTGTGTCATGTGGGAAATGAGTTTTATGCTGGGGTAGTGGCCACTAGGCAGGGGCATAGTCATGGCTATAGTTGTAGGTGCTACGTGTAGGTGTGTGTGCTGGATGGGAGTGTGTGTGTGCACCAAGTATGTACATCCATTTAGGTATTTACAGATTTCTCTCATGTTTTGTCTCCCCACCCCTGTGCTCTTGTGTTCTTTGTGTACATTAGTATCATCTGGAGAGGGAGCAGTGGCACCAGCGAGTGAGGATGCAGCAGCCCACAATTCCAAGTAGGCTGAGTTGACTGACACCAAGAGGACCAGTGGGTTGGAGGGGGAGGGGAGCACCACAGGGAAGGCAACTACCACTGGCGGTAGTGACTCTGCTACCTCCTCTGATGGGAGCTCTCTGGTGGTGGTGGACCCTACTGGGTCCACCCATTCTGTGTCATCTTCCGCCACCCCATACCATCTCCACCCTCCCAGTTGCTCCCCACCCAGTTGCCCGTGCCCGCTCACCCAGAAGGGTGGGCGTCTCCTTCGCCCCAGGCACCTCATCCCCTGCCCCAGTCAGCCCTGATGCCTTCAAAGAGGAGGCTATTGACCTCATGAGGACCATCTATGTAGGGCAGACAACCATTGTGAATGCCATCCAGCAGCTAGCATCCCAGATGCAGCAATGCAATGCATACCTGGAAGGCATTCGCTGTGCCATGTCTGGCATACAGAGATCTTTTCAGGCTCGGGCCTCTTCTTTGACGGCAGCTGGTGTCCCTGGTCTTTCTATCCCCCCTCCAACCACGTCTACCCCTTCCAGCACCACACTCCCTTCATCCATCCCAGTCACATGTTCAGACAGCCATGCACACACCTCAACACACAGAAGCACACAGAGAAACACAAACACCACACTTCCCACCACTGGCATACACACAGCCAACATACAAAGGCACACACAACAGCATCCACTTCCCCCAGTGTGTCCCCCTCTCCCGCCTCCCTGTCTGTCACCTCAACATGCACACCCACAAGCACTGCACCCTCAGTCACTGCTGCTGGCCCTATTCTTGCAGTCACCACAACATCAGACATCCAGTCATCCAGCCCAGAAACCACACCTGCACTCTCCACAACGAAACATGCAGCACACTCACCAGACCTGCAGACACCTAGACAACATCCATTTACAATGGCAGCCTGTCTTGTCCCACTGTGTCCACCCCCTCCTCCCAAGACACTCAAATGTTCCCAGACAACCACTCAACACACATCCACCACACCTCAGCATACTGTACAGGCACCTGCATCCACATCCAGCACACATACACCAGTTACAAGCAATCCCTCTACCTCAACGCCTACCTCTTCCTCCATGTTCACCCCAACTGCCCCTAAAAAACTTTTCCTTTCCCGTGTTGACCTGTTCAAACCCATTGGCCCACCCTGTCTTGTCCCTAAACGTACACATCTCCTTGCCCTGTCCACTCCTTCTTCATCTAAGTCCACCCTAGTCCACCCTTACCATTCCTGTGCCCCTTCCCCAGAAAGGAAAAAGCCTCGTACTGCCCCAGGTCCATCCACCACCCCCGGTCAAAACCCGTTCCCCACCTCTCAGCAGCACCACGTCCCGTCTCCTGCCGGAGGACCCCCTGCAAGCAGGTAAGTTGGGTTCTCCTACAGGAGACGGGGTAGGGGGTGTTGTGTGCTTGTGTGTGGGGGGGGGTGTGACTGTGTTTGAATGCGTTCATGTGTGTATAATGCGTGTGTGCATGAGTGGGTGTGTGTGTACGTGCATGTTGTATCATGTGATTGCGTGTGTGCCTGGTTGTATGTTTGTGAGTGTTTCTGTGAGTGTATATGAATCTATGCATGCGTGGGTGAATGTGTGTATGTGTGTGTGTGGGTGTGTATGTATGTACGTGTATGTGTGTATATGTGGAAGTGGGGGGGATGGGAGGGGGAGGGCGGGGGAGGACTCTGGGGAGAGGGGCTATTGAGACCCCTGTCAGTGCCAGGGAAGGAATTCCCTGGCATTGATAATGCCTACCGCCATGTTTTCCATAGCGGTACAGAAACCACGGAAACGATGGCGGTGGGCGGTGGGCGGGGTCCAAATGCCATGGACGTTACTGCTGTGGTGGTTAGTGTGTTAACTTGGCAGTTTGGTTTTGGCCAAACCACCAATGTCATAATAGTGGAGGTATGTACTGCCAGCCTGTTGGCGGCACTACCTCTACTATTGCACTGACCGCCGGGGTCATAATGACCCTCTTTGTCTCCTAAGTTAAGCCTTGCTGTTCGTTGCCAAGCTACCAAGGCTTGAGCTTCAGTTAATTTATTGAGACCTAACTGGACCTAGTGGGGGTTGGTGGCCGATCGCTAAGTGTAGGTACTTACCTGCCCTTATCAATAACCCACTTTCCAACAGGGATCAGTAGTATATGTTATGTTCATACACCTTGTGTTGTGTGATGTGTTTTTGGGGTCCTAGATCCTCTTGTGTTTGATGCACATAACTATGCAAGGAAACTTTACTGCCATCCAATGGCAATTCTTTGTTTACAATGGTTGTACATGTATGACAGCATGAGCTATGTATGCATCTTGAGTAATTTGAGGATCCTGTATGCAATCTGTATTTTGCCACATATCTTTCACCCTACATCTGGCCTTGCCAGACTTTTGCATGGGATGCATGTCACGACTCACTGTGCCCTTCTGGTTGCCACCCATGCTACACGCCACATTGCTGATGACCATAAGATGTACCAGCATACATGGAATTGATGGAAATCTGAGTCTCATGTGGGTTCTGTATGCACAGCCTGCGGGAGAGTCACTGTGGCTGTTCAACTGTGGCACTGTGTCCACTCCCTATAGACCTGCGGATCCTGTTGTGTGGCCAATATGAGACTTAAATACCAAAACGTGCCCTTAATGCCTCAGTCCATTGACTAGATTAGGAATGGGTACTCAGGTAAATCCCAGAAGTAGTCCAAAGGTGCATTTTGCATCATTTTCAATGTGTGTCTTTGACTCATGACAGATTCCTTAGTCTCATAGCTCTGTTGTCAACTTCACAGAAGTCACATTTGTCCTGCACAGGCTTATTGCACAAATGACAGACCCACAGTGCAGACAGTGTGTAGATTTCTGGGAGGCCATGACGTCACTCAGCAGCTTGGTTACATAGCAGAAATTGTACAATGCACACCTTCTTATGCTGGATGACATCTCTATAGTTTAGTAACATATGTCTAAATGAGTGTTCTGTGGTACAGGTATATTCCACAAAAATTCAATTGAAGTGGCATGAGTCTGCATTTGGTAGGACACATGTCCACACATGCACAGGGAAGACATGTTCCATACCCATCATGCCAGCCCTTTCATTGTCACTCAACTGTAAGCTTGAAGTCTGTACTGTGGTAGTTGGCTGTACTAACTGTATGAAATGAGTCAGTCTTACAGAGTGTAAAAGTGTTGGTCCAGTCAGGCCCAAGGAGTTTATCCTTCTGAAGCCACTTGATGAGTAATGTTTCATTATGGCTCACATCACAGTACATGCTGCTGGACCATGGGCTACCTGATGTCAGCAGACTTGCTTAGTTATTGTAGGCCTTAAGCATGGTAGTCGGTTAGTTTGCAGATGTATCCAAAGAAGTGTAGTCATGTCCCTGTACTTATTGGCATGTGTGATTTGCATGTATGTTGATAAATTGACCATTTATTTACAGTTTTTTCTGACATGTCTGTTCACACCATTTTGGCAAAAATGTGGGTTTGTAATCACTTGAGTTGCCTCTTACATTCATACAGATAAATACCCATCAGAAGAAAGAGATTTTGAGAGCCATTGCCCAGAAGGTGTGGACCCCGGGGGGTTCACAGCTGGCGAGCACCCACTATCACAAGAGGTGTGAGGACCTGAGACACTGGGCATAGAATATCGCAGAGGTCTAGCTGGGGCTGTCTGCCCAATGTGGGTGGGGTGCACGTCACACCATGACCTCCCCTAATGGCCCACATTCTAGCAGTGACATACCTGTACCTTGATGGGAGTTTGAGGGGAGCACAGCAGCCACAAAGGGGTGAGTAAAGGGCATATTCCTGCCTGTCATATAGCTAAGTTGTTGTGTTAGGTTCTGACATCTCCCCCTGACAATTGGGGATGGGCCATGTGTGACACACTAGATGTACAACTCCTTGTATAGATGTGTAATGTGATGCATCCTGATGTGCCTTGCCCATTACCCCAGGGACTTAGTACAACTGGGTACAACACTCAAAACATTTGCTCTCCAGGGACAACTCATAGCTGTGTACATTGCTTAATCAAGTAATGTTTGATGTTGTGGTGGGTCTAAATTCTACACAACAGACCACTGTTCTCAGTGTTACAGGCCAAAGAAAAATAAGTGATGGTTCACTGTCCTCAGCCATGTTTCTTCTCAACTGAATAAATTGGCATTTGCCCCTTAGAGGCCACTTGTCTTGAGTCTGTGATGAGTGCTGGTGACTCACTAGATGCCTCACAACTTCCCTTGGTAAGTGAGGCATGTCCATTGACATGATTTATGTGCCATGACTGGTGCCAACATTCCTTGTGCCTACATGTTAGCATGTGTCCCTTTCTCTTTTGACAAAATGTGTACACTATTGTTCATGCATGGTCTACCTGTGTCCATGGGATAATTTCTGTATTCCCTCACATATATGTGCATGCCAATCTGTGTTTGGAATTAAACATATGTGATTGGGCTACATTTCATGTGGTGCTACAGACAGGGTTGTGTCACCATTGAGTGTTGGCTCACACAGACCCTCATCCTTCATTGCATATCATTTGGCATGTACAACTACAGTAACAATGAGGGACATGACAGGTAGGACTTGAGTTTTAGTACAAAATGTGCATTTCCATGATATTGATGTGTAGTGGAAAAAAGCTTATTACCTGACTGTTGGCTTGCATCATGGAGTGACTTGCAGTTATGCTGAAATCATGTGGTTGTGTACAACCATTCATCCATGGACATCTGGGTTTCCAGGACCAAAATGGAAACAGTGATGTAGCTTCCCATTGGGCAACATGTTGGGGCCTTCTTCAAGCACTTGCAAACCTCTGGGCCTCTCCAACATACAAGGGACGGATGACTTCTAGTGATAAAATCATAGCATGTCATTGTCAGGGGTTTCAGGCAGTAGTGGTGATTTCCCAGGGCTTGATGTTCATTTCGTTGTGTGGGTCAGAGACACATGTCCTTGACAATTTACACATTTTGGCAACAATATGCTTTTCCATGCCAAATGTGTAGTATATCTGAGCAACATCAGTACTACCTCCATGACTCCATTAGGACAAATAACCCAAGGTAAAGTGTGCATTGTTGATATGTTTCCAGTATGACATAAGCATTTCCATGCCACCTTCTTCAGGCTACTGTACTTCTGTCAGCAACATGCCAGGATTTTGGAGCATCATTTCTCATTGTTGTATTATTGTGTAAGTGACAGGTAGTTGGCTGTATGACCTTTTGTGGAATCTGTGGGAATTAACATGCCATTGGCCTGCTATTGTATGACAACAGGTAACAGAGGTATGCTCCTTGAGGCAAAGCCTTGAAGGTTTTATTGTCTCCTACTTGTTCAATGGTTACTGTGATTGCACAACTTTGGCCATGCAATTGCAGTTGTCTGAGATCCAGGTTTTCATTTGAGCAGCTGTTGACAGTTCAGACGACATGCATGCATACGATGTGGTGCAAGAAGGAGGCACTTTGATGTAGTTTGATGCTGGGGCCTACCTGAAGTCATGGTGATATTTGCTAATCACAGCTGTTTTTCAAGTGTGATCAGGAACATGTGATGACCCTTTTCCTCTTTGTATTTGCAGCATCAGCCAAGGCAAGCGAGAGAGACAGAGCACAACCAATTAGGAAAGCATCTTGCCACGGTTCCTCCATTCATGACACCACCAACCCAGAGGGACCCATTGGCCTGGAGGGTGAAGGAAGTGCCATGGAGGAGTCAGGATCAACATTGTCATCTCAGATTCTAGCTCTAGTGGCCACTCCCTAGTTGTGGCGGACCCATCAGGGCCTGCTACTGTACCATCGTTAACCACCACCCCCAGTTCTATCACTACCCTCCTTGTTGCTCCCCACTCAGTTGGCAGTGTCCATTCACCCACGGGGTGGGCTTTTCCTTTGCTGCAGGCACCCCAGCCCCTGTTACCCCTGATGCCCTGAATGAGGAGGCTATTGACCTCCTGAAGAGTATTTCTGTGGGACAGACTGCCATTGTAAATGGCATCCAGGGGTTGGCCAGCCAACTTCAGATGACCAATGCTTTTCTGGAAGGCATTCATAGTGCCATGTCTGGCCTGCAGAGATCATTTCAGGCTTTGGCATCCTCACTGACAGCAGCCAGTCATCCCCCACATTCCTTCCTCCTCTACCTCCCCTATTCCCCTACCTGTCCCAACCACACAGACACATCCACACACACCCACCTCAACACACACAAGCAGCGCACATTGGGACAATCACCATAAGGCACACCCACATGTAGGCACTCAACATTGACCCACAGGTACCACATCACCTCACAACCCACAGACCCGCACACACCAGACAACACTCATAGAACATCCACTACATTTGCCATTCCCATAAGCACCACCACAACATACACAGGCACATCCACCGCATCAGCCATACCTGCAGACACTACCCCAACAGACACATACACCATACCCACAGACATCACCCCAATACACATGTGCACGCCAACAACATCCAGCATACCCACAGACACCACCCAAACAGACACACACACATCCACCTCTCCCACATCAGCCAGCACCTCCACCTCCCAACCCCACAAGACACGCAAATGTCCACACTCACACAAACAACAGACACAACCCAAACAGAAGCATACCTTACACACACACACACACACACACTCAAGGCATCCATGCCCACACACAAGACAACCACTCCCTCAACCCCCAAATACCCAACCCTAGTTTTTCCAAAGCAAGATTACTTTTTGAGCTTGTCCTTTCCTCTGCTCCCTCCAAACCCCCTCCCAAACCCAAAAGGCCCAACCCAAATCCTAACCCATCCCTTCCACATTGAAGTCCTCCTCTGTTATACCTGTCCACATAAGCACCCATAACCCTCCACAAAGAAGAAGCCCAACCCTCCAAAGAAAAATACCCCTTTCCAAACCCAGCCATCCCTAATCTGACCCCCTGAAGTGCCTGTTTGCCCACTTGATTCCCTTTGCTGTGGAGATTCCCAGGCAGTGATTGGACTCAAGTGTGGGCAGAATAATGTACATGTACATTAATAGAGGGGCCAATTACCTTTCCTCTAAGTCATTTGGATGTAATAAACCCATGTTGTTGGTTCTTTGGGCACACATTTGTCCTGCAATTACTTTTCTACCTCTATGTTATTCCTGATTAACTTGTGTTGTATGCCTAAAGTTGTCCGTGTTTCACCCTAGCTGCTGATCCATTTGCTGTTGTTTGCAATATATGAATTTGTGGGCGGTTCTGATGCCCCCCAAGACAAAGGTAGATGCTGACTGCATGTATATGTGGGTGGCAATCCAATTTGGGTTTCATTGCATTGTGTTATGCTTGGTCTGGTAAGTATTTAATCTTGTGTTGTTGAATGTCAGCATGTATGGTGTTAAACCTGTCCCCCTGATATGGATTATACATTTGTCTTATGTGTGGGAGCTAGAGTTGTGTTTTTCCAACACATGGAAGATGTTCGATTCTGCTTGCTTCCTTAGCATTTGACTGAGCATGTGTCCATTTCGATGTGTGTACCTTAGAGTTACTTTATCTAGAACATGTATGGCTCATGTTGTTGATGTTATATGTGCTTTCCTGACTTGCACATACACATTTTGCAGATAGGCATGTCACTTGGCTCTACTATTGTTTATCCATGAGTTACCTGAAGGGTAATTTCCTGTGCAAATGTTTTTTTAGGGACATGTGCAAAGTGAAATGCATCCCAGGGCAACATCCTTCCATGAGTGCTCCTGATGCCCCTATTCGTATTGTGCAGTAATTGTTTGCATTGAGAGATCTGGATATATGTCTCTGTAACTATTGTGCATCCCATTGACCTTTCATTCTGTGGCAATGTGTGTCATGTGTGGGATCAATGCAATGCTGTTTCATGGGGGGGTTGTTCGTGTTAAATGACACATCCATACATATGTGTCTTTAGTCTGATGACAGCCTGTGACATGTGATTAATTTGTGGGTGTCATTTGAATTATGTGTGATGTTGCTGTCATTTGACACAATGTTCTGTACATTTCACTGTTCCTGTGCCTGAGATGGGCAGACGTGTTTTTGTGGAGTGTGGCTGTATAATGTCAGTGTCCTGCCCAAAGGGGGTTTGGATGGCTTTGAATGTGTCATTTTGAATGAACCCAACTGTGGACACAATGACAGGTGAACTTGGTACCCGTTGTGTGACCCCCATATCATGGGGATAACAGCACAACAATCTGTTTTGAGCATTTCTGACTGTAACGATTTAGATCTTACTATTGGTTGTGTCAATGGTGCCATGGATGTTTGGCACCTTTGATGAGCAGCAACAGTGACAGGACGTGTGTGATGGGCTCCATTGTGGCACAGGATATGTAAAGCTGCCTGTGGGTGAGTTGCTCCCTTTATACTCCCTGTTTCTGCCTACTGGAACATGGTGGTTGTACCACCATGGTCATATTGGCGGTGTGCAACTTCATAAGGTATCAGGCAGAAACACTGGCTCTATCATCACCACAGCGGTCAGTGCTGCCTGGCGGTGCCGGAAGGAACGCGGTGGTATTTGCTCTATGGGACAGCCAACATCATAATGTAGTGGTCCAACCGCCAAGCTGATGGCAGTTGGACCGCCTTCGTGGCCATGGGGGTGCACAGACCACCAGACTTGTAATCAAGCCCTCTCTCTTACTTCAACATTTATGATCCCTGTAAGAAAATATGTTATTGGTGAAGGGGTGGAAGCCACACTCAGTCAACAAGCACAATCCTTCTCAGGGTGAACCACAAAAATCACTAGATTAACCCCACTAAACACTCTTGTTGCTTGGCACAAAAGCATTCAGGCTTAACTTAGCATGTAAGCTTAAAGTATGTCCGCATAAATTTGTAAAGTATGTATGCAGCACACAAACGGTATTAAAGGGAAAACACCGCACAAGAAAAATCCCAAACCAATTTAGAAAAATAGAGTAAGTCTATATAAATATAATGGTACCAGAAAACATAAATCAAATCAGTACAATGGGAGGTATGTCATTTCATAGTTGTATGTATAAATAGCTCTTAGTTGCACCAAGTGCCAACTGCAGTTATCCAGTTGCACTAGACCAGGACAAAGTCACAAGTTAAGGCCAACCGTTGTGGAGCACCGGTCAGATATAGGAGCGAGGTTAGTCTCGCTGTGAAACGTACCTTATATCCTTGAAGCAAGGCTTTGCACCCTGCTACATCAGTTCTGAAGAGGAGCTTTGAGAGCTGAAATGTGAGGTTCTGCATCAATTTGCAGCTCTCTTGGTTTTGGTGATTTCACTAATCAGGAGCTGGGATGCTAGGTCCGCTGTTAAGTTGTGTCATATTGTGCTGCTTCCAGTGGAACCCACAGTTAGGCAGGGAGGAGTGCACTCTAATGCCAGTCAAGGGTCCAGGTCCTTGTGGGGGCGCTCTTGTGAATCAGGAGTTACTAAAGTATAAGCCAGCAGCAGAGCTTGGGCAGATTCAGTTCCAGGTTCAGGCAGGTGTAGTTGCCTCATGCAAGCTGGGCATATGAAGGGAGGACTTTGGAGCATGTTCTTTATTGAGACTCAGACAACTCACCCTTTGAATCACTCAGGTAAGCCTGGGATGAAGGTGAACAGGTCCAGTCTTTCTTCTTAGACAGCAGGGCATTCCTCAAGCAGCAGGGCAGTCCTCTGGTAGCACCATTACAGTCCTCTAGTGACAGAGCAGTTCTTCTGCTGTAATGACCACAGGTCCAGGTGTGTACTGAAGAGTTGTTCTGTGGGTCCCATATTTATACTTGGTGCCATCCTTTCTGTGTTGCGGGGACACCCTGTTGTACCCCACTTCTGGTTCTTGAAAGCTCCTTCCTTTCCCCAAATGGCTACAAGAGGTCCGGGCTGACAAAAGGCTGGTGTGAGATGCTTTTGTGTGTTCTAGATGAGAGCCCTTAAAGGTTCAAGTACAGCAGGTTAAAGCTGCACCCCCCAGCAATCCTGGCAGGATGGCCCATCCTTTCCACACCTAGCCCCCTTTGTTGTACTGGGAGGAATAAGCAAATCTCAACAGCAGAGCCATTCACAGTTATGTGACCCAGGACACTGGCAGAAGGCAAAAATGGTTAGGACAATTAAATACCAACTTTCTAAAAGTGGCATTTTCAGAATTGTGATTTCAAATCTGACTGTAGCATTGAACAGTGTTTTAAATTACATTTCATTTGAGTCTAAGGCCCTCATGACATTGCCGGTAAGTGCAGCTTACTGCCATGCTGACTGCCACCAGCATTCCTTCTTGGGTGAGTAGTACAGGGATCCACCTGTCAGATGAAGGCACCGGAATCTGGCCTTTAGGAGGCCAAAGGTGCGCTCAATGATCTTCCTTGTTCGCCCATGTGCCTCATTGTAACTTTCCTCTGCCCTTGTCATGGCATTCCTCACTAGGATCAGTAGCCATGAGAGGTTGGGGTAACCAGAGTCACCTGCAAATATCGAGGGATACCTGTTAGCTGCACACTCACCCTTAGGGCCAACCCCACACCCATATACCTACATCAACTGGGTGAGGACCATGGGCTCACCTATTAGCCACACCTGGTGATGAGTTGAGACATCACATATTGGATGCTGCTATTCCTCATGATAAAGGCATCATGCACAGAGCCAGGATACTTTGCATTGACATGGGAGATGTAATGGTCCACCAAACACACCATCTGCACATTCAGAGATTGAAAACTCTTTCGATTTATTAACACCTGTTCATTTCTGCGGGGGGGGACAAAGGCAATATGTATACCATTAATGGCACCAATGATGATGGGGATATGTCCCATTGCATAGAAGTCAGCCTTCACTGTGGCCAAATCCTCCACCTGGGGGAATACGATGTAGCTGCGCATGTGTTTCATAATGGCAGACAACACTCTAGTCAGCATGTTTGAAAACATAGGCTGTGACATCCCTGATGCCATGGTCACTGTTGCTTGGAAGGAACCACTTGCCAAGAAATGGAGCACTTACAGGACCTGCACTAGGAGGAGGATGCCAATGCGGTGGCGGATAGCTGAAATCAGGTCTGGCTCCAATTGGCAACACAGCTTTTGGATTGTGGCCCTAACAAGTCTGTAGGTTAGGATAATGTACCTGTCCTCCATTGTCCACCGGGGGTCTGTACCTGGGGGGATGTCTCCATCTTCTATTCATCCTCAGTGGTTGAACTCTAGGGTGAAAAACGGTGAGCAGGAGGTCATATTCAAACATATACTCAGATTAACATGCAATTTGGGTTTTAGAGAAACAGTATGTGAACTTGTAAGTCAGTTGATGTGCCTATGTCTGCTGTGATGCAGTTAAGTGCCATGGACTGTGCCCCCCTGAAATGGCGGCTGCCTGACCTGTGAAAAGGGACAAGTGGAAATGAGGTAATTCCGCTGGGGTTGTGCGCCCTTGTGGGCGGTGGTCGACGACCGCCATGCAACACCGCATTGGTTATCATTGGGGCCGCAGACGTGACTGCCATTTTCTGGCTGTTCACTCACTTGCTACCTGACCTTCAACAGGAGATGACCTACACTGCAAGTGCTGCTGTGACCTGTGTCTGGAAGCGACCACGGCTTGAGTGTCTGGGGAAAGGGCCCCTGCCTTCACTTCGGAGGAGTTGGAGAGACTGGTGGATGAGGTTCTACCCCAGTACCGTTTACTTTATGGTCCTTCAGACCAACAGGTGAGCTTGATACGTGGGGCATGAATGTATGGATTGCTGTGTGTGTAAGCATCGTGTGGGGGGTGGGCTGAGGGGTCCTGGGCAGAGTGCTGTATGTATGTTGGTCAATGTATGTGCGTAAGGGGATGGGAGGGATATGGTGGGCCATGAGTATGACAGTCGGGACGATATGACTAATACGTATTCTCCTGTATTTTTTCTGAAGGTCAACGCCCACCAGAAAAATTTTATTTTGTGTGCCATCGCCAAGGAGGTGCAGTCCCTGGGGGTCTTTGACAGGCGGAGCACCCACTGCCACAAACAGTAAGAGGACCTGCGCCGCTGGGCAAGGAAGACGGTGGAGGCCCAGCTGGGGCTGGCCTCCCAATGAGGGAGGGGTGTCCGTCATACCCTGACCCC
Organism: Pleurodeles waltl; assembly: GCF_031143425.1. Taxonomy (NCBI): domain Eukaryota; kingdom Metazoa; phylum Chordata; class Amphibia; order Caudata; family Salamandridae; genus Pleurodeles; species Pleurodeles waltl. The sequence continues at coordinate 647,838,976 of NC_090438.1, read as the reverse complement.
CCTGATGTTCCGCATCCTGGCGGTGACCTATTGGGAGTTGGATGGGCGCTTGAAGGCATCACTGCAGCCACAAGGGGGTGAGTACAGATTCAGATTCTTGACCTTGTGCGTTTTAAGGTGTTACCTGGGTGGGGGTTGTGGGCTGTGGGTGCCTCTAGGCCAGGGCGAATATGCCAGGGTAGGTTCCATGATGGGCAAACTCAGATGCACTACAACCACAATAATGTTGGTGAGCATCTACTACTGGGCAGGGTCCTGTGGGTTTCAGTTGTGCAGCTAATGGCATTAGGCATTGTACCCCATGGCCTGGTGATTACCATTGTAACTGGTAGTGCATGGCCTAGTGCATAGGGCTGTTCCCTGTGAGTTGTGTAGTCCAACGGTAGTGTTGTTGCTGGCATTGACCAAGTGTATCCTCTGTCTCTTTCCCCCTTTTTGTTTTGTCACCCTGTCCTTGTGTGCATTGGCATCATATGGCGACGGAGGGAGCTGCATCCTACATGGGCCTGGAGGCTGAATCCACCGACAGTGAGGGCACCAGTGGGAAGGAGGGCGAGGGGAGCACCACGACAGAGACAGGAGTCGACAGTACCGAGGGCAACTCGTCCTCTGATGGCAGCTTCCTAGAGGTGGCGGACACCTCTATGCCCACCCCAAATACAGGTACAGCCGCCACCCCCCGTACCAGCACCACCCTCCCAGCAATCCCTGAGTGTGTTTCCCGTGCCCGCTCACCCTGGAGAGTGGGCATCTCCTTCGCCCCAGGCACCTCAGGCCCTGCCCCAGTCAGCCCTGCTGCCCTCAGTGAGGAGGCTATTGACCTCCTGAGATCCCTCTCTGTTGGGCAGTCAACCATACTGAATGCCATCCTGGGTCTAGCAGGACATTTGCAACAAACAATTGAATACCTGGAGGGCATTCACTCTGGTGTGGCGGCCCCACAGAGAGCATTCCAGGCTCTTGCTGTCTCCCTGATAGCAGCCATTGTCGCTCTCTCCAGCCTCCCCCCTCCAACTTCCTCTACCCAGTCCCAATCCCCTCAACCCAGGCCTATCCCAAGCACACCTTCAGACCTGCATTCACCCAAATCAACACACAGAAGTGGTTCAGGCAAACACAAGCACCACACTTCATCCCACAGACACTCACAAAAGCACCATCCAGATGCAGACACACCAACATCCACTGCCTCCACTGTGTCCCCCACCTCCTTCTCCTCTACCTCCCTCCCAGTTCCGTCTACACTCACACCTGTATGCACTACATCCTCATGCACTACCTCCATCACAATCATGCCTATCACAACATGCCCCACACTGGCAGTCACCACCCCCACATCCATGCACACGTCCCCTGTGTCCTCTCCCACTGTGTCTGTGACCCCTCCTCCCAAAGTACACAAACGCAAGCACTCAGACACCCAACAGCCATCCACCTTACAACATCATCCAGCCCATGCACCTGCACCCAAACACAGCAGAGAGACACCTCTGACAACCACTCCCTCTTCCTCCACTCCCAAACCTTCACTGTCTTCCTGCCCCAGTGTCCCTAAGAAGCTTTTCCTCGCCACCATTCACCTAATCCCTACTCCTCACCCCATCCTTCACTTCGGGCCAGGGTGGCCAGAACCCAGCCCAGCACCTCAGCCACCCAGTCCACAGCCACTGTGGTTTCAGCAGCTACTGCAGGTGTGAGAGGCTCCAAGAAGGCACCCGTCAGCACAGCCAGTGTGCCAGCACCATCTGCCACGGCCAAGAAGTGTCCGCCACCTAGCAAGGGCAAGAAGGGGACACCAGCTAGCAAAGGGAAGGAGGCACCACCAGCCAGCAAGGGGAAGGAGGCACCACCAGCCAGCAGGCGGAAGGAGGAACCACCAGCCAGCAAGGGCAGGAAAGGAACACAAGCTGGCAGAAGCAAGGAGGCACACCATCTGCCAAGGGCAGGAAGGGGCACACAACACCAGCCATGGCACTTCAGCCATCCGAGGCTGCAGGGGAGGGCTGGAGCCTCCTCCCACCACGGACAGCACCACCACCTGCACCGCGGACGGCACCACCACCTGCACTGCCAGCAGCACCACTGCTAGCAGCAGCAGCAGCTCCACTGTGTTACAACTCGGTCGTCCCATTTCCAGGGGGCGCTGTAAGGGGATTGTCAGAAGCCTGGGAATCACCTTGAACACCTATCTAGAGTCCCTTGCTGACTCCTGTTTGTTTCTCTTTTCTCCATGGTACACTTGTGTAGGACTACATTTGCTTCTTGGGACTGCAAATCCCATAATGCACAGCTTGGTAGTCAGGAAAACCCGGATTCTGTTTCCCATTGTTTTCAATGGGAGAAGTCCAGTTGCTCCTTTTCACTGGATCCTCTCCTCCAGGACTTGCAAGTGTCCGAAACTACACACACCTGAAACCTCTCCTGTGCAGCCCAGCTGGGAACTGCTTATAAGCAGCCATTTCCTCTAGCTCACCGTTGTGCATCGGACTTCGATTCCTTTGTGTTACAGACCCATTGTCGGATGGTGTACCAGTTTTGTTCCTGTTCTGTTCCAGCTTGATCCTGTTTCCTGTTTCTCTGCCCTGCTCCTGATTGTTCCAGCCAGTGTCTGCTCCCTATCTCTTAGCCTTGTATCTGTTTGTTTCTTCCAAAGCCTGCTCCCTGTTTCTCTGCCCTGCCCCTGCCTTGTTTCAGCCTGAACCTTCTCTCTGTTTCCCAGTCCTGTTTACTGCTCATTTCCTACTCCCTGTATTCCAGTCCTGTCCTTGTCTGTTCCAGCCAGAGCCTGTTCTCAGTTTCCCAGTCCTGTCTCTGTTTGCCCCAGCCAGAAGTTTGCACCCTGTTTTCAAGTCCTAGTCCCGCCTGTGCTTCAGCCTGAGCCTGCTCCTAGTTCTTGCCTCTGCCTCTTTGTTTGTTCCCTTCTGTTTCTGTTTCTTCTTGGTTCTTTGTGTCTGGTAAGTGTTCTATCAGTCTTCACCAGTGTATACGTGTCCTCCTGTGTACTGGGGTTGGCTCCTGGTTCCCAGGAGGCAATTCCAGCCCCCATCCTTGTCCAGTGTTATATGTTGTATTTCGTGCCTAACAGTGACAGTGTGCTATTGCTGTTTTCTCAGGAATCACCACTGTGTTTCCAGCTGGACCCTCAAGAGCGTGTCTTGTGTATGTAAGTACTTTCCTTGTCCGTGCTCTAGGGTCCAGAGACAGAATCACTCCTGCTGCTTCCTTTCTATGGGGCTGGCAGGGTGACTATCTGTAAGAGCAAACTGCACAGAGGCATTGAGATTCCCTGTCACTGTGGGAGGTTCTGCGCCTTACTCTGTGTACAACCCCAGCGTGTTTGTCCACTGGTAATCCGTTTCCTGTTTGTTCACACAAGGTTTGCTCTGCTTTTACTTTCCTGTTTCCTGTGCCTGTCCATAGCTGTCCTTTCCGTGTATGCCTTTAGCTGCTCTTCTGCCCCAGTACACTACCTCTTTAGGATATTCGGTGACCTCAAGGGGTGTCCCAACCAGAGTCCTGATCAGACCCGCCCGAAACCGTGACACACTGGGCAGCCGTCCGAGGCTGCATCTGATTGTCTGGAGCCTCCCCCCACCACTGACAGCACCTCCACCTGCACTGTGGCCAGCGCCGCCACCTGCCCCGCCACCTGCACCACCAGCAGCACCTCTGCTAGCAGCAGCAGCCCCAGTGGGAAGCCGCCTGAGGCTACAGGGGAAGGGCTTGAGCCTCCCCCACCACTGACAGCACCACCACCTGCAGCACAACTGCCATCCAATGAGCAGCCGTCACCGCCGGCGAGCAGTGTGTAGTCATGACTACATAGGCTGCAGTGCGTCCTGGCCCCTGCAACACTTGTCGGTGTGACACCCAGGTGAGAGACTGTGACCTTGCACCATCCAAGATGAAGCACACTGAGCACAAAGGCCCCTCCAGAACCAGTGGAAGAAGGCATCCACTAACCCCCTCCTTGGCAGGAGAAAGCACACTGGACACAAAGCCCCCTCCAGAACCAGTGGAAGAAGGCATCCATTAACTCCCTCCTTGGCAGGATGAAGCACACTGGGCACAAAGTCCCCTTCAGAACCAGTAGGCAAACCACCCACTAGAGAGACTGTGGCTTTGCGGTCCCAAAAGCAAGCAGTAGGCAAACCACCCTCTAGAGAGACTGTGACTTTGCACTCCCAGGAGCAAGCAGTGGGCAAACCCCCCACTAGAGAGACTGTGGCTTTGCACTCCCCAGGACCAAGCAGTGGGCAAACCATCCACTAGTGAGACTGTGACTTTGCACTCCCCAGGACCAAGCAATGGGCAAAGCACCCAATTGAGAGACTGTGGCTTTGCACTCCCCAGGACATCGCAGAGGGCATGTAGCCCCCTTGCAGGAGCAGTGGCGTTGTACCATCTTCCGGCGGAGGTGCCCCCCATTCCCTGTCCCCCTGAGGTGCCTGTGTTTTTTTGACCTGATGCCCCTGCAGTGTTCTCTCCGTATTGAGGCAGGAGTCAAGTGCGGCCTTGACCTATGTGTTATGGACCCGTGGGACACGGACATTTTGGAGTGGGCTTTGTCCCTCTTTTTGTATATATTGTACATACTGTTTATTGATTTAAGGACGTATTTATATTAAATTGTACTATTACACTCATTTTACTCCATTCCTTTTGTCCTTGCATTATTCCTGAGGGTGATGGGGTGTATATGTAATGTTGGTGCATCTGTTTATGTGTATGGTGTTGGGTTGGAGGTGTTGCGTGTTGCATTTCTGTGTCACTCTCTTTTCCCTCCCCCCCTCACTTGTGTGCCTGGTGCAGGACTTACCATGGTCGTCTTCACCGGCGTTCGTGCTCCTGGTGTATGAGGAGTTATACCAGCATTGGAAAAATGTGCAGCTCGGGCTCCATAGCGTCGTGGTTCTTCCTGGAGTGTCTTTTCCCTTCAGTGTACTGTTTCCGCTGTGCTTTGGATGGCGTTGGTACTGCCCCGGAAAGCTGGTGGATAGGCCTGTTGTAATGCTGTGGGCGGTACATTGTCTTCCGCCTGACTGTTGGCAGTTACCGCTGCGGTGTTTGTTGCTACTGCCGTGGTGGTCGGAATGTTAAAGTGGCTGTCTGTGTTGGCGGTTTCCGCCGTTGTCACAATTCCATTTTTTTACCGCCAGCCTGTTGGCAGTATTACCTCAGCTTTATCACCGACCGCCAGGGTTGTAATGAGGGCCTAAATGTGACATTTCTATCTGCTCTCAATCCAAAGTTAGCATTTATTAAATGTAATAAGCTGAATCCATGTTAGCCAATGGGAGAGATGGGACTACTGCGGTGAAAAACAAATTCATGAGTTTTTCACTACCGGGACATGTAAACTTAAACCCACGTCATACTTTCCAAACACCATACACCCTGTACAATTGGGTTTTAGGGCCTAGCCTCTCTGGGTGACTTATTAATGATAAAAAAGAAGATTTAGCTCTGGCAAAAGGTTTATTTTGCCAGGTTGAACTGGCATTATAAAACTGCACTACAGGAAGAAGTGAAAGGTCAAAGAACTGGTTTAGAAGACTACTTTAGTAAGTGGCACAATGAGTGCTGCATGCCCACTCTTAGCATAATTTACAGGACTTCAGTACATGTACTACAAGTAATTGAATATACCAATCAGGTATATGCCAATTATACCACGTTTTAGGGATAAAACACAGGGAGTTCATTACTGGTTATCAGGGAAAAATGTCAGAGTCCTACTGCCAGAAAAAATGGGTTCATCAACAGAACACAAGCAATCTGGGGAAGACCCTGTAAAAAGGGACAGGTCCTAGATTCCCGGTTTGTTAAACGCTCACACCTATAGAAAAATTGTGTTACTGGTGTCTCCCTGCTACAAGATTAGAATCAGTGAGTACAGCTATGGACCCTGTTTTACTTTCCTGTCGGCATATTTTGGCACTTGAATATTGCCCCTGTGGGGAAATTAACTTCCTCAGGATTACAGGTACCTCATATCAAATATTGTGGAAAAGACCCTCTTCATGTTATGCAAGCACATTCTATATACCCTTTTTATACCTAGGCAGTGGAGACACCTTCATTCAGCAGTGGAAATACTCCTCTTCATAGAACAGTTACACCTTGTGCCGACAAATAGCATGTTTTTGTTCTTGTATAGGATAAATAAAGGTAGGGCAGCAAGGTGAGACTTCCCCATCACAGGGCACATGCAAATCAGGCCGCAGCAGAGCCTGTTTTGCTTCCTCACGGGATTGGTACAGGATGGTAGTAGCAACGCAAGATTTCCACTCTCCACATTCCCAGCAGACCTGATCCAGCAGGGCAGACTAGTACAACCTATCATTGCGCACAGAACATGTAAAGTTATAACATGAGTAACATGCAGGTTAGAAACAGATCTCTGGAGCAGATGCTGCATACACGGAGGGGAATCTGTAGGTGCATGAGTGAATGAAGATGCACATTTTGACACCATTGTCACTTAAATGTTATTCCACGTCAACATCCTGAAAGTCCCGTGTTTTACACATATTGAGAAATAGCCGTTACATCCTATGTCATTCTTACTTGGAGAAGCCCAGCAACAGCCCAAGTAAACAGGCACAACTGTGGCAACCTTGAAAAGGTTTTGAAGGCAATTGCGCTCAGTGTTGGGCAATCCTACCATTGGTGCTACACCTGTTCAAAATGTTGAGGATGGCATGTGGAGAACTGTTTTTTCGCAATTGTGGAGCATGTTAGACTTCATCTTTGGAAATAACGCATAAATCAGTAACATTTATGTTATGGTTCTAGCTCACTACATTGAATGAATCTTTCCTGTTAAACACAATTTTCAGAACTGCGAACAACTTTATGTAATAAAACAAATTACTTATTTTAATGAAATCAATAAATGCACGATTTTCTATTAAATTAAATACAAGTTTGTTAGAAAAAGCTATAATCCACTGTTATAAAGAGGTCTCCGCAAAATAACATATCGTCTGATTTGATAAAAAAAAGTTTGCTCTTTAAAGTAAAAGGAATTTCATCTGAAAGTCTCTAAGCGCCAGGTACATTCAATGACAGACGGTTAGCTTTTAGCCCATTTCATGACTGTTAAAGGATCATAAGGGCATATATCCAAACTGACAATTAAATCGTCTAGAATATAGAACGTAGTTGAGCTCTGTATATGCAAAATAGAAATGTTAAATAAAGTATATAACATCTGAATCCGGAAGGATTTGCCTGTGTTTGCTATTCTTTTTCAGATGTATATCATCCCAGTGATAACGAAATGCATCTCAAAGAGCTGGAGTATCTGTTTGCAAATGCGGCTGGCAGGTCCTGACTTGATGGAAAAAAACTGCTATGCCCAGGAAAGGATACGAGGCTCAGTGTATCTGTGTATATGAACCCTTAGTCATTAATTGTTCCACAGCGCCTGACACGCTTCACTGTTTCATTTGTCTGATGTCTCAATACTGAATGAGGCAATGCCACAGGGAGACGCCACCCACTAAGGCCGCTCAAGTCAAAGCGAGTTCTTTTCACAGCATGAGAGGTTCTTGGACGACCTTCTAAGTTAGATTTGTTCAGAAATCACTCGCGCAACCACCTATTCAACACATTTCATTTCTTCCATCACAAAACAAGATATTTATGTTACAGTCAGATCTTGCATGCAATTACGTGAAACTCGATGATGAAACTCTTCTTTGGCCCATTGCTCTGGTAGAGACCAGGCCCATGATGCAGTGAATTGGCACCTTGCATGTCTTTGGTGTAACCTCAAGTACAAGCTGCTGTCAGGCCGATGTACCTTTGGTCCCGGACTGAGGCATGACTCAACAGATCAAATACGTTGCATACAGTGAAACTATATGTTTATTTTATTCAACTTTTAGAGGCTTTCCTTGATGACACCAGTCATCAAGTAAAGCCTATAAAGTTGAATAAAATAAACATATATTCTGGTAAATCAGAGTGTATTTGCCCAGTATTCTAACTCTTTCAGACAGGAGCTATGAAAGCTATGAGAGCTATTGGAGTGAAGGGGAAAAGGGCTATATAACTCAGTAATGCACAATTAATTTTTTTCTGTGAAAGCGAACCGAAACTCCCTATAGTTCAATCAATCAATCAATCAGATACTTGTATAGCGCAGCTTATCACCACTGGGGTCTGAAGGCGCTATCCTGGGTGTGCTGATCATTTGAAGAGCAAGATTTTGAGGTCCTTCCTGAACAGCTTCAGCAAGGGGGGCTGTCTGAGGTTGAGTGGGAGAGTGGAAGGATCTGCCTCCAGCTGTGCTCTTCCTGATTCTGTTGATGGTGGCAAGGGCGAGTTGGGAGGATCGGAGTTGTCTGGCAGAGTATAGAAAGTCAGGCAGTGGTTGAGGTGGGCCAGTCTGTTTTTGTGCAGTGCCTTGTAGGTGTGAGTCAGTATTTTGAAGGTGATGCGTTTGTTGATAGGGGGCCAGTGGAGGTCTCTGAGGTGTGGCAGAGAATGTCCAGGATTAGTCTGGCTGCTGCGTTCTAGATTCTCTGTAGTTTTGCTAGTAGCGTCTTTGTGATGCAGGAGTAAAGTGCATTGCTGCGGTCATTTGCTGCTGACCAGTGTGTGGGTGACCACCCTTCTTGTCTCTTTGGACCAGTTAAGTATCGTCAGCATAGGAGACAATGTTTAGATCGTGCTGTCTGATGATTTTAGTCAGTGGAGCAATGTAGATGTTGAAGAGGGTTGGACTTAGTGAGGAGCCCTGGGGTACTTTGCAAAAGATTCCCATGAAGAGGATCAATCAGGATTAAATATTTTATGATAACCCAGTTTCAGTCGTCTTCCCAACTACTTCACAATGGATTCTGTGCTGCATGAACTGCAATGGCTATCTTGTAGTGGGATGATACAATTCAGTCAGCTCGTTCCTTCTCACATGTTCAGAGTTTATTATTCAATTCTCTTGGAAGTCTGGAAGTCTGGGGATCTGGAGCTTTTCAGTTGGATGAACCTGCAAGTCAGGCTGGGTTGCGGTCAATGTAAGCTGGCTTGACTCATGACATCGGGTTGGTTTTTCAAAGTTGCTCAAAACCTCTTCATACATCTGGATCTTCTTCCAGCAGATCTTTGAAGGTCCTTTAAGAGTCCACGACTCACCCCAAGGTTCCAGAAGCTCTAAGTTGCTCCTTGAGGGTTAGGACTCCAATTCTCAGAATGCACCTGGCTCAAATCCCAAAATGACCACTAGTCACTGGTCAGCTGGTCATTTTCTTCAGGGCTTGATGCAGGGGTCTCTGGTCAGCAATTTTCTACCTGTAGCAAACAAGGGGTCCCTTCTTGAAGCTGTTGAAGACAGCAACATTTCTTTTAGTGGTGAAGTCCAAGTGTGCAGCTGGCACAGTTCTTCAGAGTGCAGTGTCCAGGTGCAGTTCAGGGGTCCAGCAGGGCAGTACTCTTTCTTCTTTGTCTTGTTCCTTGTAGGGCTATCAAGTGGGGTGAGGCTTTCCAGTTTTATTCTTGCTTCTGGGGGTGGAAAGCAGAGGGGGCCTCTGTCCAATCACAGGAAGACCCTCACTCTCCTGAGTGACCACTTCTTCTGAAGTGTGGCAAAAATCAATCCCAAGGAGCAACATTTTCCAAAAATCTAAGATGGCAAAAATTCAATCTCAGAGGTTAGGTCTGGCTTAGTCCACTCACTAGTGTGGCTAAGTTTTCCTTGGCACACCCCTTCCCAGCCCTTTTTTAATCTAATTAGGGGGCACCTGGCTGTCTGGTTCAACAGGAAATGGGGGAGGGCCACTTGGTGGCCCGAATGTCCCTCCCTCGTGTGAATTTCCGACTCTCTAATTGGTATCCAAGAAGAAAACGCGACTTCAATTGCGACTCGCAAATGAAGTCGCACCGCAGATTGGGAGTCCGCTGTTTGCGAGGTCGCTTTTTGCGACCGCACTAAAAACGAACACGCAATTTGCGAGTGGGTGTCGCAAATTGCGACTGTGCTGCAAATTGAATGCAGGTGCTCCAGAACACTCTGGAAAACACTTCCTGGCTCATGATGATGACATCACAGCCAGGAAGTTTACAAATACACCTGGGAGGAGGGAGGACCACACCCATTTTAACAGCAGAACTGCAAACAGAGGGAACAGCAGCTACCATGGCTGAGACACCAAGGAAGCGCAAACTTAAATTTGCAGAGAAAGAGCTAGAGGTGCTGACAGAGGAGTGCTGTCAACACCATGACCAACTACTTGGGAGGGCAGCCCTCACCATGCCAGAGGTGGAAAAGAGAAAAATATGGATGGACATCCAAGACAAAGTGAACTCCCTGGGTGTCAGCCACCAGAGCATCGAAGAACTCAAAAAAAGGTGGTATGACCTGCGCTCCCGGACCAAGGAGAGGGTGGCAGAGTGGCTCCGGGAGATGAGGGGCACTGGAGAGGGACCGTCCACAGTACCACCACCCACACCCCTGGAGGAAAGAGTAGAGGGGACCCTTGAGCCTGAGGCAGTGTGCGGGATGGGAGAGCTGGATACATCAGAGCCAGGACCATCAACCGGTGAGTACCATGAGACATGCATGTACCTTCAATAATGCCATACCCCCCTTTCCTTGTTCACAGTAGCATGCACAACCAAAATAGCTCCATTTCAGAGTTGCAACCACCAGAATGGTGCATTATGGGCAATGTAGTCAAGTAGGCAGTTGATAGGCAACAGTTTATTAGGAAGTTTGTAACAGATAGTAGATACTGACAGTGTGTTCCCTATGTCCCACAGGTCTCCCACAAGACACCCCCACCAGCCAAAGCATTCAGGGGCCAATGGTCAGCCAGCAGCCAACAGATGACTCAGGACCAGCCACCACTGAGACCTGCACCACCAACACACATTCCCCTCATGATACACCAGTTGCCATACTGGTGTCTGATCCAGCACCTGGTCCCAGCCGCAGTGCCACTGTAGAAGACACAGAGCCTCCACTGCGTCGCAGGCAATGTGTGAATGTACCATCACAGCGGCAGGCAGAGTCAGGGGACGCCTCCATGTCGCGTGCTGAGGCCGCACTCCTATGGGGTCAGCACCTGCAAACACAGGAGATTAGGAGAATTACAGGGGCATTGCGGCGCATGGAGCAAAACCAAGGCAGTAGCATGCAGCTTGTGCACACAGAGTTGCAACAAATGAACACACATATGGGCGACCTTGCACTCTCCATGCGAGAACTTGTGGCTGGACTCCTAACTCAGACAGAGAGTGCAAGGTGTTGTGACAGGCAGCTACTTAACCGGCTGGACCGCATGTCTGCCTCCATAGTCAGGCTGGCTGTGAACACTACTGGCCTTTCTAGGCGCACGGTCAGCCTCCAAGTTGACATGGGCCACTTTGCCAGTGATGTGGCACGTGGACTGGGCCATCTCAGCCACGCTGTTGACAAAATGGAGGCACGGCAGGTGGCCAGGGGCGCGGCGGACACGCCGCAAGACAGCGAGGAGGGTTCCACCATCAGCAGTGTCTCCACTCTGTCCTGGGGTTGGGGCACATGAGGTCAATGTGTCCTCATGCCAGGAAGACTGTTACAGCCCCTGAACTGTTGACAATGTATATAGATTTTTTGGTTGCACAAATTAAATCACTTGTTAGTTCCACTTAACACCTGGACTCTTTGTGTGTGACATTAGTGAGTGTGGTGACAGTTAGCACGTACCTTCCAAAGTATTGGTTTGCAAAGTGTTCCCGTCTCAGTCTGCCTTGATTTGCGATGCTTCTATCCCCATGATGGTGGTGTGGTGGCTCTTGCTCTTCATCCTCCGAATCTGGGTCTTCAGGGGTGAGAGGTAGCCCACGTCTGGTGGGAATGTTGAGCAGTATAGCGCATGCGACAACAATCTTGAAAGCTGTTATTGGGGTATACTGGAGGGCACCTCCACTTCTGTGGAGGCATCTGAATCTTGCTTTCACCAGTCCAAAGATCCGTTCTATGACATTTCTGGTCCTCTTATGTGCACTGTTGTATCGCCTCTCTGTCTCATTGCTGGGTGTTAAGTACGGGGTAAGTATCCATGGTTGAAGTGCATATGCACTGTCACCTGTTTGGCACAAAATGCGCAATGTTAGCAGGGCATAGATGGGTTCCACATTGACCTGTGTGTATGTCTGCAAGGTGTATTCAGCTATACCTAGGAGTTATCTATCTCCAAACTCCCCACGTTCTAGGCGTTGGTGTATCCCACTGTGTCTGAAAATGTAGGAGTCATGTGTACTCCCAGGAAATTTGGCAACCATGTCAGTGATAACATAATGGGCGTCACATACCACCTGGATGTTGAGTGAGTGGGTACACTTCCTATTGCGGAACAGATATTCCAGATTTGCAGGAGGGCATATTTGTATATGTGTCCCGTCTACACACCCTATGACATGGGGGAAGTTGGCAATCCTGTAGAATTCCAACTTGGTGCTGTTGATTTCTGCCTCATTCCTGGGTAGGTATATGCATCTGGACATGTGTGTGAGTAAGGGATCTAGGAATGCCCTGAAGAACCGTGAGAGTGAACTTTGGGAAACCCCACCTGCCACGGCAATGACCCCCTGATAGCTACCCGAGGCCAAGAGGTGCAGTGAGCAAAGCACTTGCACATGCGTAGGGATGGCGCAGCCGCACACAGTCTGGCGTTTTAGCTGTGGTTTGAGTAATTCTATTAAATCTAGTATTGCTGCACTGCTGAGTCTATATTTATCATAAATCTCCTCCTCAGTTTGTTGGAAAAGTGTCTGCTTGGTTCTTTATATCTTCTCCTGTCTCTGGCTCCTCCTCCTCCTCTGCTGTGCGGCGTGGGCTCTCCTTCTCATTCCTATCACATATATCTCCGCCATCTTGAGTAACCCAGATGCCTTATGGGTCTCCTTTTATACTTTGGTAATGATTACCACCTGCTCTGAGTTAGTGGTAAATTGGAAGTGCAAAATGGGCTTTTTGCGACTAGTCACAATTTGCGAGTGGCTATTGCATATGGTTTGCGACTCGCAAATTGCGACTTCCTATTTGCGGGTCGCAAAATGGGGTCGCTATTTTTGCGAGTCGGTAATGGCTTGCGTCGCATTTTGCGAGTCGGAAATGGGATTTCTGCATCCCATTTCCGATTTTGCGGGGTCGCAAATTGCGATTCGGGCCATTTGCGACTCGCAAAAGTTTCCTACATCTGGCCCTATAGCTCAATCCTAGTGACAGGATGGTGGGACTATTTTTGTGTTTCACTCTCCTCGTAACCTTATTGCTTTTATTCTGTTTTATCATCCTAGTTATTGCAATACATGCCATTTTATCTAAGATGCACTTACTTAAAAAAAAAACTATTGAGCTATATTCTGCCTCTGTTGACTTTGCCTGTGTAAGACCAATGTAATTGAGAGAAAGTGATGAGATCTGATTGGCCACGATTCCCCTGAGGAGTCTATCTTGTCATGCGCCCGGTTGACACAATCATCCCTGCTCTTGGGTGGAGATGAGGCCTGCTGGTTAGTCAGAAAACAAGGATTAGGCCGGCAGGCCTCACATGGTGTGGAATTGTTCTTAATACCCCACAATCGTGCCAATTCTGCAACCCAAATCCAGAAGCCTCATTAGAATAATGAGAACCTACGTGACATGAATCAGAGAAGAGCACTACAAAGCTGAAACTGGTAACTTTTAGAAAGAGTTCTGAAAATCTTTGTAGGTGCAAGTAATATTAAATTAAACAGTGGTAAGTTGTTGGATTTATTACAACTCTTAATTGGATACTAAACATGCCACATTTAGCTCCTTTATATAGAAAATAAGACTTTATTATTTTGAAGAAAGTCTTTCCATGTTAGCCTACGGAGCCCATTCACTACAATGGGGGAACAAGAATTTAACTATTTCATAAGGCTATTTTATTTTATAAAACATATTTTATAAGGTCCCTCCTTATAGTTACACTGCACCCAACCCTGGGGGCACCTAGGCACACCTTAGAAGTAACTTAAATGTACAAATAGGGTATCTTAAGACTTTGGAAGTATTTTTTATTCCAAAATCGAATTTGGGGTTAACTTTGACTTAAAAGCAGCCAGCAAGGCAGACCTGCCTTTAAAATGGCAGTGGATTCCTTAGTAGTGCACTTATGGGTGCAATACCTATGCCGGGGTCCCTAAACCTGCATGCCCTACCAAATACTAGGGACTTATAGGTCAGTTGATACATTCAATTATAATTAGCCTAATTTGCATAATCCATTTCACACAGAGTGCTGGCTCTGGTTAGCAGTACCCAGGGCCCAGTCAAGTGTCAGTAACCACCAGTATCTGTCCAGAAGGTTTGGGAGTGACCAGGGCAAAAAGGAGGACTTTCCTGTAATAGGTTATTATGGGATCATAATACTGCAGTTGGGACATCCGTTACGTTTGTGACAGAGTAACCCCTTCCGCCAAACTCTAAATCATGCCCTAGGTCCCTTCTCTCTCAGCCACTGTGTGATGTTTGACTTCAAACTATTGTGTTCTACCACTGAGTTCTGTTTCCACGTTTTATATACTAGATGAAGATAAGTGAGCACAGTATTCCGACTCTCTGCTTGTTCAAAGATAATTCATCATATACATAAGGTATAGCTCTTGGTTCCTCCAGTTCAAAGTAATGATGTACTTACCACCAAGTAGGGAACACAGTTTGCAGTTGCTGCTGTGCTGATTCTCTAGATAAATGCAAAATATGTTTTTACACTGCAGAGCTTTAACCCCAGTATGGAGTCACACCAATATTTATTTTACCATTTTCAATATTTGCTGACACAGTAATGCTGTGATGCAAAGATTCCACAAGCACAGAACAAGGCAGAACAAGAGAAGAAAATGTGAACTGATGTAAATCCACCAAAATGTCTTGCAGACCAAGGAACAAAAAATTAGATGATACTTGGACTGTGTGAAGTGTTGAAGACCATGCCAGAGGGAATGAGGTAATTCTGGGATGCTACGAGTGGCAAGAGTTTCATGCAAATGCAGGGGTATCAGAATGATTTGATGCAGGGCCTCTTTGCAAGTTAAAGGATGCTTAAATAAGGCAACGGAGGTCAGCAAGAAATTGGGGAATACTGAAGAGAGAGTGACTGAGCAGATACACTGCCACCATGTGTGTCATACAAACCACGGGGAGAGGAGATTGAGGTTGACAAAAGGTCCACGCAGAACCATGAGTATGTGAAATGCAGGTACTGCTATAATACATTAGACATGGTCAGAGAGGTAAAACACATATGGTTGGCCAGGAGTATATAGGCAAGGAAGACTTTAAAGGCAACACAAATGTGAAATCGTGGACCTGTACGAGAGACACCTGTTCACTATCCCAACTTCGAGTTGACAATTTAGTCATATTATGGAAAGTGGGAGGTGTTAGGAACCACTATAAGGTTCACCAGATAGGTGACCTAGACAGTTGGATTTTTATCTGGTGGCAGACTGTGGATCATGATGATATTTAGCAAAGAAATTATTTTATCAGGATTCTGCTGTTGCAAAATAATTAAATGGGAAACCACCACTTCGTTCAAATTACAAGCTATATAAACGGAATGAAAACCACTGCCTCATTTTGCATACCCTGTCAAATATTTGCACAGTTATTTTTGTATTTGTTCCTCTCTATGATATTATTCAAATCCTTCAAATTAACATCACACTAACTTTCTTTGGGAGATCATGTAACTTTTCCTACTTTGTGCATTTCAACAAATTGCATTTAATCTCCAGCTGCCTCCACAGAGATGAAGAGCCTCTTGTAGAACCAGGTGGGTGGATGGCCAGAAGGTTTGCCTAGTCCGCAGAGGCTTTTTCTCTACTCAGTTGGCAGAGGTTCACATGATAGAAATAGAGATCCCTTTTGGGCATGTAGAGATCTCCAAGCTTTCAGTGGAACTGTCTTTGTCATGACTCCTTGAAGGTACAAATCCTTTGCCAAGCAGATGATGTGTTTAATGTGCCTCTTCAGTACATTAATGTTTCTTTTTTTTCTGAAAACAAACTCCAAAATGGGGAGTTTGTTTTCAGAATCAAAAAAATTGTCTTTCTCCCTTCACATGTCAGCCATGTACCTTTGCTTGCTTGGGTCCACCATGCCTCTGTTGGCAGTCCAGGGGCAAAGAAATCAATTGACAGTCTCCTTATCCTAAACAGAATAGAGGGAACACCAATGTGACCTTCTTTGCCAATGGTAAACAGCCCAAAAGATAATGATATCTTGAGGCAGGGCCTCTGCCTGTGTAAAGGTAGAATTCATCAACGTCTAAATAAAACAGGTAAACCTTTTGGGGAATATTAACAAGCCCCTTGTGCCTCCTTGTTCTGCCTAGCATAATTTTTTTATGCTAAAGAGGCGTTAAGAAGGCCCCCACCATGCATCATATTTACAAAGTGGAGCACTGCATGCATTGCGACACTTTGTAACCCGTTGTGCCACATTATACCTGCGCCAGGTATGATGCATGGCGGGGCGTTCCTATACAGGGAGGCCCAAAAACATGAGGCAATGAAATTAACAAGATTTCACTGAGCCATATTTCCGACATTATTAACGCCTGCTCAAGGCAGGCGTTAAAGTGACGCTCCCTTAATAACCTATGGGCCTCTCTGTGCTTTGCTGGACTAGCGCCATAATTTATGGTGCTAATCCAGCAAAGCGCCACAATAGCGTCATACGTTATGACGCTATTGTGCTAACATGCACCGCTGTGTGCTATCCAGTAAATACAGTGGCACCATGGTAATGTTAGGGGGGTGCAGGGTGTAGGAAAGTACCATCTTGCCTGGCATGTTACCCCCATATTTCACTGTATATATGTTGTTTTAGTCTATGTGTCACTGGGACCCTGCCAGGCAGGGCCCCAGTTCTCATAAGAATGTGCCCTGTATGTGTTCCCTGAGTGATGCCTAACTGTCTCACTGAGGCTCTGCTAACCAGAACCTCAGTGGTTATGCTCTCTCTGCTTTGCAAATTTGTCACTAACAGGCTAGTGACTAAATTTACCAATTCACATTGGCATTCTGGTACACCCATATAATTCCCTAGTATATGGTACTAAGGTACCCAGGGTATTGGGGTTCCAGGAGATCCCTATGGGTTGCAGCATTTCTTTTGCCACCCATAGAGAGCTCTGGCAATTCTTATACAGGCCTACCAGTTCAGCCTGCGTGTAATAATGTCCACGTTATTTCACATCCATTTACCACTGCACTTTAGTAACTTATAAGTCACCTATATGTCTAACCTTCACCTGGTGAAGGTTAGGTGCAAAGTTACTTAGTGTGTGGGCACCCTGGCACTAGCCAAGGTGCTCCTACATCATTCAGGGCAAATTCCCCAGACTTTGTGAGTGCGGGGACACCATTAGACACATGCACTACACATAGGTCACTACCTATATGTAGCGTCACAATGGTAACTCCGAACATGGCCATGTAACATGTCTAAGATCATAGAATTGTCACCCCACTACCATTCGGGTATTAGGGGGACAATTCCATGATCCCCCGGGTCTCTAGCACAGTACCCGGGTACTGCCAAACAGCCTTTCCGGGGTCTTCACTGCAGCTGCTGCTGCCAACGCCTCAGACAGGTTTCTGCCCTCCTGGGGTCCAGGCAGCCCTGGCCCAGGAAGGCAGAACAAAGGATTTCCTCTGAGAGAGGGTGTTACACTCTCTCCCTTTGGAAATAGGTGTGAAGGCTGGGGAGGAGTAACCTCCCCCAGCCTCTGGAAATGCTTTGATGGGCACAGATGGAGCCCATCTCGGCATAAGCCAGTCTACACCGGTTCCGGGATCCACCAGCCTTGCTCTAGCGTGAAACTGGACAAAGGAAAGGGGAGTGACCACTCCCCTGACCTGCACCTCCCAGGGGAGGTGGCCAGAGCTCCTCCAGTGTGTCCCAGACCTCTGCCATCTTGGAAACAGAGATGTTGGGGGCACACTGGACTGCTCTGAGTGGCCAGTGCCAGCAGGTGATGTCAGAGGCTCCTTCTGATAGGCTCTTACCTCTCTTGGTAGCCAATCCTCCTAACCTGGTAGGCAAAACTCCTTTTCTGGCTATTTAGGGTCTCTGCTTTGGGAAATTCTTCAGATAACGAATGCAAGAGCTCACCAGAATTCCTCTGCATCTCCCTCTTCACCTTCTACCAAAGGATCGACCTCTGACTGCTCAGTACGCCTGTAAAACTGCAACAAAGTAGCAAGACGACTACTAGCAACATTATAGTGCCTCATCCTGCCGGCTTTCTCGACTGTTTCCAGGTGGTGCATGCTCTGGGGGTAGCCTGCCTTCACCCTCCACCAGAAGCTCTGAAGAAATCTCCTGTGGGTCGACGGAATCTTCCCCCTGCTAACGCAGGCACCAAAAGACTGCAACACTGGTCCTCTGGGTCCCCTCTCATCCTGACGAGCATGGTCCCTGGAACTCAGCAACTCTGTCCAAGTGGCTCCCACAGTCCAGTGACTCTTCAGTCCAAGTTTGGTGGAGGTAAGTCCTTGCCTCCCTACGCTGGACTGCATTGCTGGTACCGCGTGATTTGCAGCTGCTCCGGCTCCTGTGCACTCTTCCTTCATGCACAGCCAAGCCTGGGTCCCCGGCACTCCTTCCTGCAGTGCACAACCTTCTGAGTTGTCCTCTGGCATCGTGGGACTCCCTTTTGTGACTTCGCATGGACTCCGGTTCACTTTCCTTCCAAGTGCCCGTTCAGGTACTTTTGTGGGTGCTGCCTGCCTCTGTGAGGGCTCACTGAGGTGCTGGGCACCGCCTCTGTCTCCTCCTCCAAGTGGCGACATCCTGGTCCCTCCTGGGCCACAGCAGCACCCAAAAACCTCTACTGTGACCCTTGCAGCTAGCAAGGCTTGTTCATGGTCTTTCTGCGTGGGAACACCTCTGCAAGCTCCATCGCGACGTGGGGCATCAGTCTTCCAAAGGAGAAGTCCTAAGTCCTCTTCTTTCTTGCGGGACTCCAAGCTTCTTCCAACAGGTGGTAGCTTCCTTGCACCCTTAGCTGGCATTTCCTGGGCTCCTGCCCACTCTCAACACTGTTTCGACTATTGGACTTGGTCCCCTTGTCTTACAGGTACTCAGGCCCGGAAATCCACTGTTGTTGCATTGCTGGTGTTTGTTTTTCCTGCAGAATCCCCCTATCACGACTTCTGTGCTCTCTGGGGGTAGTAGGTGCACTTTACACCTACTTTTCAGGGTCTTGGGGTGGGCTATTTTCTAACCCTCACTGTTTTCTTACAGTCCCAGCGACCCTCTACAAGCTGACATAGGTTTGGGGTCCATTCGTGGTTCGCAATCCACTTTTGGAGTATATGGTTTGTGTTGCCCCTATACCTATGTGCTCCTATTGCAATCTATTGTAATTCTACACTGTTTGCATTACTTTTCTTGCTATTGCTTACCTAAGTTTGGTTTGTGTACATATATCTTGTGTATATAACGTATCCTCATACTGAGGGTAATCACTGAGATACTTTTGGCATAGTGTCATAAAAATAAAGTACCTTTATTTTTAGCAACTCTGTGTATTGTGTTTTCTTATGATATTGTGCATATGATATAAGTGATATAGTAGGAGCTTTACATGTCTCCTAGTTCAGCCTAAGCTGCTTTGCCATAGCTACCTTCTATCAGCCTAAGCTGCTAGAAACACCTCTTCTACACTAATAAGGGATAACTGGACCTGGCACAAGGTGTAAGTACCTCTGGTACCCACTACAAGCCAGGCCAGCCTCCCACACAGGGTGACGCAACAAAAGTGGTGTATCTGAGCTGATGTGCCACTTTCTTCTAAATATGCCGCTAAGTTTGCAAGAGTGAGAAAATCGTTGACTTTCGAGGATGATCCCTGTCACCAAACTCTAAATGACTAACAACTTCTTGTAGAAAATGTTTCTGTTTAGCAGACAGAAAAACATATACATTTCCCCATGTTTTATGCAAATCCCAAACCGTATTAAAAGAGTCAGTAGTTAAAGTGAAGAAACTCTCAGCCCGACTCTGATAAATTCAAGAATTTATTTTATCTTGTTGTAGAATTGTAATTCATGGCCAGCTACTTTTGAACTGACCTTCATTTAAGGAGATGGAATGGTGTGAAAACATAGGTACATTATCAGGTTGGCCAATTCCCCTTAAACGTGTTGCCTCAGACACAGAAAGTAACACCCTCAATATGAAGGTGTAGGCAAAGGAAGATAAGGAGACTGTGGCCCAAAGAAAAAATAATATATTTTTTAAATGTTGCAGTTTCAATACTTCATCTGACCCTTAGATGATTGGTTGATAAAGAGGTTCCCACAGTCAACATAACCATCAATACAGCATCATAAGCTAAAGCTTACCCAGTCTTTATGTCCTGTGGACACATGCACTTCACTTTCCCATCCACATAACTGGAGGCAGTGCATTGTATTGTTTCAATCAGGTGCCTCAGGCTGATCTTGCAAAAACACTGGATTAGCATGAGATGTTCGTTGAAGAACCTTGGGATGGCCCTGAATTTTTGATTGAATGTAATAAGGTCGACTTCATTAAAGTTATGTGGCAATTGTCAGGCATATAACGTTGTGTTCTTCAATAATATGTATGACAATCACAAAAATGCTACATTTTAAAAGTTTTTATTGCATGCATTATTTGATCTATCAGATTGTACTCTAATAACACCTTAGTATTCTTTAACACTTCCCATCCCAGAAACCTCAAAACCCCCTAAACCCTTAATGCTACTCTTCAATGAACTATATAAAAAAAAATCTTACTATCCTTTAACACTACCCTTTCTGGAACACTGAAATCCCCAAATTACCTCTAAATGCTGTCCTTTTCCTGAATCCTAAAAACCCTTTGTTACCTCTCAATGATATCTTTCGCCGAACGTTAAAACCCCTTAATTCTCTTTATCACTACCCATCCCAAACTCTAAAAAAGTATTTTTATCCTTTTACACTACTCACCCCTGAGGTCTAAAATTCCAAACCTACCCCTTAATGCTACTCGCCCCTGAACCTTAAGAGACGCTCACTACTCTTTAAAGCTCCCCTTCCCTTAACCCAAAAACCCTTAATTGCCCCTTAAAGCTACCAATCTCTAAACGCTACCAATTCTTTACCACCTTTTAACTTTACCCTTCCCTGAAACCTAAACACCCCTTACCAGTCACCTGCCTCCCACTGCACTTACCTTCGCCATATAAGGTAAAATGTTTTTATTTTTATTTTTTGCTAGACACAAATGTTTTTATTCCATTCTTTCAGTATACACCATTTTAATATACTTTTTAGTATACTCATTCTCATGAAATTTTTTATGCAAACCAAATTTTATTTCTATTTTCAATCTTATGTTATGCTATGCGGAGTTGTAGAGTGCACTATCACAAGGGAGGGTATCCTGAAGCGGAGAGAGTGTGAGTCTAGTCAAACCTAGGGCCTAGGGGGGCCACACATTAGAAGCAATATAGGAGAAGGCTCAACCGTTGAATCTGGTTTTCAGTATCTTTGGGATATGTGCAAGTAGGAGTTTGGATGAATGGCGGTGTCTCGAATGTTTGTTAAAGCAGATGCAAATGTTGAGGTATGCTGGGCTAGTGTTATGTAATGCCTTGAAAGTGGGGGTGTTTGAATTGTGCCTGTTTGTGTATGGGGAGCAAGTGAAACTCCTTCAGGTGAGGTGTGATGTGAGTGCAATGTAGGAGGTTGAGAGTGATTTTTGTCACTTAGTTCTGAATGGTCTGCAGCCTTCTGATAAGTTTTTTGTTGATCTCGGCATTGAGGGTGTTCCCGTAGTTCAGCTTCTTTGTGACAGGGCATGCATGTCAATTTTCTGGGTGCTGATTGGAAGTGATTTGAAAATCTTCATCATAATGATCAGAGTATGAAAATATGAAGCAGTGATGGTGCTGACTTGGGTGGTCATGTTAAGTTTTCTGTCAATAACAATTCCGAGGTTCTTGGAGTGGATTGTGGTTAAAGGTGTCAGTTCTAGCTCTGTTGGCCACCAGGTGGTGTCCACCGGTGAAGTGCTCTTCCTGAAGATCATGTTTTCTGCATTGTCAGTGTTCAGCTTTAAACAGTTGGTCTTCATCCACTGGGTGATTTCAGTCGTGCAGGCCTTAAACTTGATCCGGATACTGATACTGGGTACTGGAACATCCTGTTGTCTGTGATTGAGAGAATGAGCTGCATGTCAGTGTAGGAGAGGACATTGATGTTGTGAGAGTGGATGATGCTGGCTAGAGGTGTAGACATTGAAGAGGGTTGAGATCAAGGTGGATTCTTGCAGAACTCCGCAGATGAAGTTATGAACATCCAATGTGTTTGGTGCCAAGCTGACTAACTGGGTCCTTCAAGTCAGGAAGGAGCAGATCCATCGGAGTGCGGGTTCTTGAATTCTGATATTTGATAGGTGTTGAATTAGGATAGAGTGTGTGATTGTTTAAATGCTGCAAAGAGCTCCTGGAGGATGAGGGCCACTTGTCTCATCTCTCCAGAGTCATGCAGATATCATCAGTGGCAGCAAAGAGGGCTGTTTTCATACTGAGGTTAGTTCTGAAACCAGAATGAGTGGTGTCAAGGAGTTGGTGGTCATTGAGGTATTGGCTGCAATGGCTGTTGATGGTTTTCTTAAAGACCTTGGCCAGGAATGATACGGGCTGTAGTTGGCAAGCATTGAAGGGTCCTTGGAGGGTTTCTTCAACAATGGGATGGTAGTTGCATGTTTACAAGCATCTGGGAAGGTTGTGAAAGTTGTGGAAGCATTCAGAATGAGTGTGAAGTAGGCATGGTGATGTCAGATGATAGGGCGTGCAGCAAGCACTGGTTCTTTGGGTAAGATTGGGAGGGTCTGCCAGGTCTAGTTGACAGTTGAAGTTGCTGTAAATGGCTTGCTTTTGTTACTGAAGAACTGAGAGAAATTGTTGAAAAGGTCCTGAGATGAGCTGATCGACTTGGAGGCTGTCGCTGGTGAGGTGAAATCCTTCACAATGATGAAGGTTTCTCTGTTCTATTGGTACTGGCATTGATGCAGTCTGCCAGAGAAAAGCATTTGGGGGTCTGGTTTATTGTGTGGTAGCGTTTCAGGGCAGATTCAAAGGAGTTTTTGTCTTTATTGTCCTGCCTCATTCTTCATTTGCGCTAAAGTAGTTTGAAGGTGCATTTTTCTTCAGTCTGAGTTCCACTGTGTTACAACTGAATCAGGGATCTAGATTTTGGTGTATTGTTGTGTTTGGGGGAGGGGCAGGGAGTCATGCAGGAGGTGATCTAACTAATGGATTATAGCATGACAATCAAGCATTTGCCTGGCCAACATTAAAAATCCACTCACTTCTTTCTTAGTGAATGCTCAGTAACACCACATACAAAACTGTTACCCATCAAACAAGTAGAATGCATGGCAGATCTGGACATCACAGCCAAGCCCAGCTCAATGAACTACATAGTGCACAACAGAATTTCACAGTCTCTTCTCCTGCCCTCATACAGACATTGTGAAAATTAGTGATCCAATCTCGTAGACATAAACGCTTTTGCTCATACAATTTATTTTTTCATAATAGGAAGGACTATTTGTCACAAAATAATTTTATCCAAAAAATAATTGTTTCCTGGTGACATTTTTCTATGGCCCCTGATGTTCTCTAAGAATTTTGTAAATAATTTAATATTCTGAAATATTATTCAGTAACTATGTTTATTCCATCTTGGACATTCAGCAACATACTTTTGAATTCTACCTTATTGGGGCCATATTCAGCGAGAAAATGAACAACGTATATACAATACATCAGATAAAGGATTAGCACCATTTCACAGTAGGTATTAGAAACAAGACCGATGTTTTGTCTTGAATCATAACTTGCATTTTCAGCACAAATTTATCTTCAGTACATTGAATTATTTTCTATTAAAGATCGTTTATTGTTTGAATTTAAATGTTTACCAATGGCTTTTGGCCTGGCGTCAATTTTAATACAAACTTCATCGAGTTTGATAGATTTAGTAGAAATTGCTGGACTTTCACTCCAAATTATTTAGCACTATCGTTTTGCCCTATATAAAAATAGCCTATTCTGCTTGAAACTGGAATCAGATAAAATGTAACCACAACAAATGCATGTGTCAAGGTTATGGAAAGCAAATGGAGGAGAATATTAGTAATCTGCATTCCAGTTAATAGGAGTACAATCACACCCAGTTCGTTTTGCCTGTTTCAACAAGGTAAATGTCACCTCTTAGGTGTTTACCTTGGAGTCGCATTTACCAAGTGAGGCATGATTATGGCTGTTATATTGTAGGATGAGCAGGGTATTTGTATAAATACATAATAGCGAGGGATGCGAGTGATCCGAAACTTTCATACATCTGTTATGCATTAACAAAGATTGTGCTAAATTTGTTGAGTGCTAAGTGAAGTTCAAGTAAACCTTCAAAGGAAACGTAGCATTAGACATTTCTTGTTGGAGGATCCAGTAAGTAAAATCTTCCAGAAGAGAAGAGGCGTGGTATCCATGACACATCATCCCCATCACATAATGACAATAATTTGCACAGCCTTGCCTGCGGGAGGGACTCTCCGCTTCAAGCACCAGTTACACCCCAACACTTTACACTATTTGCAGAGGGAAAGTGATTCAGAGAGGAATTGCTAACTTAATATACCTGCCAAAATATGCATGTTACGACCTGAAATTTGTAAAATAAGCAGGTAGAAAATGTTTAACGTGTTTGCAAACTAGAGACATTCTCATGTTTTTATTTATTTAGGTGCATGCATAATATACATGTTTGGAGTCCAGTTTACACATTGACTGTTCTTTTCATTTGATCATGCAATAGGAAGTTCTCTATAGTAGCAGGGGGTGAATAACACCTGAACGATAGATAGATAGATAGATAGATAGATAGATAGATAGATAGATAGATAGATAGATAGATAGATAGATAGATAGATGGATAGATAGATGGATAGATAGATGGATAGATGGATAGATAGGTAGATAGATGGATGGATAGATAGATAGATAGATAGATAGATAGATAGATAGATAGATAGATAGATAGATAGATAGATAGATAGATAGATAGATAGATAGATAGATAGATAGATAGATAGATAGATAGATAGATAGATAGATTGATTGTGCCAGGCATCGCTGTGTAGTTATAGCAAGGTCAGACTTTCCAAAGAAAGAGTGATTTTTTTTTTGTATTTCTAATACATTTGCAGACGTTGATGAATCATCATGAAACTTTCCCAAAAAAAAGTATACCTTAACTCCTTCCTTGAAAGATTGGGGTGATCCGTCGAGAGGGTGCAGAGAAAAAAGGGGACCTGGAATAATTTTTCCCCCTTAATTTTCCTTGTGGAATTTTAGACAACACTACAGCCAAAAGCGCTGAACAGAATTATCTTAAATTTGGCAGACATTAGATCTTTGTTCAGAACGCATGCTTTACGTGATTTTGTGTCAATCTGTTCAGTAGTTCTTGAGAAATGAAGGCTCAAAGTGTATAGATATATTGAGAGTTGGTGTCCAGATATACCCTGATTTGCTGCTTTCAAGGGGACTTGGCTTTCCTGATTGATTAGTCACAACAACAATATGCAGTCATTACAGCACACAGCGACAAGGTCCCTGTGTCATGAAAATGAAATAAAATATATACAGGTGGCATAGCGAGCAAGCCCTGTCTCCAAAGGGCATGGCTGGGGGTCCTAAAGGTACCTTTTCTTGAATGTCTGACCATAACATTAAAAGCATGTTGTGGGAGTCATTACAGGACTGTGGGATATGGTCCGTATTGAAGCGCATTGTAATGAAAGCTTGT
This sequence comes from Pleurodeles waltl, assembly GCF_031143425.1. Classification (NCBI taxonomy): domain Eukaryota; kingdom Metazoa; phylum Chordata; class Amphibia; order Caudata; family Salamandridae; genus Pleurodeles; species Pleurodeles waltl. The sequence continues at coordinate 647,813,107 of NC_090438.1, read as the reverse complement.
ATTTGAAGGTCACACATTGAAATGCATATAAGAGGGGATAACAGATTTTAGGCAGAATATAAATCATTTGTTTCTGGTACCACGCTCATTTTAGGAATTGTTGTGTTTTCTAAGGTGAATTGCCCTTTGTAAGAAGCTGCTCCTCTGCTGGTATTTGATCAATCATGCTTAAGAGAAAACTGTTTTCCCTCTTGATTGTTCATGTAGAGGTTACTGAAGGTGCTCAAGAAGTTAAAATGGAGGAGTATTTTCTGTAAATTCATACTATCTTCCTTAGCCATGTGAGAATAAAATCTGCCACAGTTAATAAAACATGCATCCATCAGCAGCCTGCAGGTTGTTTTCCCAGTGTTCTACTGCAGACTCCCTCGGGCAGGTGGGTGGGGAGAGGGCACATACAATGGAGGGCAGGAGATAGGTGTAGGGACATTCACCTGAAGAACTGGAGGGCAGGAGGGACAATAATAGCAGCTGACCGACCACAGGGGGAAGGCCAGTATTGGCAGGAACATCACAATGGAACATGAAGGGCAGTTGAGAGGGGTCAGGAGCACACCAAGAACATAGGACAGTGAGGAGGGAGCACAGTTAGCAAGCTGACCATGGAGGCAAGGCGGTAAGGCCTAGGTACGCAGAGAGAGGACATAGGGCAGTAAGGAATTGGGCAAGGGTAAAAAGCTGATTATGGAGGGAAAGAGTTGGGGGAAAGGGCACGTAGATAAAGACCAGAAGACAAACAAAAGTGAGGCAAGGGCAGAGTCAGCAAGCTAAGCATGAAGGGCTGTTGCGAATGGCAGGAGTCTATGTTCAAAAGAAGTGTAAGATGAACATGTCAAAAGAATTACCTAGAAATTCACTACAAAATAAATAAAGGTTAAATAGTGAGGCATGGTAATATGATGTTCTCTATCATTAAGAACCCCACAAAATTAACTAGAAAAAGGAAGGTTAAGGTGACATTGTGATTAGGCATGTTTGTAATATTTTAGCTTATGTTAAAAACAAAACCTAGAAATTCACTGACAAAACCAAAGGGTATAGTTAAGTGTTAAAATGAGATCAAAACTAAAACATAAAAAAACAAAAACACTGAAATTGTTCCCATGACATGCGCTGCTTATGACCATTCATATGAGATTACACATGACATGTTAAATTACATCATTGGTGACATCACTGATGAGGGGTAATATAAACAACACAAAATCAACCTCCACAATTTTGTAAATCTCATTGAGATACAAGTGCAAATCAATATCCTAATTTGCTGCAGATGACAATTACGAAATGCAAAACTAAGGGCCTAATTCACAAAGGTAAATTATGCTTTTGTGTAAGATTACACTTGCTGTAGTAGCTTGACTACTTTTTGGTATTCACAAACTATGAGTGTAATTTTACCACTAGTAGAATTATGTGTAGTAAAATTACACTCAGAGTTTGTGAATCAGGCCTCGAGTGTTTCCCAAATGTGGATTGTAATCCCTCCCATAAAGCATACACACAAACTCAAGTGGGTCAGCCTGGGACCAAACATTGATACTTGAAATTCACAGAAATCATAACTTATATCACAGGATCACAAATCTTCAGGCAAGAAAATATGGATTTATGGAATTACATAATATAAAGTAAAATGATATACAAACATGCTTCCCATCTTTGCTAAAATAAATAATGAAAAAAGATCTGTTCCACTCAAATCCATTCTACTAAATCTATGGGTGCATCATCTGCATTAGCAAACATACCATTCCTGGCTCCCATATGAAGCTATATCTAAGTCCCACTGGACAAAATAAGCACGTTCTTAGCTCTGAATGAATCTTCATCAGTGTTCTGTGTCCACAAGAAAAAAAGTAGGGTTGAACTAAGAAGTTTCACCACCTCTAATACAATGATCCCCATCACTGGTCGGAGAACCCCCTCCTCAAAATCCTGCGTGTGAAAAATAAAAAAAATAACAATTAGATTAAAAACATTGAAAAAACATCCAACTGTTAGTCATGAAATAGAGTTATATGTGTAGAGATATGTAATCCCAGAGATTTATGGTAATTTCTTCCTGAGTATTGAGGCCCTGTGTTTCTTGTCTCCAAATGATTGATATGACTGGACTATTTTCTCCTTGAGGTGAAGAGCATACCTCCTCCCCTTTTGCCATATTCGACCTGTTCAATGACATAATATCTTACATGTTTCTTTCAGCAAAATGTCTGGCAATAGGATAGTGTGGATTATTTTTATTAATGGCTCGGATGTGCTCTAAAACTCTTCACCTAATCGGGTGTATTGTTCTGTCCACAAACCTTTTGTTGCAGGAGCAGGCCAGAACATTTTACATATTTGGAATTATACGTTATAAATTGTGATATTTCCTTGTGGTCATTATCTTTATCAGTGACAGGATGCTGCTTGGTAGTCTTTATGTTCTCAATAGTCTTACCTTTTCTGCAAGGGAGAAGGTCTGAATGTTGTTGGTTGTGTGATACTGATGTTGCTCCCTGAGAGACTAACTCTTCAGATTTGTGATTTTGGAACTTTTACTAATTACCATACCCATGACAGGAATCCTCCAGAGTATGTTCCAGTGCGACCTCGTGATAATTCCAAAACTCGTGGCTTGGCCATTGTATGTAGTGATTAATCTTAGCTTGTTCTCCTATTTTTCAACTTCTTCCATCTCCATGTTTTTAAGTATGGTCTTCCTGTCCCTGCTTTGTCACCCTACATACTGCCTCATTGAGTATCCAATTGTGATAGCCCATTTTTCTGAACCTGGTCAACATATTCTCCTTAGCAAAGGTAATGTCTTTGTTACAGTTACATTTTGCTCTCAGAAGTTTCCCGTAGTGAATGCTTCATTTGAGCAGCTCTGTGTGACTGCTGAGAACATGCAATATGCTGTTTCCAATGATAGATTTTAGCTATGAACTAGTGCTAATGGTACTGTGTTATGTTTCTTTCTTGGCATCAAGATACACTATACTTGTTCTGCTCATCTCAAATGTGTAGTTTAGCTTCATATTATGGTCCCTCAATTTGTTTTCAAACTCCTTAGCAAGTTCTGAGATACTTCATTAGATGATAAACAAGTCATCAATAAACCGTAGCCATAATATAATATGTTCATTCTCATCATTTAAGTCAGGATCTGTGTGCACCTGCTCTACCCACCGCTCAAGAACAAAATAACACAGCTTGGGGTGAATCAGGGGCTCATTGCTGTTATCTTGACTCATCTACATAAGATACTATAAAACATGAAAATATTGTCCATGAGACAATATTCCATCATTTCTATTAGCATTCCATTGTGTGCAATATAGTTTAAAGATAGTTTAAAGCTCTTGCTCTTAGAAAGTATTTACATGCATGCATAGACCTGTCAGCCACAAGGCGGTCTTCCCCAAACGTTGTGCTCATCTACACTTTTGCTAAAATTATATTTATTGGCCTTAGGACTCTGTGAACTTTACCACTGCTAACCAGTGCTAAAGTGCATGTGCACCTCCCCTAAAATGTAGTTATATCGGCTTATACTTGATAGGCCAATAAGCATGCTTAATATACTTGTAAATTCTCATGGAGTGGTATACCATAATCCCACGGCCTGTAAACTAAATTCTACTAATGGGTCTGTAGCACTGATTGTGCCACCCACTTAATTTGTACCCTAAACATGTCCCAGGTCTGCCACTGCAGCCTGAATGCAGTTTTAAACTGCCATGTTGACTTGGCATTCAAACCCCCTTGCCAATCCTTAAACTCCTCAAAGTTGGGTTCTAGGCAGCTCATAGGTCAGGGTGTCGTGTAATTAAAAAATTGGACATATACCTTTAAATTGTACATGCCTTGGTAGTGAAAAAAGCTCCTACATTCATTTTTCACTACTACAAGGCTTCCCCCTCCCATAGAATAAAATTGAGAAAACCTTATTACATTTAATATGTTGTAATTTCCAATTGGGAGCTGGTAGCTATGTCGTGTTTGCTGTCTTTGGAATTGTGGTGAAGGACCCTATTTAATGGTAAAGTCTGGTTTTGGATCACAATTTTAAAAATGCCACTATTAGAAAGTTGGCATTTTTCTGCCCATAGGCCTTTTGTGCCTGTAGCCTAGCCTGGGTCACATGTCTAGGTATAAATGACAACCATTGTGACTTCCTCCCAGTCAGTCACAAAATAGAGGAATTAGGTGCACCTCAATGATCCATCTGTTGGAAGGATGAGGGGGAGAGCTCACCACAGCCCCAATTACATCTGAATAGCCTGTGCTCGGCTTTCACACAAAGGGTCTAACAGCACTGCATTGTGATTGCAGCCAACTTAGAGGCAGAGTAAGGAAGTGAGGGAATTTAATGCACTTCAAGACTACAATCTAGAAGATTCTTTCACCTTCAAGAACCATGGTATCAAGGAATAAAGGTAAGAACTCAGACACTAACTCTTCAGTTCACTTCTGGACCTCTGGATACTCTGCCCGAAAAAGGACTGTTGGGCTGAAAAAGGACTGCCACTTTGCTGGACTGCTACTCTACATGACTGCTGACCTACTGAGTTGCTGCCCTGTTTGTCCTGCTGCTCTGCTACCAAATGCCTGGGGGCAAGGATTGGATCTTCAACTGTCCCAGGACCTACAGAGTGATCCAGTTTACTGGCCTCTTGTTCAGAGCCACAGGGACATGAAAGCCTTCCTCCATCTTGAACCCACACCTGAATCCAGCCGGAGTAAGTACTGACCCTCCAGGTGGTGCCCCTCCATTCCTGGACCCTTGTACTTGGTGCTAAAGCTACTCAGAAAGCTACAATCCAAAAGTAGGTTAGATAAAAACTGCTCTGAGAAACAAGAGGAAAAGGAGACCATCCTGCTTGCTTATCTGCCTGGGGTGCATTGCTGGTTAGATTGACTTTGCAGCGCCTCCAGTTACTTTCTTCTCCACTGCAGAAAATCTGTTTTAGCTGTCCTTCTTCAAAGTGGTATCTAGCCTCATAGAACTTCCTTTGGTTACACCCTCTGTCTCGTCCTGCAGGAGGTCTTCAGCTTCCATTTCATAGACTAAGGGGCATATCTACAAGGAGATTGCACTGCTGCTGCATCATTTTTTTCACACAGCCGTGGCGCATTTAGAGCTCCATATTTGCAAGCATCACTTTTCTAACTCCTGAATCACTTTTACCCAGCGCCAGATCCAGCTGCATCAGATAACAACAATTATATTTGATAGGAGTTCCCTCTTACAAAAACATGCAGAACAGTTGCAGACGTACCTACAAGGAAAGACAAAATGATGACTTTTGCAAAAGACGCCAAGAGTCTCAAAAACATCAAAAAGTTAATGCTTTTCATATCAGGAATAGAAATGACACATTTGCACTGATACATTAGGAGAACATGCTCAAATCACTATGGCAAGCTCTACAACACTATAGACCTACCCCTACTGCAGATTGGAGCACCAAGAAGACCACCACCACCACCCCCACTATCACCACCACCTGTACCACAGAGGCAGTGCAGGAGAAGGGAGGGGACATACTGGTAGAGGATTACCTTTACTGACCTCTGGGAGGAGGAGGTCATTTCCCAATATAGGTTCAGGAGGCAGTCCATTGTCCAGCTCCTGCAGCAGATTGCACCAAGGCTGGAGCCAACATCGCAGCAGTGCATCAACATCCCTCTGCAGGCCAAACTACTCACTGTACTACACATGCTGGTGTCTGGAACATTGTAACCTACGACAGACAGAGTGGTAGGAATATCCTAGCCATCACCCTCTGCATTCCTCCCCTCCGTCCTGGATGCCATCATAAGCCTCACACCCCAGTACCTCATCTTCCCCAACACACTGCAGAAACAACAGGCAAACAAGCAAAGCTTTTATGCCATTTGAGGATTTCCACATGTGTTGGGGGCAATGGACTGCAGCCATGTCCAACTTGTTCCTCCAGCTGATATGTCACAACTGTACCACAATCGTAATCACACACATTCCATGAACGTGCAGACAATTGTGTACCATCAGGAACTCTTCATCAATGTCCTTCGAAAGTACCAAGGAAGTGCTAGAGATTCCTTAATCTTCTGACAATCCATCATCAATAAGCGATTTCAGAATGGGAGATATGGACATAGCCTACTATAAGTCCTGGTAAGTACTCCTCAAGCACATGACTGATCACTTGGCATTCAATAATGTGGGATAACATCATCATATTAGTGTTGGGATGAACGAGACAGTGCATTCATACCAGGTGTAGGCCTACATACTTGCACCACACTACATGGCACATTTTGAGACCACCTATGTCACTGTGGGCCACATGTACAAGTGGACCGCGCTGCTGGAGCATCAATGTTCATTATGCTGTGGTGGAGCAGGCCCCTAATTTATATCTATAAGCCGTTGCAAAGTCAGCTTGTGTGCCGTCACATGGCCTCATAGATATGGAGTAGTGCAAGCCAGACAAAAGTGTAGCATTGCCTCACCCTACATCAAGGATGTGTTCCATGGGCCGTGCAGTGGGCTTTCCCAAGCAACACCAATGATGATCTTACACATTCCACAGATCTGTGACCATGGGACAGTTTGCACTCAGTGTGCTTCCGAAGAAGAATTGTAGTGAGGAGAAATAACATGTTACCTTGTCATTACCAATTTCTGTGTGAGCTGCATTCTGCAAGACACATGGACCCTCATTATGACATGGGCAGTAAAGCACACTTACTGCCATGGTGACGGCCGCTAACATACCACTGCAGTGGTTAATATCTGTTACCCATATTATAACACACAGACCCCAATCTGACAGAAATCAGACACATACACAAATCCGCCAGCCCAAACGTCAGTGCTAAAGTGGCGGAACCAACACCCATACCGTTACACCAATAGAACAATGCCCACCACATTATGACCCACGAATCTCAACAGCAGACATTCAATGGCAGTCAACCATTGGTGGTACATACGCCGCGCTCAGAATGGACACCAACATACAAAACAATACTACATTGGCCAAAACCAAAAACACACACCTGACACTCATACACACACCTCACCCACCCACCCACAGCACCATAAAACACACACCCACATTACCCACAACCATTTACAAACAACAATTACTGCCAGGACATTGACACGAACAGCACAGAGACAACTAGACACACACACCACATACACTAATACATCCATCACGTACCCCACGTCACACACCCCACCACATTCCTCAACACACTCTCACCAACACACACCACACAAGACCCATGTCACCACAAAGGCGCCTCCGTGTTACTGATGAGGAGTTAAGGGTCATGGTGGAGGAAATTGTCAGGGTAGAGCCACAGCTTTTTGGAGCACAGGTACAGCAAATATACATTGGAAAGAAGATGGAGCTATGGCAGAGAATCATGGCAGGGTGAACACCGTGGGACAGCACCCAAGAACAAGGGATGACAGCAGGAAGTGGTGGAACGACCTACTGGGAAGGCACGTTCCGTGGCAGGAAGGCACCAGCTCGCTATACAGAGGACTGGTGGTGGACCCCACCTCCTCCCCCACAGCTCACAGCATGGGAGGAGCAAGTCTTGGCATTACTGCATCCTAAGGGACTCGCTGGAGTAGCCGGATTACTGGACACTGGTGAGTCAACATTTACTGCTTATCACCCCCCATACCTGCATGCCATAACATCCCCTCACCCTCTCTCCCATCAGTCCACTCCATCCCACACCTACACATATGACTAACCCCAATGCCTAGCCCTGCATGCTATACCAATGCATGGACAGCCCTCCAAGCCCTGCATGGACAGCAATCATTAAAGCATGCTCAGCATAGGGAAACTAACAATCCCACAATAAATAACCATACACAAACATAGGTGGCAGGGCAAAAGCAACGATAAAGGGGAAGCCAGGGATGTACAATATGTCACAGACATGAAGCATAATACATCACTTACATCCCCACAGGTGCCCCAGCCAATCCCAGCGGAGAAGAGACACCACGACTATCCAATCCCCCAACAGAAGATGCCCCCAGTGATGACAGTAACTCTGGACTTCAGGATCAGGGCCAACAACCTGGCCCATCAGGGACCACTGGACAGTTGGTCACCCAAGCCCACTCACAGTCCACCACAGAGCCCCCCCATCAGTTTACAACACCACAGCACCCACCTAGAGTACCCACACCTCTGTCCCTGGGACACGTCAATCAGCAGTGTGCCCACCTGTACAGGGACCCCAGGCCACACCTCGCCCCCAAAACAATCAGGGACCTGGTGTCAGTGGGCACACTGTTCAGGGGAGAGAGGCACAGGCCAACATGGACACTGGGAGGACCGCTGTGCGCCAGGGGGAGGACAGGCACAGGGAGCCGACTCTCCAGGAGGCACTCACCAAGATCTTGGGAGCCTGTCAACATTCCCAGGAAACGATGGGCCAGATCCTTGACAACGTGCAGGAGAACAGGCGGCTGCATGAGGGTCAGTATCAGGGGATCATGGAGGACTTGCAGGCCATCAACACTACCTTGATCTCCATAGCAGGGGTTCTGGCAGACATTGCCAACATCATGAGGGAAGCAACAGCTGGACCATCACTCCACTTCTGCTGCAGCTAGTGGGTAGGAGGCCCCACCACAGGACCCACAGGCCACCAGCACCCCGCCCCCTACAGAAGGTGAACACACAATAGCGGCACAGTCAAACACAGGCACCACACTTCATCCCACAAGCACTCATGCAAACACCAGACATTTGCAGACTCAACCACATCCACTGCCTTCACTGTTTCCCCCTCCTCCTCCTTCTCCACCCCTTCACTGTCACGTCCACACTTATACCTGCATGCACTGCATCAACATCTACCACCAGCATCACCACACCAAGCAGTACACACACCTCACTAGCAGACACCTCCACAACATCCATGCACACGTCCCCTGTGTTCTCTCCCACCCTGCCTTCACTGTTTCCCCCATCCTAAAGGACAAAAACGTAAGCACCTACACACCCAACAGCCATCCACCTCACATCAGCACACTGGCCATGCACCTGCACTAGCAGAGATACACCTCCTACAACCACTCCCTCAACCTCCACTCCTATCCCTCCTCCCTCATCCTTCCCCACCGTCTCTAAGAAGCTTTCCCTTGCCCAACTTGACCTCTTCCCTCCCCCTCCTCCATCCTGCCCGTATGAGCAGGGTCCCAATGACCCAGCCCAGCACCTCAGCCAAACAGTCCACGCAGACAATGGTGGCATCACCTAGTTGTGGTGGCAAGTCAGTGAAGGATCCCACTCCACCAGCGAGGAAGGTTAAGGATCCCACACCTCCTGCCATGAAGGGGAAGGAGCCCGCACCTCCTGCCATGAAGGGAAAGAAGCCATCGACTCCTGCCAGGAAGGCTGAGGAGCCCGCACCTGCTGCCATGAAAGGGAAGAATCCTTCGACCCCTGCCATGAAGGGTAAGGATCCAACGCCTCCTGCCATGAAGGGAAAGAAGCCCTCGACTCCAGCGGAGGCTGTCAGGGTGACACCACCAGTGGTCACGGGGACCTCACTGCCAGCTGAGGAAGTGCAGCCCTCACCTCCAGCAGAGGCTGCCCAGGAGGCACCTCCACCTGCCAACACATTTCAGCCCTCACCTCTAGCAAAGGCTGCCCAGGAGACACCTCCACCTGCCGACACAGTGCAGCCCCCACCTCCAGCAGAGGAGCTCAGGGTAACACCGCCACTAGTGGTCACGGGGCCCTCACCGCCACATGAGGAAGTGCAGCCTGCTCCTCCAGCAGAGGCTGCCCAGGAGGCACTTTCAGCTGCTGAGACAGTGCATCTCTCACCTCCAGCAGAGGCTACCCAGGAGGTACTTTCACCTGCTGAGACAGTGCAGCCCTCACCTCCAGATGACACAGTGCAGAAATGAACCACCAGCAGAAGCCATGTAGGCCACCCTCCAGGGACTGCTGTACAAGGGGACCTCCTCCAGAAGCAGTGGGCCTGTTCCACACCTGAGAGACTGTGACCTTGCACTCCCCAGCAGAGACAAATGGGCATGGATCCCCCTCCAGGACCAGTGGGAAAGTCACCCACCTGAGGGACCGTGGCCTTGCACTCCCCAGCAGAGAGAAATGGGCATGGAGCCCCCTACAGGACCAGTGGGAAAGTCACCCACTCCAGAGACTGTGGCCTTGCACTTCCTAGCATAGAGAAATTGGCATGGAGCACCCTCTAGAACCAGTGGGCTTGTTCCCGTATTCGGCTGAGGTGCCCCCCACCCTCCTGATGTACCTGCCCACTTGCAAACTGATGCCCTTGCAGAGTTCTATCCGGATGAAGCCAGGATTCGAGTTTGGCCTTGGACTGTGCCCTGTGGCCCCTTAGTACTTTGGACTAGGTATTGGCCCTTTGTGTACATTTGTACATATCTGTTTTTCGTACAATTGGTTCTTTTGGTAGCTGTTTACAATCAATACATCCACATTGCTGCATTCTTGTTGTCCTTGCATTATTTTGCTGTGTATCGTGTGCCATTGTTTTTCGTCTGCAGCTGGTTGTGTGTATGGTGTGTGTGTGTGTCGGGTGTGTGTCATGCATGTGTGTGTCACTCTTGTTTTCCTCCCTCCCTCCCTTGTGTGCTAGGCGGCTGTACTCACTGTCATCGTCTTCATCTGCATTGGTGTTCCAGGTGGAGGGTGACATAGATGAGCATCGGGAAGACTTGAAGTTCCGGTTCCATGGCAACGTTGTTCTTCCCTGTGTCTCTGATGGTGAGTCTTTGCTTTTCTGTGATGTGTTTCTGCCAGGATTTTTATGGCGTGGGTACCGCCCAGGAAATCCTGGTGGATTGCAGGGTCAAAATATGGTGGGTGGTACTTTGTCTTCCGCTGGGCTTTTGTTGGTTACCGCCGTCGTCAGTGGTGTAAATGCCCTGGCGGTTGGTGTGATACATTGGCTGTCTATGGGAGTTAGGGTCATGATGAGGGCCATAGAATGAGGAAATTACATAGCTTCCCAGTTTTTGGTGCAGGAATCTGCCCTTACTTTTTTAAGGGCCCAACACTGACACATGTACACAAGGGTGGAAGTGTGTGTGTTGGCAATAGTCACCAATATGTGATGGTGCATATTTGGATGGGCCATGGATGTGCTGTATGTTAGTAATCTGCACATTTCATCCCTTCCCTTTGTGTGCAGGGCAAGTGACATCCTGTGCTGCTCTATGGCAACAACTAGTAAATGAGTTCCTGTGTGTGCATGAAAACATTTGAAGGATGCTTACTAAAGCTGCACTATGTGAAATGGTGTTTCCAAACTCTGTGTTGACGGAAGGGACTCCCTGTAGGAGGCTGGCGTGGCTTATAGTGGGTACCTGATGGTACTTACACCTTGTGCCAGGTCCAGTTATCCCATTTTAGTAGATTAGTAGTGTTCTAGCAGCTTAGGCTGATAGAGGTAGCTATAGCAGAACAGCTTAGGCTGAACTAGGAGACATGCAAAGCTCCTACTATACCTCTTATATCATATAACACTATGTCATAAGAATCACAATACTTAAAGATACTTTATTTTAGTGACAATGTGTCAGAAATATCTCAGAGCATATACTCCCTTAGGAGGTAAGTAAAATACACAAAACATACACACAAACCAAAACCAGGTAAGTAAACAGTTAGAAAAGTAGTGCAAACACTGGAGAATACAGTAGGATGCAATAGGCCTAGGGGCAACACAAACCATATACTAAGAAAGTGGAATGCAAACCACTTAGGGATGCCAGGCCTAGTGTAGTGTGTAGAGGGTCACCGGCAGTGTACGAAAACACTAAGGGTGTCCAAGATACCCCACCCCAAGACCCAGAAAAGTAGGTGTAAAGTTACCCTACTTCCCCAGAAACACACTAAAGTTGTGATAGGAGATTCTGCAAAGACCACAACAGACTGCAAAGCACTGAAGATGGATTTCTGGACCTGAGGACCTGCAAAAGAAGGGCACCAAGTCCAAGAGTCCTGAAAAAGTCTGGGGGGCAGGAGCCCACTAAACCCCAGAAGAAGGTGCAAAATGGCTGCCTCCGGGTGGAAGAAGCAAAAGATTTTGCAACAACGGAAGGTGCCAGGAACTTCTACTTTGGTCAGAAGATGTCCCACGGCGTGACCGGGCTGCCCAGACCCCAGGAGGGCCGAAGCCTGTCTGTGGGTTGGCAGCAGCGGTAGCTGCAGTGAAAACCCCAGAGTGCTGGTTTGGCAGTACCCGGGGTCAATGCTGGGGCCCCAGGGATGCATGGGATTGGCACCCCACTACCAGATTTGGCATTGGGGGGACAATTCCATGATCTTAGACATGTTACATGGTCATATTTGGAGTGACCATTGTGAAGCTACATATAGGTATTTACCTATATGTAGTGCACACGTGTAATGGTGTCCCCACACTCACAAAGTCCGGGGAAATTGCCCTGAACCATGTGGGGGCACCTTGGCTAGTCCCAGGGTGCCCTCACACTTAGTAACTTAGCACCTAACCTTCAGTAAGTGAGGGTTAGACATATAGGTGACTTATAAGTTACATAAGTGCAGTGTAAAATGGCTGTGGAATAACGTGGACGTTATTTCACTCAGTTTGTAGTAGCAGTCCCGTGTAAGAATTGTCTGAGTGCCCTATGGGCGGCAAAATAAATGCTGCAGTTCATATGGATCTCCTGGAACCCCAATACCCTGGATACCTAGGTACCATGTACTAGGGAATTATAAGGGTGTTCCAGTGTGCCAATTCGAATTGGTAAAAATAGCTAGCCTGCAGTGACCATTTTAAAAGCAGAGAGGGCATAATCACTGAGGTTCTGATTAGAAGAGGCTCAGTGACACAGTAAAGCACTACACAGGGATACACATACATGCCACAACCTATGAGCACTGGGGTCCTGGCTAGCAGGGTCTCAGTGAGACATATAAAACACACTGTCAAATAGGGTCTTCACTATGAACACTGGGTTCCTGGCTAGCAGGATCCCAGTGAGACAGTAAAAACAACCTGACATTTACTAACAAACAGGCCAAAAGTGGGTGTAACAAGGCTATAAAGAGCCTACCTTCCTACACAACCCCCCCCCCCCCCAAGTGAAGGACTATAAAACTAACCTTGGCCTGTTGAGTCTTTATTGTCTAAGTTGTGATAAGGGGAGAGTAGCTCTGCAATAGATTTGTTACTCCCTTTATCATCCACTGTATGCTTACTTCCCTGTGGGGATGTGAACCACTCTGTTTGGAGTTTTTTAGCTAGCCAATGATGTGAAGTTATATTCTCAGAGTTCCTATTAGTATACTTTAGTTCAGAACAGTGGGATTGGTGCACTGGGCCTATATCAAGTGATGAGAATGCCAGACAGGGATGCTGTCTCAATAAAGCCATTTGCTGGGCAAAAAGTTTGTCCATATGGCTGTAAGAGGGAACAGAGTTGTTGTTTCTCTTGAGTTGGAGCAGGGCAGGGCTGCTGTCCTATAAGCTCCACACTAGGACAGGGTTGCTGTCCTAAGTGTTGTGAGGTAGTGCAGGGCTGCTGTACTAAAGTTTCTCTGGGAGAGTTGGAGGGATGCCCCATGTTAACTAAAATGGTGCAATTTTTCAAATCAGGATTAGTTTTTCTACAGAGAGGTACTTTTACCTCAGGGAGGACAGCTGTGGTAGCTGATGGTTCCTATGGTACAGGTTCCACCCCAAGAGAGGTTTCTCCCACCAGAGGAATGTTATCCTTAATGGCAGGGTGGGAGGGGATACTTTGATGCCCCTTTTACCTGTTGTTGGTGAAGGATCCTGAGATTTCATGCCTTTTTCTCTCCTTTGCTTTTTCATTTCAGCTGAAATGAGAGGAAGCAATTGGATGCATTGGTATTAAACTCCACCACAGCCCAACCTGAGGTCTCTAGGTCATTACCTAAGAGACAGTCTACAGGTAAGCTAGTTGATACTACGACCTGCTGAGGGCCAGTAACTCCACCCCAACTAAACTGAATTATTGCTCAGGGGAGGACCTGAGTGGAGTTTTGGACATCAATAATCTCGTACTGTTGTCCAATGAGGTGTTGTGCAGGAGACACTAGGTTCTCAGTCACTGAGGTGATACTGGCACCTGTGTCCCTGTAGGCCTGGGCCTCAACACCATTTATTAAAACTGACTGCCTGTACTTATCCATTGTAAGGGGACAAGCAGCCAGTGTGGCAAGGCCAATGCCACCAGGCATGACAGAAACTGTTTTGGGACTGACTACCCCAGTTTCTATGATGAATCCAAAAGTGAACCCAACTACACCTTTATTTTGACTGCTGCCAGCAGTACCACCACTATTGCCACCACTGCTAGGGGACCTAGAGTTTGATGTATTAGTGTTGGTTGGCTCAGGGGCTTTACCTGGGCAGGACATATCCCCTGGCCAATGGCCTTTATTTTTACACACATAGCACCAAGGCTTTTTAGTGTGTGTGGGTTGTGAAGAAGAGTTAGAAGATGATTTAGCCACACCCCCCCTGAAGTGTGTTAAGGATGTGAAGAAGGATCTTTGTTTTTACCTTTATCCCCATGCTTATCCTGAGATTTTTCATCATCTTTCTTCTTGCCATCCTTGTCACCACCTGTATGAACTTTTCTGTTCACTCTTGCTCTGACCCATTAGTCTTCCTTCTTTCCCAATTCTTGGGGAGAGGTCAGATCTGAGTCTACCAAGTACTGATGCAACAAATCAGACACACAATTATTCAAAATATGCTCTCTCAGGGTTTGAATATACAGGCTTTCATAGTCAGTCACCCTACTGCCATGTAACCATCCCTCCAAGGCATTCAATGAACAGTCTACAAAGTCTGTTCAGTCTTGAGAGGACTCTTTTCTGGTATCGCTGAACTTTATCCTGTATTGTTCAGTGGTTAAGCCAAATCCATCTAAGAGTGCATCCTTTCTCTGACAGTAAGGAGCCTATCCCTACCTTTACCAGTGAAAGATAGCCACAAGATAGCAGCCCACTGCCTTTGAGGGACCAAGTGTACCATACAGGCCCTCTCAAGTGCAGCAAACCACTTGTTAATGTCATCCCCCTCCTTGTGAGGGGGGACTATCTTATGCAGGTTCCTATAATCTTGTTCTCTTACAGGATTACTATCAAGAACACTGCTGCAGCCACCATGGGGAACTAACCCCAGCTCTGCCTTTCACTCTCTACATCTAGGGATTCCCTGTCTAAGGCCAACTGCTGCTGTCTCAGCTTCAGTCTGGCCTCTTCCAACCTCAGCTTTCTGAGTTCCCTCTCTAGGGTGTTATCGTCAGTGTGGGAGGCTTGGGAATTCTAAGACACAGAGGAAATGTGGGAATTGGCAGAAGTGGACCTGTCTCTAACTGGCTGGACTCTAGTTACCTGGCATTTTGGAGTGAAAGGTGCCCTACTAGTGTGTGACCCTCTCCCACTACCAGTGTCACTAGGTGGACTGTTAGCTGGCAGGTCTTTGGATGAACCCTCCCCAGCATCCTCAGGGATCTCCCCTGATTCTTGCTGGGTACCCCCCTCCTCTACCTCCTGATCCTTGGATGGGCCAGACTGGTTCTGGTCACTTTCTAGGCAAAGGCTAAGGAGAAGATCTTTGGTAGGGTTGTTACCAATGCTTAAACCTCTCTCTATAAAGAGACCCCTCAAACTTTAAACTACCAGAGGTTGCCTGGACAACTGTGGGAGTAAGTTCTACTGCAGACATGTTTAGAAAGGGTTTAGGACAGAGACAAAAAGGTTTTTAGAAACTTTTAAAGAAAAGAGAAATACTTTTCAAACTTTTGAAAACTTTTGGGAATGTTTTTAGAAATAAAGTTAAACTGTTTAGGTTAACTGTGTATATGTTTAAGTATTTGGAATATGTTTTTCTTATGAAGAGCACCAATGACAAAGTGGTAAAGCAGTTACAAGTACTTATCCCACCTCTGCACCACCAATGTAGGAGGCTGGCTTGGCTTATAGTGGGTAGCTGATGGTACTTACACCTTGTCCCAGGTCCAGTTATCCCTTATTAGTAGATTAGTACTGTTCTAGCAGTTTACACTGAAAAGTAGTGCAAACACTGTGGAATACAATAGGATGCAATAGGCCTAGGAGCAACACAAACCTTCTACTAAGAAAGTGGAATGCGAACCACTTAGGGACACCAGGCATAGTGTATTGTGCAGAGGGTCGCTGGGAGTGTAAGAAAACACCAAGGGTGTCCAAGATACCCCACCCCAAGACCGTGAAAAGTAAGAGTAAAGTGACCCTACTTCCCCAGAAACACACTAAAGTTGTGATAGGAGATTCTGCAAAGACCACAACAGACTGCAAAGCACTGAAGGTAGATGCCTGGACCTGAGGACCTGTAAAGGAAGGGGACCAAGTCCAAGAGTCACGAAAGGTTCCGGGGGGGCAGCAGCCCACTAAACCTCGGATAATGGTGCAAAATGGCTGCCTCCGGGTGGAAGAAGCTGAAGATTCTGCAACAACAGAAGATGCCAGGAACTTCTCCTTTGCACAGAAGATGTCCCACGGCGTGCTGGAGGATGCAGAGTTGTTTCCACACACAAAAAAACACAAAAAAGCCTTTCTAGCTGCAAAGGTCACAGTTGAAGAAAATGGGTGCTTCCCGGGCCCTGGAAGGACCAGGAGGTCGCCCCTTGGAGGAGGAGACAGAGGGGATGCTCAGCAATACTGAGAGCCCTCAGAGAAGCAGGCAGCACCCGCAGAAGCACTTGAACACGTGTTCAAGAAAACTGAGCACAGCAGTCATCTCAACACTACAAAGGAGGGTCCCACGAAGCCGGTGGTGAACTCAGCGAGTTGAGCAATGCAGGACGGAGTGCTGGGGACCTGGGTTATGCTGTGCACAAAGGATTCCTTGCAAAAGTGCACAGAAGCCGTGGCAGCTGTAGTTCACGCAGTACACAGGATTACTGTCTGGCGTGGGGAGGCAAGGACTTACCTCCACAAAATTTGGACAGATGGACCACTGGACTGTCGGGTCACTTGGATCCAGCTCCTGTGTTCCAGGGACCAGGCTCTTCACGATGAGAGGGGACCCAGAGGACCGGTGAAGCAGAAGTTTGGTGCCTGCGTTAGCAGGGGGAAGATTCCGTCAACCCATGGGATATTTCTTCTTGGCTTCCAGTGCAGGGTGAAGGCACACAGCCCCCAGAGGTCTCTCCTGTGGGTTTCTCGTGAGCTAACGAATGCAAGAGCTCACCAGAGTTCCTCTGCATCTCCCTCTTCGACTTCTGCCAAGGATCGACCGCTGACTGCTCCAGGGCGCCTGCAAAACTGCAGCAAAGTAGCACGAAGACTACCAGCAACATTGTAACGCCTAATCCTGCTGGCTTTCTCGACTGTTTCCTGGTGGTGCATGCTCTGAGGGGTTGTCTGCCTTCACCCTGCACTGGAAGCCAAGAAGAAATCTCCAGTGGTTCGGCGGAATATTCCCCCTGCTAATGCAGGCACCAAACTTCTGCATCACCAGTCCTCTGGGTCCTCTCTCATTGTGACAAGCGTGGTCCCTGGAACACAGAAGCTGGATCCAAGTGAACCAGACAGTCTAGTGGTCCATCTGTCCAAATTTGGTGGAGATAAGTCCTTGCCACCCCACGCCAGACAGTAATCCTGTGTACTGCATGAACTGCAGCTGCTAGGGCTTGTGTGCACTTTTGCAAGGAATCCTTTGTGCACAGCATAGCCCAGGTCCCCAGCACTCTGTCCTGCATTGCTCAACTCACTGAGTTGACCACCGGCTTCATGGGACTCACCTTTGTAGTGTTGAGACGACCACCATGCTCAGTTTTCTTGAACCCCTGTTCAAGTACTTCTGCGGGTGCTGTCTGCTTCTGCATGAGATCTCTCTCTTGCTGAGTGCCCCCTCTGTCTCCTCCTCCAAGGGGCGACATCCTGGTCCTTCGTGGGCCCGGCCTGGACCCACTTTTTTCAACCATGACCTTTGCAGCTAGCAATGCTTGTTTGTGGTCTTTGTGCATTGAAACAACTCTGCGTCCTCCAGCACACAATGGGACATCTTCTGTGCAAAGGAGAAGCTCCTGGCATCTTTCGTTGTTGCAGAATCTTCAGCTTCTCCCACCCGGAGGCAGCCATATTGCACCTTCATCCGGGGTTTAGTGGGCTCCTGCTACCCCTGGACACTTTCGTGACTCTTGGACTTGGTCCCGTTCCTTTGCAGGTCCTCAGGTCCAGGAATCCATCTTCAGTGTTTTGCAGTCAGTTGTTGTCTTTGCAGAATCTCCTATCACAACTTTAGTGTGTTTCTGGTAAGTAGTGTAACTTTACTCCTACTTTTCAGGGTCTTGGGGTGGGTATCTTTGACACCCTTAGTGTTTTGTAACACTCCCAGTGACCCTCTACACACTACACTAAGCCTGGGGTCCCTAAGTGGTTCACATTCCACTTTCTTAGTGTATGGTTTGTGTTGCCCCTAGGCCTATTGCATCCTACTGTATTCTACAGTGTTTGCACTAGTTTTCTAACTGTTTACTTACCTGATTTTGGTTTGTGTGTATATTTTGTGTATTTTACTTACCTCCTAAGGGAGTATATCCTCTGAGATATTTCTGACACATTGTCACTAAAATAAAGTACCTTTATTTTTAGTAACTCTGAATATTGTGAATCTCATGACATAGTGCTATATGATATAAGTGGTATAGTAGGAGCTTTCAATGTCTCCTAGTTCAGCCTAAGCTGCTCTGCTATAGCTACCTCTATCAGCCTAAGCTGCTAAAACACTACTAATCTACTAATAACGGATAACTGGACCTGGCACAAGGTGTAAGTACCATCAGGTACCCACTATAAGCCAGGCCAGCCTCCTACATGCACAACTCATTATTCCCATCATGGGTAACATCGAGGAAACTGTTTCCAGTTCCAAAGGCTGCATGTTAGCTATTGTTAAGTAGATGAGTGAGCACTGTCTAAAATTGAACTTGGATAAAACAGAGTTTTACTCCTTGGCCAGACTTTATGGGACACAAAATGGTGGCTCCTGCTATCTAGAACCACCACCCACCCTAGTCAGCAAAGTTAGAAACCTGGGTGTTATGATGACCCCAGGCTTACCTTTGCTAATCATACAAACCAGTTGACATCTTCATGCTTTTTCAATCTAAAAATAATAAAAAAGATTTTCTCATTTCCACCATGTGAACTGCAGAAAACGGTGTTCACCTCATTAGTTCAGGCCATACTGGACAACTGCAATGCCCTGTAAGCTGGGGCTCAGAGTGCAATTGCAAACAAACTTTACAGAATCCAAAATGCGGCAGTATGCTTGCTGAAGAAACTAAAAAAAATGAGTCAGTCTCACTGGTTCCCACTCCATAAAAAAGTGGCTTTCAAAACACTTTGCATTGCTCACAAACTTCTTCATCTAGCCAGCCCAGCCCCCTTGAAAAGAAGAAATGCTTGGTATGTCTATTTGCAGTCTCTTAGATCTTTGATTGCTAATCGGTTAACTACACCCAGAATTTAAAAAACCTCATAGGGTAGCAGAAGATTCTCCCATTTCACCTCCCACCACTGGAACTCCATGCCTGGTCACCTTAGAAGCCAACCAAATCTGTCAATTTTCAGAAGATCGCTCAGAACCTGGTTGTTTAGTTAGTCTTAGTCTCTCATCTTAATCGTGTAGAAGTCCTACCTTTCTGTCTTTACTCTGTGCTTCTCTGGTTTTCATTGCGTATTCTACATTTGCAATGTTTCTCCTCTCTTCCTTTTAGTTCTTTTCATATTTACTCTTGATGTAGCGCCAAGATTCCCATGGGCATTTTTGTGCTCTTTACAAATAAACAAATTCAAACTCATAAGCACATTATGATGTGTAACTTGATTTGGGGGTTGAAGACGGGGAGCATTTACCATACATAGGGGGTCATTCCGACCCTGGCGGGCGGCGGGCACCACCCGCCGGGCGGAAACCGCCCAAACACCGCCCGCGATCAAATGACCGCGGGGAGCATTCCAACATTCCCGCTGGGCCGGCGGGCGATCTTCAAAAGATCGGCCGCTGGCCCAGCGGGAAAGCCCCAGAAAAGATGAAGCCGGCTCCGAATGGAGCCGACAGATTTGCTGGGGTGCGACGGGTGCAGTTGCACCCGTCGCGATTTTCAGTGTCTGCCAAGCAGACACTGAAAATCTTAATGGGGCCCTGTTAGGGGGCCCCTGCAGTGCCCATGCCAGTGCCATGGGCACTGCAGGGGCCCCCAGGGGCCCCACGACACCCGTTCCCGCCAGCCTTACACCGCCAGGAACAGCCTGGTGGGAAGGGGGTCGGAATCCCCATGGCGGCGCTGCATGCAGCGCCGCCATGGAGGATTCCCTGGGGCAGGGGAAAACCGGCGGGAAACCGCTGGTTCCCCTTTTCTGACTGCGGCGTCAGAATTGCCCCGGAAGCACCGCCAGCCTGTTGGCGGTGCTTCCTCTGCCCTCTGCCCCGCGGTTAGAAACCGCCAGGGTCAGAATGAGGGCCATAATGCCTAGGTGAACAAGGAATTCCTCAGTTTTGATGGTGTCTACCTCACCCCTATCTTCAAGATCATCTAGGGTTATGAGCATATCCTTACCCCCTATATTTTCAGGTTGCTATTTGTAGGAAGCTGGCTATTCAGCTTGCAAGATTCCAGCACAGCTCCTCTGTAACCTTTACTTCCACTTCTAGCCACCGGAACTGTGACTGGACCCTCCAGGAACATACAATCTACACCCATGACCAAGATTGTGCTGGCAAAATTGTTTCCACGGCTCCTTCCAGCTTCTACAACATTTCCCCAGCTGTGCATCCTCTGAGGGTGGCAAGTGTTCAGTGTGCATGAGGAGGAAGAAGGGATGTCCCTTGGAGTGAAGGAGCCACTCCCGTGCATCTGCAGGCACCAACTGCAACGACGACCAATTGGGTGGATCTCCTCTCATCCTGAGCTGAGTGGATCCTGCATTAAGGGTGGTAGTCCAAAGTCGTCCTCTTGGCCCTCTCTGCCAACTGTCTAACTTAGGTGGAGGTAAGCCCCTGCCTTCCCACGCAGGACAGTACCCAATGCAACGTTTCGCTTGCTGCTACCAAGAATTGTTGGCATCTCCTCTAAGGAATATTCAGACTCTGTGTAGCCCCAGCCCCCATCACTCCTTCTCTAGATGCGCAGTTCTCTGCATGCTTCTCCTGCAGCGTGGACCCTTGTCTATTTGTGCTGCGTGGGCATCTCTGTGACTCCTGGTTCCTCTTCCAGTGGGTCTCTGGTGGGGGCCGCATCTTCTTTTGTGGAGTATCTGCCTTGCTGAGGGTCTCCTTAGGACTCCTCCTGTGAGTTGAGTCCTCCTGGACCTTGCTGGTCCCCAGCAGCTTCACTTGTGCTTCACCACATCTCCTGCCTTTGCCAAGGCTTGTTGGTGGCTTTTCCATGCCACTGACTGACTGCAATCATCCATCCATCGTGGTACTGCATCCTTCAAGAACTCTTCACCTGCTCCAGAGCTGTATTCCTGACTGTCTTCGTCCTACAGTCGACCAACCCCTACAATCCCAGCTGGGTGGTGTTAGTAATGGGGTTTCTGGTTGGCTAGGTAGGGTATGCACATAAGCTAGGCAGAACCCACCCACTCTAGTCAGGGTAAGGGAGTTACACATCCAAGATAACCCCTGCTCACCCCCTTGGTAACTTTGCACGAACAGTTAGGCCTAACCCGGAGGCAATGTGTAAAGCGTTTGCACAACACACACAACACATGTGACGCAATATGTACACTACAAAGTAAACACAACACTGAGCTATGTAAAAATAAACTGTATTGCACAAAACATAATTATACCAAACATTCCATGTCGAGAATACCATGCTACCTTAGCAGTTGTCAGAACATTACACAAGTTACTAATACTCTACAAGAATAAGCAGATGTCACATTAGAACACGTAAGTACTCAGGGTTCTGCAACAGAAGCAGTAGTCAGGAATCACAGTAAAGAAATATATGTACTTGTAATAAACACCTCATAAATATCCATAAAAGGAACATTAGAGAACATATCACAAGTCATAAAGTACATATCATCATGCCATGCCCATAAAAGGAACACCAGCACATCTATGCAACATCACAAAAATAGGCAGGGAACATACAACCCCCCCAAGGTTCATGTCAGAATGAATATGTCCCCAAAAGTACCTGTTGTATGATGCAAAGGGGCACTCCTAATGCCTGGAACATGAAGGTGGGGCCCCAGGTGCTCCTGTGTGCTAAATTGGGGCCATGCTTTGCTCCTGGGTCAGTGGGGTGGTCGGCACACTCTCTGAGGTTTTAAAACAGGCCTCTCTTGGGGCCTGTGATCACTGGGGGCCCCCCCTGGGCCTCCACTGGCCCTTCTACAAGGGAGGTCCACAACAATGCCAAAACAAACGAGCCCAGCAGCGTGGGGAGCCTCCGATGAGGCTTCCCCCCTGCCTGCCCTTCAAAGTTTGGGTATCAGACCCCTCCTGGGGCCCACATCCTCTGCGGGCCTCCCCCTGGGCCTCAACTGTCCCTTTAACAAAATTGGAGGGGGCAAACAAGACCCTAAACGACACATGGGGCCTGGTGGGGCGGGTGGAGCCTCCAATGAGGCTCCCTTCCATTGCCCGGCTCAGGATCCGGTCCGGCACACTGCAGCGCGCAGGCACCAAAGCAGGTGCCTGCTTGTGTCCCGGGGGTATGGTAGGAGCACGCTCGCTCCTGTTCTCTCTGTTTGTGGTGCCCCAGAGGCACCGGGGACAGCGTGGCTCCGGCACGCTTTGAAAGTGAAGCCGGGCAACGGCAGTGATTTCACGGCGGCAGAGTGCTTACGAGCACTGGAGCTACGTTGCAGATGGTGATTTATGAGCCCCAGTGAGCACTTCATAGCGCGGGGCAGTTTTTTTAGAGCCCGGGTCGCGGCAGTGAGGTCGTCACTCAGCAATGTGCTTAAAAGCACAGCAGGGCCCAGGAAAGCACTCTCCAGGCACTGTAGGTCTCAACAAAGGAAGCACTCCTCGTGCTTGAGTTAGGTGCAGGGGTCAGGGGTCACAGCACCCTGCCCTAGGGCCAAGAGAGGGGGGAAGCACAGGGCTAGCAGGCCCAACATCAGGTCAGCACAAGGGGTGCAGGTGATGGCAGGTCCTCCTCGAGACCAGGCAGGTCACAGGGCAGCACAGCAGCAGCAGTCCAAGGTGGTTCTGGTGAGTCCTATTCAGCAGCGTCCTGTGTCCAGTTCCAAGTAAGTCCCTTCAGGTCTTCATGTCTAAATTGTGGGGAAAATTCCCCTGTACTTATACCCAGTTTACAGTGTGTTTTACAATGAGGAGAGGAGGTTTCAACCAGTTACAACTGGTTCTGGGAGTGCCCCTTTCTCTCCTTCCGCACAGGCTCTAAACATCAGTGGGGGGTAAACGACCCTATTGTGCACCTTTACAAATGCAGGTGTGCCCCACCTCTTCCCTCTCTCAGCCCAGGAAGACTATTCAGTAGATGCACCTCTATGACACCTCCACCCTCCCTGTGTACAGGCTGTCTGAAAAGTATGCACAAAAGCCCAACTGTCGCTCTGCCCAGACGTGGATTGGAGTTAAGCTGCAAAACACCAAAGTCATATGCACAGAGAAATGCTCACTTTCTAGAAGTGGCATTTCTTTAATAGTAATAAAAAATACACCTACACCAGTAAGCAGCATTTCTTACCACCATTATAACCATATCAAACATGCCTACGCAACCCTCATAAATTAGACAATACCCCTTACACATGAGGCAGTGCGTTTCCAATGCAGTCCTATGACAACGCAGGACTCACAGCAGTGAGCAACCAAATAGGCTGTTTGTCACTACCAGGACATGCCACATTACTAGGCACATGTCCTGCCTTCTACATACATGGCACCCTGCCCATAGGGCTAGCTAGGGCGTACCTTGGGAGTGACTTCCATGTAGTAAAAGCGGAGTTCTGGGCCTGGTAAGTAAATTTAGATGCCAGGTCCCTGTGGCAGAAAACTGTGCACACAGGCCCTGCGCTAGCGAGTACCCCCAGCTCCCCTCTACACATTCCACTTACCAGATGGGTTCCTGCATTCGGATTCCATTTTTTAATTTGGGCTCGTCTGGGGTAACTATTGCGTATTTGCTATTGCACTATTTTCTATTGCTATTTATGCCTATTTCTAATTACTAGTGTTCTCATCCAGTACTTTTTGGTAATTGTGTCACTAAATAAAGTATCATTCATTTTGTAACACTGAGTGTTTTCTTTCAGGCGTGTAAGTGCTGTGTGACTACAATGGCACTGCATGAGCTTTGCATGTATCCTAAAAGCATTCGCTGCACACTGCCTATACTACACTAAAAGGGATACCTGGTATAAGGTGTAAGTACCTCAGGTACCCACCACACACCAGGCCAGCTTCCTACACGACTCTTTTCCCAAAAAAATGCTGTTTAAAAATACACCTAGGGCCAGATTTACGAGGCCTAGTGCCACCAGAGTGTCACTTTTTGTGACGCTCTGGTGGTGCTGTGCAGTGCGCCACATTTACAAGGCAGCATTCTGCAGCACACATGGAACAAGCAAAAGGCCATGAATGAATGTTTATGTGCAGGAAGGTGTCCCTTCCTGCACATAAACAATCATTCAAACATGATGATTTCTAACTTCTATGTGTGGTGCTATCTGCAGCCTCCATAGACGTGCCAAATCACCATTGTAGATTGTTTATGTGCAGAAAGGGACACCTTCCTGCACATAAACAATCAATCCCCTCAGTGCAGACACTCTTGCATTATGGTGTAAGGGTTCCGTGTTGGTGCTGGCAGCTATATTTAGCACTAGTGCAGGGGGATGCACAGGGGTGCATCATATGGTGCAGCCATATGCATTGCGCCACTTTGCACATATGCTGCTGTGATTTTGGCTTCGTCAGGCACATTACCGTAAAAAAAATGATGCTAATGTGGTGCAAGGAGGCACTAGGGGCTCTTAAATATGCCACCTAATTTCTATAGTGACTCAATTTTGCAGTTTTGTTAATTGGAAGGATTCTAACTCCAAATTTAATGTCACTCAAGTGTCTAATATTAGAAAAATGAAATGCCACGTTGGCCTTGTTAGAATTTAAATATGTTGCTATCTCACCTCACACAGTTTTGACAGTTTGCCATAGAATAAGAAAGAAGGTGACCTCTGTCATCCACCCCTGGGCCCGAAAAAGTGAGTGGTCTGTACATAGCAAAACTCATCTTTCTTTTTCTATCCCTCAGTTAAAAATCTTACTACCATTTTTTTGTTACATTGCCAAGTATGGTCTCAGAGTGAAGGATTCTTAGTAAGTTCATCCTACTATAATGGTAAACTGGACAGACAAGCATTACAAGCCACTTTTACTCCATGGTAGCCATCAGTACATAAAACAAGTGGAGGCCTTAGGATCAAAGCCAAACTTCTCAATTGTGGTCCATTTTAAACTGGGTTTATTATGGGCCATGATTGAGAGCTGAGTTGAGCTTGAAGGCACTGCAAGTTTCTCACAGTGCCTGTCTTTGAGTTAAACAAATGTAAAAAATTCAAATTTTTGAATTAGCAGCAGAGAATCCCAGAGCTACAGCCAGCATCTCCCCTCTACCAGTCCAGGTGAGTCACTCATGCTGGTCAGTCAGCAAGGAGGAAGCACCAGAATTGGCTGGAGAGCACTGGTGAGATGCTCCTTAAAACACTGGGGTTTCAAATCAAATCGTTATCATTTATAAAGCGCGCTACTCACCCATGCGGGTCTCAAGGCGCTAGGGGGAAGGGGTTACTGCTGCTCGAAGAGCCAGGTCTTGAGGAGTCTCCGGAATGCGTAGTGGTCCCGGGTGGTCCTGAGGATGGTGGGGAGGGTGTTCCATGTCTTGGCCGCCAGGTAGGAGAAGGACCTCCCACCCGCCGTGGAGCGGCGGAGGCGAGGGACGCGGCGAGAGCGAGGCTGGTGGAGCGGAGAAGACGGGTGGGAGCATAGAAGCTGAGGCGACGGTTGAGGTATTCTGGTCCCTTGTTGTGCTTGCTCTCCAGCCAGCTGTCTAAGACAGCTTTGGTTGGAGAGTTTAAAGTGTGCATGGCAGGCTGGCCATTGCAAGACAGCCAGCTAAATTGATATGCACACTTTAAACTTAAGTTTACACTATTCCTTCCTGCTTCCGCCTAACCCTGACACTTGGCTGTTGCCAGCAGGGGCAGCTCCTTCGCTTTGGTGGAGAAGTGTCCCCCGCCAGCAGCAGCAGCTGCAAGGCTTTCACAGTAAAACCATAATAAACTATGTCTATTATTGTTTTATTGTAAAAGGGGTGGAGCCACTAGGCGTGACAGGGACAGAGGGGGAGTGAACAACACTTCCCCTCAGTGTGCATGTATGTTTGGCTGGCTGTCTCGGGCCATCCAAACATACATGCGCACTAGGCTCTTTCCAACCAGGCACTGTGTTGACAGGTCAGAGAGTGTGGTCAGAGACTCTCACTCTGCCTTGGAACGCCATTTCTGGGCTCTCCGTCCAATCCAGCATGAAAGCAGCATTAGGATTGGAAAGAGTGCATGCAGTGGAGGACCGGAGCACATTGGAGCAGCACAACAAGAAAAGTATGTTTTTTAAAATTATTACATATTTTTTTGTCACTTCCCAACCCCCACCACACACCACGCTGCCCATCCCTTTTCCCTCCAGCGAGCCTCGACTTGTTGCCAGCACAAAAGACAAAATGGTAATAAATCTGTGCTGTTACCATTTTATTGTTTATGTTTCCTGCTCTCCAGGTGGGGGGGCGACGCTCCTCGGCTCTCATGAAGGCACCACCGCTGCTTTTACTTAAAACTACTGCAACACAGCAACAAAAATTGTTGTTTTGTGGTATGAGAGGGGGGATCAGGACAGTGCCATACATACATTAATATGGTGCTGCTGCTCTTCTTCCCTGTCCTGGGGCACAGATAGGCATTGCAAAAGTGTGGGTGTGATAGCTAGCATAATTCTTTTATAAAGAAAGGGTACCTTGCTTGGCTTGCTTTTAAAGGTGTCCCACTTTGTAAGTATACTGTATGCTGCAGCACACATGCAAAGTTTAAAACATTTGAAGAAAATAATATTCTCTCCTATTTTTTTATCTGCCTGAAGGACGAATATCATTTGCCACAAAACCGTCTACAAATTTAATAGATTTGGCTTTGTCTCAAGAGCCAAGAATAGTAGCATAGGAATGCCCATGTACTACCTGTGGACCGCCAGGGTTATAATGACCACCATAGTTTTCCGCAGGAAGTAAGTAACAAATCAATTCTGTGTGCCTCTTTTTGTAAATTCTGGAGACTTTCCATCAGTGTCAAGTGTTAATAAATGTCACCCAAAGTTCATAAAATCTAGTTTCTAGTATTGAACATGAAATGGGATTCAGATACCACATTCTCTGTGGCAAGAATGCAATGTAAAGGAAGAACTTTGGATGTTGTTTGCATAAAATGTCTCCTTTCCTTATAGTCGTTCAGAGACTATATGTATGGCAGTAGATTTTGGTACGATCCCAAAAAATCAGAAAAAAGAGTAAAACCACCCTTAAAAAACCCACAAAGACTTAATAAAAGAAAAATTGATAAAAACATTACATAAAATACAACATGGGAGACAAACCAAAAGACATCCACTCTAGTCTATTATGTGTAAGTTGTCCCAATTTTCGTATATACAGGCCAATTGATTCATGTACACAATCCCTATTCAATCTCAAGCCCGTCCCAATTGGTCCTGCAGTTCAGTTTCAGTTGATGCGTTTCAGTGGTCTTTTAAAGTCCTTCTACCGCCTTCTTCAAGACAAAAGAATATACTCCCAACATATTCTTCACAAATCTGCATCTAACACAGGTCAAACAGACATCAGATAACCACTCATCACAGATCCATATGTTTATGCACACATTGTCTTTTGTATCATGATAGTCCAACAGGCTAATACCTTCATGGAGTCCCCTTGTTTTTCCAAAGTCGTCTAGATAACTAGGAGGGGCATTACATTCTCAAATAAATTCCCCGTCTTTGATCCAAATCGTGGGACTGCGTCCTCATCTTTCCTGTTCTGTTTTATTTATCCACGATTTGGATCAAAGATGGGGAATTTATTTGAGAATATAAGGCCCCTCCTAGCTATCTAGACGATTTTGGAAAAACAAGGGGAAGAGTTTGCATTTTTGTACAACAAGTCATGATACAGGAAAAATAATGACATCTAACTTTTGACACTACAGTATCATGGACCATGGGAAACAAATGTTAATGAAATTGCTATGGGGTGGTCAGTCACTGGGAAGTCAGAGCATTTGGAATTCAGATTTGTGAATAATAAGAAACCTAACACTAAGGGGTATTTACACTTTTCTTGCTTCACCCCTGCCCCACTAACGATATCATAGCTGCACCATATTTATAATACGGCGCACCATGGTGGTCCTCAGGACAATAGCGTGATAATTGTTTATGCTATTGTTGCGCTTTGCTGCATTAGCATCAAACATTTGAACTCCAGGGCAGCAAAGCACAGGAGGCCCATTGTTTAAAATGGGTGAGTCATTTTAATGCCTGCTCTGAGCAGGCATTAAAAACAACCCAAAAAATATTGTAAATTTCACTGCACCATTATTTCAGACATCCCTGCGTCGTAACGCCCTCCGTGCAGATATTATGCCTGGCGCACGCATAATGTGGTGCAAGGGTTTACAAAGTGGTGCACTGCAAGCATTGCACCACTTTGTAAAAATGGTGTGGAAGAAAGGCCTCTTTAATGCCCCTTAACATTAAAAAAATGATATTAGGGTGGCGCAAGGTGGTGCTAGTGGCTTGTAAATATGCCTGTAAACCCTCTGTGTACTCCCTCTTTCCTCATTGCATTTTAAGCAGTAGTTGTCCTGACTATGTATAGTATCTGTTTCCCCTCTAGCTGCATTTGACAAGGATACAGCTCGGAAAGCACAATTGGATCATATGTCCTGCAATTATCATTTTCTGGCCCCAGGAATATGGGTTAAGCAATGTTAATTGCAGCAGAGGACCCCAGCCTCTGTTCCATTCTCTTCCTCTTTTTTTTCTTTTTTGAATGGCAATAGGGATATCCAAATACCAACATCATTATCATCTCTATGGAGTCCAGCTTGACATATAGGGTCTGATTTGGAACACATAGGATGGGCTTTGCTCCCTCAGGGTGAAGGAGTAAAATACTCTGTTGCCCTGACAGAGCACCCGCCATCCAACATCGCTTACATTTTCAGGGACCAATGTCACATGTATTAAAAAATTGATGGGCAGCTACATCAACATGACAGTACTTTTCACCAAAAGTTTGGCCTGTTTTTTAATTTTCTAAAACAAAATCCCAGAGCGGGATTTTGTTTTGACATTTTGAAAAACACTACGGATCCCTGTGCCATGAGAGTTGTTTCCCATGGTGTGGATGTCATTCTGCTGTTTTCCCTGCCCCTTACACCAGGTTTTACTAGCAGTGGAAGAAAGTGAAATTGTCCATTTGACTGCCCACTCTTAGAAGTGCTGTCAAATGGCTAAACATCTGTCGGGCCATCCTAGTTGTATGTCAGCAGCAGAGAAGGAGTACTCGCCATCACTGACATACTGCAGTTCGGCCCAACTCTAAATGATGCAGGCATAACTTCAGTTTGGCAGAGAGGGTACTCCATCACTGTTGTGAAATAATACCCTTTCCAGTAAACCTTAAATCAGGGCCTTAGTCAGTGCAAACTCATCACCTAGGCAATGACATATTCTGTTCACGTTCCACCTTCCAAATTACTTCCCAGCCAATCTTAATAGACATCGACCAGTATACTGCAGGATAAACTCTCCTGCCTTTGTTGAGCAAGGGAGATATTATGCAACTTGATCATGAGATCAGACATTTTCATGAGTGCCATGAGAACAGGTGTCTATATGATATGGCCTACTAAAAATATTTTCCTGTAGTTCCTTCCCTTTGTAGTCTTTCAAGCAACATCTTCTTCACCTCCATTGCAAAGCACTCCAAAGTGTTGGGCCCAAATATGATAGAAGATACAAGCATCCCAATAGGTTGTCTAGTTATTAATCTTGCCTGATTCTTCCTCTCGAAATGACCTGGGTTTTTTGCATTTGCATCCTCTATTTGCTTGTTCCATAGTTCCTCTGGGATTTCCCTTTTTTCTCAGCCTAATCAGCAATTTATAAAAACATTTTTGTGTGTCTCAATCCCTTCATTTAGTCAGATCTTGCTTCTTTAGTTTATTTAGTCATGTTCTTCTTGATAGTTATATTTTCGTCAAAGGAAGAGCTTTACAATGTTTCTTGATTCACTTACTTTATGTGTAGTAGTTAGTTCTACCTGTATTCTTAATATCATTGCTTCATATATTCAGCTGATAATTTCTCCACACATTTGGGGTTTTAATAAATATTTTAGCTCCAATAGTATGCATAGGTGAATGATTTGCACTTAGGCAGGGAGACACATAAATATTTTAACACTCATCTCATCCTGTTATAAAACATGACCTCACTGTGTTTTTCCTTCCCATCAAACCTCCCCAAATATTTAGGGGTGGAGTACCATCACAGCTATTGGTGTGCTGTTATATATATATTGCTACCATTCTCTTCCATTTTGTTTTAACATGTTTAGCTATGCTAGACCTATTTAATAGAACTGTGTGTGTGTCCCTTCAAAAGTCAGGGTATGAGGAGATGGACAAATGGTTTCCTATTGTAACAATAAGCAGCTGATGACACTTGCGCCCATATTCTTGCTTCTCTTTTTCAACTGACCTTTTTATAGGGTACTTGAGGGGTAAAGGAGAGTTCAACAAACCCTTCAATTCAATTTGCAGTGTAACCCATTTGGTCACACAATAAATCAAGGAGGCAAAGGATGTAGTTTAAAAGTTTATTACAAGTTTAAATCCAGGTTTATGTAAATGAATCTCAATAACATGCTATGTAAATACAGAATCACTGAAGGTGAGGTAAGGAGTTGCATTAGGTTGAATCGTATAAGGCACACAAGAATCTCTGTTGAAGCAACACAAAAGATGAGGAAATAAATCTGATGATATGTATATGAGTTGCAGTCTTCTTGTCTAGTTACTGGAGAAACTAAATTAATCCGAGTTCCTTAAACTAAGCTATCGGAAAATCCTAATTAAGTCTCAAGAAATATAGGAATGTGTCAGATTCACAGAAATCTCAGTAGAAGTTCTAGAAGAGAGGTGGTGTGTGGTATTAAAACACAAAGATTAGAGAGGTCTATTACCCTCCAAGTCTCAAGGCAATTTGCTCTCGACTAACTAGGTGAATAGCAATTGACCTTACAGAACCTACGAGAAGGCTAGGGCATCCACGCCAGCAGTTTGCCACCTTCCTTGCACTGTTGAAATTGGCAACACCCATTGAACCTCACATCCCACAAATAGAACATCAGTTCATCCTTGAGTGTCCCTCAGTGTCTAGTGCACAAACAGGAGTCTTTTCTTCTCAGTTTGTTAGCGCTCCTTTACTCTTGCCAAAGAATCCTCCCATACCCCATTATCTTATATGCACACAACATGCATTTTATTAACTGTAGACTCTCACAAATGCACTTGCAAAGATAGACTATTGCAACACAAGCAAAACTCCACGTTGAAGGTTAGACACAAGAAATCAAATGTTTTAGGCCTTTGGTTATGCTAACTTAATAAGACAAGGAATACACACTTGAAATACATGATTATAAGTGCATTTTCACAAATATAAATGGAAAACAAGAATTATAAATGAAATAATTATTATACACAGTTTCTTCATAATACCATAATCTAAATACACAAGTATGAATGTGCAGGAGTACTATTTTTCAGCATCTTAACATCAAACATTAGAACATGCATTTATATATGCATTTCTAATTCTCTACTGCAAATGCACCTTCAGTCATATATACTCTAGATGGGCCACCTTACATTAGTAATGTTAGGAGACACAATGTCCCTCATTATGGCAATGGCAGTAATGACCGCCTACCGCTGCGGTGACGGCTGCCAAAACACCGTCGCCATGGCTACCTACCATCCTCCTTTTTATGACCGTAGCCGGAATTCCACCAGAAGGCTGGTTGAATTCCAGCTGTGGCCATGGTGGGGAATTGCAATAAGGTGGCGCTTCTGGCAGCAGCAGAACCACGCCAGTAGAACACCGTAGACCATATCATGACACATGATATAGCTGGCGGTGTTCTGCTGGCGGACCCTGCTGCTGCCAGCAGCACCACATCCCGTCACTTGCCAGAGGACCGACTGCAAGCAGAAAAGTCAGGTGCTCCGACGGGGTGGGGGTGTTGTGTGTGTGTTTGTGAGGGGAGGGTGGGTGTATGTTTCTGTGTACGTGCATGCATGTGTGTGGCTTGTGGAATTTGTGTGTGAATGAATGGGTGTGAGTGTGTGGGTATGTTGTGTTGTCTGAATGTGAGTGTGCTTGTATGTATGTCAGTGGGTGTGGATGTGTGTGTGAATAGATGTCTGCATGCGTGGGTGAATGTGGGTATGAGTGTGTGTATGTTGGTGCGTGAATGTGCGTGTGTGTCGTGGGGTCTTGAGTGGGAGGGGGAGGGTAGGAGAGGGGTCTCAGGAGGGGGAGGGAAGCAGGGGAGACCTCTATCAGTGACAGGAAAAGAATTCCCTGGCACTGATAGTGCCTACCGCCATGGTTTTCATGGTGGTGAGGAAGCCACGAAAAGCATGGCGGTAGGTGGGGTCATAATCCCGTGGGTGGGACAGTGACGGTCGCAGACTGGCGGCTGTTACCGCCCTGGCGGATAGAGTGGTACATTGGCAGTTTGGCTTGAGCCAAACCGCCAGTATTATATTTTGGGGAAGAGTACCTCCAGCCTGTTGGCAGTACTTTTCTCCAAAATACCGCTGTACGCCAGGGTTGTAATGAGGGCCAATATCTGCATTGTTGATTACATTATTAGTTCACTTTTGTAATGCATGTTGGTGCAACCAAAATTATGCGTTACCACAGCTCTACTGGTGAGGAGATGTAAACCTCCATTTTTCATTCCGGCAGGCAAAGGAGCATCCGCTACTAAAATAAGCCCTTGTGTACTCGCTCCTCTATAGTACATTACATTATTTATTGGTCAGCAGTTTTGGGCTCAGTTATGAAAGTAATAGTTTCTTTTGTGTATTTTACCACAGTATAATTTGGCATATACATCGTGGATTCCATGTGGTTTTACATTTACCATAGCAACAGATTGTAACTTGAGCAGCCTTTTAAATAGGGTAGAGGTGAAATTTGTTTCACAGTCTCAGCTAAGAGTGATAACTTTGATCAGAGGCAGTAGTGAGGATTACATAAGGAAGTGGTGGGGATGTTGATGATGAAAAGCACAATACAATGACAGTGTATTACATATAATTTACCTTAGATACAATACAATGACAGTGTACTACGTAACATTTACCCTAGATACTATTATTCTTTTATTTCATAGATAAATGTAACTTCTGATACAGAAAGATGAACTGATTTGCCTACTTTCACAAAATGTTTGATAAGCTGCCTGAGCCAGTAGAATAATCAAGCTATAGGAGTTCCAGTGTCAACATTGAAGCCACAAGACTACATTTCTTCTCATTTGCATTCTAGTCACCTGATTGCTGCCCACCTCTTGACTAAGCCTTTTCCCATGATCAGCATCTTCGACCAGTTCCCCACTAACCAGCCCTATGCATTTCTCAAAGTGCACATAGCAGAAGGTGTGTTGACCAATTACTTGTTGAATGTTTCAGTTTGTTTAGGACCTTCATTTAGATCTTAAGCACTTGAAGGAAACATATTTTCACTGAGAGATATATATTTTCAATGAAAGATCCCCATATTAAAGGCATTCTACAGTTAGGTGAAAATAATGGACCCTCCCCCATTTTGTCAGCCCCACAGTGCTGGCCAACCCTTCATGGTTGCACAACAAATAATGGAGACCCTTCCAGCTTTTTTGCGGGGTTTTCTGCCCCACAGTGTTGTCATGGTAACCTTGTGGTAATTTTGTGGTACACCAGCAAATTACCGAGCTGAGAACCGAGTGAGTACAGTGAGTCTGCATTGATGCAAATCATTTTTTTACTTTGACCCTAAGGCTGCCTCACGGGGGTCCTTAGAGACTCAGCCACAAGGCCAAGTCCGGTCAGGTTGCCCCTACCCTGCAAATTATATGTTGATGTTGCTCTCAGGACTTGGGGAACGAGTCCCTGAGACCTAAAATAGTGGTTGCAACATTTCTCTTCATGCTGCAGCCACCCAATCACAACCATTGGTCCGATAGATCCACACAATCAATATGCTCAATTTGTCTTTTATTATCTCAGTACTCCCTCAATAGCACTCTTTGTCAGATAGCTGTAAATTTTGAAGCATAATTTCTTCCAAACCTCCAAATTGATTTATACCAAATCACAAAAAGCATGCTTCCTGGGTAAAGATCTAGCTTCCTGGCAAATTTAGTGTAATTCCCATTAGCTGTTTTGGCTGAACAGAATTACTGAAGATGCATGGGGAAAACATGTTTTGGGCCTCTTCCCTTTCTGCTACCCCCACTTGACCAATAAAACCAACGCTTTCCAGGAAGGAGGTGAGGTGGATGATTTTTTGTTGTTGAAAGTTTTTTGAAGATTTGTCAACCGTTGTCAAAGTTATTAGTAAACCAAAAAAATCTATTTCTCATGCATAGTGGTTCTAACTATAGCTACACAGTAGTGACTGCCACTGTTTAATTCACTGAAAAAAAACAAAGGCTAACATGATTTTATAGTGAGGCACTGTAATAATGTGAAACATATAATTTAAAAGAAAACACTAAAATTGACCAGTTATAGTTTACAGAGCTGACTATAACATGCTCACCATGCACTGATTACAATCTCACATAATACATCACACATTATGTGTAAATTGACATAATTTATGACATCGCTGATGACATCATACCATCATTGTGACACCTTTCATTAGGGTTTTAGTGTTGAAATAGTTATACACAAACTCCTTATTCCCTCACAAAATCCAGGGGGTCAGGGTACCCTGAACAGCTACCTTATGACCTTTTTGTTTCACTTCAGGAAATTGGAACCGAGTCCTTGTGTCTTGTAAAGGCACCTGCAGCATTTCTGATTATGTTGTTGCCTGAACATCAGATTCATCGGTACAGTCCTTAGGTACTGAAGAGGTTGTTGAGAAAAAAAGCCCTCTCCACCCATCAGATTGAAATGTATGGTAGTGGAAGAGTACTGGAGCCCTCCCAGGAGACCAACTTTCCAGATATCACCTTTGAACCTTTATTTCTCAAAAATAAATGAACAGATTTACATCAAGTCACAAAAAGCACATCTTCTCAGTAAATATCTAGCATTCAGCCACATTTTGTGAAATTCATTTAAGCCATTTTTTCTGTATTGCTTTTCAACTTGAAAAATTGCCTGGGCAAATATGATTTGGGACTCCCTTGTTTTTTTCATCCCCTGCTTGGCAGATCACCTTGAAACTTTCCTGGAACCAGCTGAGGTGAATACACCTTTTCTTGTATTGCTTTGTGACCACCATTTCAGGCTTGGAGGGTCGCACAGTTTATGCAAAAATGGAAGAAGGGAACTCTGAACAGCTCCCAACTTTAGGTGAAGAGCAGCACTTTTATTTGGAGCACCCTGCCACACCACTGACAATCTGACTCTGCTCACCCCAAATGTATTTTTTTATAGCACAGTCCTTAAGCCTAGGATTAGCTAGTGTCATCCATGCTGAGCTGAAAAATGAGAAAAGGAATTTACCACTCAAGGCACAGTATTACCGATTTGGATTGATATAATATCATCCAAGCCAACATGGAATTAATAAAAGTTACTCCTGACATTTGTTTTACTCTTGTTAGAGCTTATCAGTATAGATCAAATGGAAACACTCAGAAGTGTATAGTGCTACATAAATGTTTTCAAAACAGGGTCAGAAACTCTGGGTTACTCCTAGGCTGAGGTACAGAGCTGCTGTTGTTAGAGTGCATCTACAACGCAAGTGACACTTTACATTTGCTCACCTCAAATGTCTGTTCTTCTAGCAGAGCTTGTCAGCATAGGATTAGCACAGCTCTATCCATGCCAAGCTGGAATAACTGCAAGGCCTTTTTTTTTTTTTTGCAGAAATCTCTAAGTATAGGATTAGCCACTTCCAACAACCCCAGGCTGCAAAAAATGGAACAAGGTTAGAGAAGTATAACTTTATCTAGACACAAAACAAGGCTAGGACACCTGGCAATTCCCACAATCAGGTGGAGAGCTGTTCTTATTGAAGCGCATGTACAAAACAAGCAAGGTGAAGCTCTTTCCCTGTCAAAATGAGCTATTGTGACAAACTGCACTACAGGTTTAAACTGCAGCAATCAAGCTACACTGATAGGCCTGAAGTCATGTTATATGTCACACTAGTGGATGGGGTCATATAGAGGAGTTAAATATACCAATCGGGGATTAGCCAATTTCTACATGGTTTAGGGGGTCAAATCAAATACAATGGGAACTGAACAGCTGTGCCCCAAAATGCAGTATATAAAACCCACCAATAAAATTCAGAAAATAATGGTGGTGTTCATGTATAAAGGCAAAAATGGAAGTAGCAACAGTTATTCCTTTGATAGTTCTTAATTGTTTTAGGTGGAAAGGATGAGAAAAAGCACCTCTGTGTTGGTTGCTCAATTCGAGCCTTGAATCCTATGGCCAAAAATACACCCTATGGTGAGTTGAGCCACCTCAACTGTGTTGGGTTTTTCCTCAAATTCTGCCTTTGGCAGCACTGTCACTCTGTAAAGCTCAACTCCCGCCACTAACCTGGTCCATGGGAACATTTCGTACCTGCAGACCACAAATGTGACTGAGATAATACTAACCTACTCACAGAGGCATCACATATGGTGGTATAATACCATCATGGCTGACAAGTTGATTTGGCCCATTCTTGCTCCCAGACTTCTGTTCTCAAGTTACGGCCAGCTTTATCCAAAAGGCAAGTAACTACCAGAGCCCACTGACATCTTTGTGTCAGAAATCAGGCCCCTAACCATCTGATAGTGGTAGATGTTCTAATTTCGTGCCTTGAGTAAGCTGCACTTGTATCTAGATGTTCGAATAACAATGTGTTACCCATTTGCTCCTGAGGACCTTTTGTCCTCTTAGGATTCTCAGAGTGGAGGGCTGCAACCTCAGGCTTCAAACATCCTACTCCTTTCTCTTTTCTGCCATTTTTGGGTCTGTACCCTAAGATTGAGCATATGCCTGGCAGTGCAGGACTTCTAGAGTGGGCATAAAGTCCTCCTCAAATGTGACACACTCTGTCTGTGTCTTGTAGGAGTCTGTCTAGTCTGGGTTCCCTGTCTTCTAATTGTTCAGGCAGTACCTCTGGCCAGAAGTAGCCTTACCTGTGCCAGTTTTAGTGCTCCCCTTTCAGAGCAGGCATTTCCTGACCCTCTAGTCTTTTCACTGTGGAAACCATCCACTTTCTACTTCAATCTTTTCTATGGCCTTTGTGCCATGATCTTCGTGACAGTGCTTCCAGAAACTGTGTTTTTGGAGCACCCTGAACAGATGTGCTCCAGGTTCTTTTACAGGGAGTGCAGAATTATTAGGCAAATGAGTATTTTGACCACATCATCCTCTTTATGCATGTTGTCTTACTCCAAGCTGTATAGGCTCGAAAGCCTACTACCAATTAAGCATATTAGGTTATGTGCATCTCTGTAATGAGAAGGGGTGTGGTCTAATGACATCAACACCCTATATCAGGTGTGCATAATTATTAGGCAACTTCCTTTCCTTTGGCAAAATGGGTCAAAAGAAGGACTTGACAGGCTCAGAAAAGTCAAAAATAGTGAGATATCTTGCAGAGGGATGCAGCACTCTTAAAATTGCAAAGCTTCTGAAGCGTGATCATCGAACAATCAAGCGTTTCATTCAAAATAGTCAACAGGGTCGCAAGAAGCGTGTGGAAAAACCAAGGCGCAAAATAACTGACCATGAACTGAGAAAAGTCAAGCGTGCAGCTGCCACGATGCCACTTGCCACCAGTTTGGCCATATTTCAGAGCTGCAACATCACTGGAGTGCCCAAAAGCACAAGGTGTGCAATACTCCGAGACATGGCCAAGGTAAGAAAGGCTGAAAGACGACCACCACTGAACAAGACACACAAGCTGAAACTTCAAGACTGGGCCAAGAAATATCTCAAGACTGATTTTTCTAAGGTTTTATGGACTGATGAAATGAGAGTGAGTCTTGATGGGCCAGATGGATGGGCCCGTGGCTGGATTTGTAAAGGGCAGAGAGCTCCAGTCCGACTCAGACGCCAGCAAGGTGGAGGTGGAGTACTGGTTTGGGCTGGTATCATCAAAGATGAGCTTGTGGGGCCTTTTCGGGTTGAGGATGGAGTCAAGCTCAACTCCCAGTCCTACTGCCAGTTCCTGGAAGACACCTTCTTCAAGCAGTGGTACAGGAAGAAGTCTGCATCCTTCAAGAAAAACATGATTTTCATGCAGGACAATGCTCCATCACACGCGTCCAAGTACTCCACAGTGTGGCTGGCAAGAAAGGGTATAAAAGAAGGAAATCTAATGACATGGCCTCCTTGTTCACCTGATCTGAACCCCATTGAGAACCTGTGGTCCATCATCAAATGTGAGATTTACAGGGAGGGAAAACAGTACACCTCTCTGAACAGTGTCTGGGAGGCTGTGGTTGCTGCTGCATGCAATGTTGATGGTGAACAGATCAAAACACTGACAGAATCCATGGATGGCAGGCTTTTGAGTGTCCTTGCAAAGAAAGGTGGCTATATTGGTCACTGATTTGTTTTTGTTTTGTTTTTGAATGTCAGAAATGTATATTTGTGAATGTTGAGATGTTATATTGGTTTCACTGGTAATAATAAATAATTGAAATGGGTATATATTTGTTTTTTGTTAAGTTGCCTAATAATTATGCACAGTAATAGTCACCTGCACACACAGATATCCCCCTAACATAGCTAAAACTAAAAACAAACTAAAAACTACTTCCAAAAATATTCAGCTTTGATATTAATGAGTTTTTTGGGTTCATTGAGAACATGGTTGTTGTTCAATAATAAAATTAATCCTCAAAAATACAACTTGCCTAATAATTCTGCACTCCCTGTATTGCCAGTGGGAGCTAATTTCCAAGGATGTTGCCTATAGGCAGGTGAGGGCTGAAAACTATCCTCCTCTGTGTAGGTACCTGTTAGAACTAACGGTCTTAGGGTGGTCACCCCCACCTTTTTGCCTGCCTCCCTCCACTGTATGGACATTCTTTTTGCCGGTTATAGGACTCTGCACACTTTACCGATGCTAACCAATGCTAAAATGCATATGCCCTCTCCCTTAAAACATGTTGACATTGGTTTATACCCCATCGGCTTATTTAATCTACTTCTAAGACCCCAGTAAAGTGCACTACATGTGCCCAGGGCCTGTAGATTGAATGCTACTAGTAGGCCTGCAGCACTGATTGTGCCACCCACATAAGTAGCCTCTTAACCATGCCTCAGGCCTGCCATTGCAAGACCTGTGTGTGCAGTTTCACTGCCACTTCGACTTGGCATTTAAAAGTACTTGCCAAACCTTAAACTCCCCTTTTTCTACATATACGTCACCCCTAAGGTAGGCCCTAGATAACCCACAGGGCAGGGTGCTATGTAGATAAAAGGCAGGACATGTACCTGTGCAGTTTATATGTCCTGGTACTGTAAAACTCCTAAATTATTTTTTAAACTGCTGTGAGGCCTGCTCCTTTCATAGGCTAACATTCGGGCTACCCTCAGATATTGTTTGAGTGGTAGATTCTGATCTGAAAGGAGTGACAAGGTCATATTTAGTATGGCCAAAATGGTAATACAAAATCCTGCTGACTAGTGAAGTTGAATTTAATATTGCTATTTTAGAAATGCCCCTTTTAGAAAGTGAGCATTTCTCTGCACTTCAATCCTTCTGTGCTTCACAATACATGTCTGTCTGGGTTAGTTGACAGCTCCCTTGTGCATTCCACTCAGACAAACACCAAACACAGGATGCTCAGTCACACTTGCACACATCCATATATTGAATGGGTCTTCCTGGGCTGGGAGGATGGAGGGCCTGACACTTACATGTCAAAGGACAGTAGCCTTCCCTCACACAAAGGACTGCCACACCCCCTACTGGGACCCTGGCAGAGAGGATGGAACTGAAAGGGGACCGTGTGTACTTCTAAGCCACTCTTTGAAGTCTCCCCCAATTCAAAGGTACATTTGGGTACTTTAGCAGGGTCTCTGACACCTACCAACTCACACACTTCTGGACAAGATACCACTAGAGAAGAAACCCTGAACCAAAACCTGCAACCTGCCAAGAGGAACTGCCTGGCTTCCCTAAGGACTCACCTGACTCCTGCCCTGCGGTTGCCCTGCTGCCTTGCTGTCCTTTGTCTCTGCTGGGAAGTGCTCTCCAAGGGCTCATTTATAACTTGCCTCCTGTTCCTTGAAGTCTCAGGACCAAAAAGACTTCATTTCTGCAAAAAACTCCTTGTGTGTCGAAAATCGACACACAGCCTGCAAGAAACGATGCACAGCCTGCATCGCAGTAAGTAAATAACTGCACACCGAACTGGATTGACACAGCCTGGCACTCTGAGTATGAGATCGATGCAGCGCCAGCATTGCGACTGGAACTTCAACGTACAGCCCACTGGATCGACGCACAGCCGACCCGGAAAGATGTAGCCCGACATCCTGAGAGAAATCAACGCAGCGCCTGCTGTGCGACGGAAACTTCCACGCATCACCCACCAGGATGGACACAGACCCTGTGACTTCATCCTGTACACCCAGGATTTCAATGCATCGTTCCTGGGGCGTCGAAAACCCCGCAACCCAAAGCGAATCCCAGTATACGCACCGGAAATCGGGGCAAAGCCTGCCCTGCATGAAAACTCAATGATGCATCGTCCATGTGCACCGGAAAGATCAACGCACACCTCCCCGTTTTCCATGCATCTCCTCCTCTGCAGCCCCTTGCAGGAATTTGAACGCAAACCAGGTACTTTGTGCTTGCAAGAGACACTTGTTGCTTTTTAAAGACTAAAAACATTTTATATAATTTTTGCAGTGATATTTCAACGTATACTTATTGATTCTTGATCGTTTTGACCTGAATTTGACCAGATAAATATTATATATCTTTCTAAACACTGTGTGGTGTATTTTTGTGGTGTTCAACTGTGTATTTGCATGATTTATTGAATAAATACTTTACACTTTGCCTTCTAAGTTAAGCCTGACTGCTCAGTGCCAAGCTGCCAGAGGGTGGGCACAGGATAATTTGGATTGTGTGTGACTTACCCTAACTAGAGAGAGGGTCCTTGCTGGGAGAGGGGGTAACCTGACTGCCAAACAAAGACCCCATTTCTAACAGTACCCCCTTCCATTTTAAAGATATCAGGGTCTCAGGGTGGACAGATTCCTGCCCAAGGACATTACTAACCCTCCAAGCTTGTCCTGTCAGATACTGTTGTGGAGAAACAGCCTTTTCTCCTCCATGGTCTGGCTGTCATGTATATCCTGTAGGACAGTGACACTGCGCCTGAAAGTGATTCCTACTAAATTAACTTTTATCTTTGAGCATGAGGAGTCTCCCATTTGGTGTCCTCCTGACTAAAGGCAAAGCACATACCTGTCTCAAAGGGTTTTTTCTCCCCGAGTTCCTACTACCCTACTTTTTGGAAGTTGTTTGAGGCACTTTTGCCCTGTCATAGGTTTGGAACCCTAAGGAAAAGATTTTCCTTTCTTTTTTAGACTTGTTGCTCCCTCCTTTCACTGGTGTTGGCCTGACCCCACCTTGTTGGGATCAACGTCTAGGGTATTTTGGGCACCCTTGTGTGTACCCACAAACCAGCTGCCCTGCCAATGCTTCTAGGATCAGTCAGACTGAAGTCCTCTAGATAGTGGTGTAACTCTGAAAAGCAATTATTCATAATCAAATTGTGTAGTCCATCATAAGTATCCACTCTCTTGTCATTCACAAGCCTTCTAGTGCTTTCAAAGAGATGTCTATAAAACTGCTCAATTTTGCTGTGACTTTTTCTCTCTTTGTGGCTGTCTCGAAACTATTTGTGATATAGGGGTGGATGATGAACTTCGCTCCGATCACGGAGTATGGAGTATTTTTCCCACTACCCTCTCCGCTTAGTCTGACAAACTCAGAGTAACATTGCAAAGCTGAGTTTTTTTCCTCGTTCGCGCTCACCAACATTGAGTTGGCAAGCGCGAGTGAGGAAAATCTTACTCCAGACCACCTCCCAGCGAGATTTCTCAACACGGGCGGTCACGCATGGTCGCTACCGCTTGCGTTGAGAAACCTTCTGTTCGTGTTGAGGAAGCTGCCGCTCGAGTAGAAAACATACTTGAGTGCCAGAAAAGAAGCAGCACCCTCTTCCACTGTGCATGGAGCTGTTTGCACTGATTTGTCAGTGTGGGACAAACACCCCACACTAGAAATCACCTAACGCACTCCGCTACCTGCGTAACTCCGCATTGCATGGTAGAGTTTTTTGGTCACTTCTCACAGTTCCACGTAGCGGAACTCAGCAAACTCTGCCCAGGCCTATTCTGATACTCCTCAGATGTGAGCTCAGTCCTCTGCAATAGGAAATCCTTCATGTTTGTCCTTCAGCTACTACGCTTTCTAAAGTCAAGAGTGTATCCCTCTCCTGTGTAGGTATCAACTCCTACAATAAAGCTTCTATACCCTGCACATTTTTAATGCTCCCTCATAGAAGGTGAACCATTTCTAATGCCATCCTCCAACAGAAAGCCAGGCACTATACACTTTGGCAACAAAAGTGTTTGTGTCCTCCCACTGAGACAGCTCATCATTGGTGCCACAATTTTCATTGGACTTCAGTCAAATCTCACCACCTTCTCTTCAAAGGCCAATCACTTCTCTATTGTAATATTTTTGTCCTCCATGGTCCATGGTAGGGCAGCTAGCTGGCCCTGATGATCCCACTGTCAAATCCATGGCATCTGCCCCACCTGGAAACCTGAGAATCACAGTACCTTGCATCGTCCTTTGTTTAAGGGCGCTCAGAAAACTCCACAAGAAGACTGCAGCTGGGGGCTGTGAGGTCCATTCACCTGGGGCTGCCTTTTCTTATGCTTCTAGTTTCCTGTGTGCCCCTTTGCTCCTTCAACACCAAAATGACAATCATCTGCTTTTAAAAGATACTCCGTAGTGAGTCCCGTTCAGGTTTTTGTTCTCTTTTCTTTTCCTTTCTTTCCTTCTGTTTCTTCCTTGATCCACATCTACTTTTCCCAATCCATTATGTTTCCTATCAAGCGATGTTTGACGTGGATCACTGATAGAATATCAAAAAACTAATACTGCGTGGACAGAATATTGTGTCAAATATATTGAGAACCAAAATATTCAAAAGGTAAGTGCAATAAGGTAAGTGCAGATTTACTACTCTGAACTCTACATCTATGTACCTTGAAAATATATATATATATATATATATATATATATATATATATATATATATATATATATACACACATGTTACTTATTGTCAAGGTACATAGATGTGGAGTTATGTATAATAAAACTTTGTTTACATGTAGAAACTTGCCTTCAGGAATTTTGTCCTTGACCATTTGATGTCATTTACTTTTCTTTCTCTTTACTGTAAAAATGCTTCAATCTGATTGGAGGGTGTGTTGCAACAAAGCTGGGTTCCTTCTCCTGTTTTCTCACTCCCTCCACTTGCTGATCCAGACTTTTCATCCAAGTAGAATTCCACTATTGGATTCCTGAATCAAGGCTCCTTCTCTTCTTGAAGACTTCATCTAGCAAGAAGCTTTTTTATGACAGTGGATTTTTCCTTCGAAGAAGGTGGCACTTCTTGCAGGCCTTTTCCTACTACATATTTTAGTGTATGGTGACATTGGGTTAATCATCCTGTCATGAACAGCCTCTTTGACTGTTTGTCATAGTACTACATCTGGTAGGCTGCCAGCTTTGAGGGGCTCAGGCTGTGGGCACCTTCCTTTCCTGCCCTGGAAGTTGGATATGAGAAGTGTCTTTCAATTAGAACATCATCTGACTCCTCCTCCCCTTGAGCTTCCTCATTCTCGTCCTCCACAATGCTGAACTGCACCTGGTAGGCCTCTTCCCAGGTTCCCAGGGCCTTCTTGTAGTCTACCTTCCTGGTTTTCAGGCTCATCTTCACCATCCTTGCCTTGCACATGACCTTCATCTCCACTACAGTGACTAGCCAGGTCAGTGAGGTGAACCTGCATGTCCCCCTAAACTTAAGGTGTAAACATTGGACTAAAAAATAATTTCAAGAAGTAAAACATTACCCAATCAAAGACCTTATGCCAATTACAAATAAAAAACATTGTTTTCTGTAAGTTAAACATAGTGATTTTTAATTTTAATGTTTAGAACTGAGTATAACTGCTAAACACAAGTTTTATATCCCACAGCTGAATAGTGAACAAGTATGTAAGTGCCAAGTTCATAAAGCATGGGATTGCCAAACAGGCATTTTAGCACTAGCGTTTCAAGACAGACTACAAGAAGACAGGACCTAATTTGAAAGCTTGAGAAAACAAGCCAGGTTTTTAGCAGTTTTCTGGAATTTAGCAGATTAGATTGACATCTTAGATTCAGGGGCAAGGAGTTCCAAAGACTGGAAGCACAAAAGAAAAAAACATCTGCCTCCCCACATCACTTTATTTTTTATGGGGACAGCCACGAGA
Organism: Pleurodeles waltl; assembly: GCF_031143425.1. Classification (NCBI taxonomy): domain Eukaryota; kingdom Metazoa; phylum Chordata; class Amphibia; order Caudata; family Salamandridae; genus Pleurodeles; species Pleurodeles waltl. Next base: position 647,768,171 of record NC_090438.1, on the reverse strand, counting down.
TTGGCAGAGCTAGATCTAAATATGCAGCCCAGTAAACATCAAACAAATACCAAACAAAAGTCTTTTGAAAATATTCTGGGTGCATTTGATGGAGAAGTTTGTACACTAACCAGAGTGCTTTCAATTTGATGCTCTCACATACTGATAGCCAAAGAAGACTCCAAATGGTGTTAGGCTGATGTAAATTTCGGAATTTTCATCAATGTCCTGGCAGTTGCATTTTGAAGTGACTGGAGTTTTTGCAGCAGACGCTTTTGGGTGCCCAAATATAGGGTTTTGCAATAGTCTATTTTAAAAACGACTAATGCAAAGATAAACATCTTTTGCAAGTCTGGGGGAATTAAAGGATTTTTTTTTAAAGATTCTAAGTAGGAAAAAGCAGGAAGAGGTAATCTTATTCATTTCCTCTGAAAAACAAGTTGTTTTGTAAATAAACGGACTCCTGGGTTTTTAGCTTTTTGCACTGGAGAAGGAAGGGGACACAGGTTGGGTGGCCACCAGGTAGTATTCCAAAAAGAGATGTCGTCTCCAAAAAGTAGCACCTTTGTTTTGTCTGAATTTAATTTCAGACAGTTTTTCTGCATCCAATTAACTATTCTTCCCATGCACCCCATAAAATCCTTGGGTAATTTGTCTGTCTGATTATAATGACACAACACTTTGTGAGTCATCCGCATGGGAAATAACAGAAAAACCATAGTTGTGGATTAGATTGGCCAAGGGGCATCATAAATGTTAAACAATGTGGGAGTGAGTGAGGACCCTTGGGGCCCCCAACATGGTAGAATAAACTGTTTAGATACAGAATCACTTAGAGCCAACTCTTGCTCTCAACACTGCAGGAAAAAATTCAGAAGGGCAAGCACTTCATCCTTAAAGTCGACAACTTCCAGCCAGTTAATGAGAAGTGAATGGTTAACAGTGTCAAAAGCAGCGGATAGATCTAAAAGAATCAATGATGCTTTCCCTACCCTGTCCACCGTCTTATTTCCTCTGTGGCTACCAGTAATTCCAACTCTGTGCAGCGATTTGGTCTAAACCCACATTGAGAGGAATCCAGAAGTTTATTAAAGTCTTAAAAAGCCTGAATTTCCTTGTTCATGGCTTTCTGCTATATTTTAGCTGGGAATGGGAGGCACAAAATCGTCATGTAACTTTTGACATTCTGCAGATCTAGAGAGGGTTCTTTATCAGAGGAAGTACAGGGGCTTTTTCCATACTGCCAGGAAAAGTCCTGTTGTCAAAATGTGGTTTAACAATTCATTGAGATAAACTGATACTGTAACAAAAAAACCTCATGTAGAATATGAGGTGAGAGGGCAGGAGTCACAGGGCACCCTAGATTTTGTAGACTCAACGAGTCTACTGAGAGGAAGGTAAACTTAGAGAAAGTATTATGAGATTTTATTTCCTGAGCATCAATAAGTATGCTGCCAGGAGTGTGAGCCTCCACAGGCACATCCTTGGGATTCAAGGTGAACTACTGAAAAATAAGGTTTTCCGTATCCAGAAAGAAATCAGGTAGTTTATTGCAGATGGATTCATCAAGACTAATGGCATTATTACTTAAATTTGATAAAGATCTTACAGTTTATAAACGCTCCCAATTGGAGTCTTTACCTGAGCAGATTTTATCAGTAAAAATATATAAATTTAGCAGAAATAATTAGATGCTGATATTCTTTAAGGAGATTTTAGTTTTACTTTTTTTTATTCTGGGCCGTAATCGTTCCTCTACCCATGTTCTTTTACATCTACATTTCTGTTTGAGAGTTTTTACCTCATGGTATACAACAGAGCTGAAAGTTTTTTTTCTGTGGCTCATTACTTTTTTTTTCGGGTGCCAGTGAAGTGAATGCTGACTCAATCCATTTAGTATAGTTAGCGGAGGCTACTTCAACATTACTGTCTAATGTGGACCTGGAACTCCGAAGAATGTTTTTCAGCTCCCCAGGATCCACATACTTCCAGGACCTTCCAGGACCTAACTTTAAGCATACTGGAAATATTAGGGCTGGACAAATTGTTAGAAGGATATTTTAATGTTAGACAAATAGCTTTGCGGTCTGTCCATACTATAGGCAAGACTTTAAATACAAATCGGGGTTATTGGTGAAGCTTCATCTAAGGTGTGGTTAGCTTGATGAGTGGGTACATTTAAAATGTGCCTAAGATCAAAGCTAGATAGGTTGTCTACGAGGTATTCAGGGCCTTATTTATACTTTTTGGTGCAAAACTGCTCTAAGGCAGTTTTGCCCCAAAAAGTTTTGCACCGGCTTGCACCATTTTTTAGCACCAGCTGGGCACCATATTTATGGAATGGTGCAAGCCGGTGCAAAGGGTAGGCTAGCTTAAAAAAAAATGACGTTAGGCAGTTTTGAGTCAAAATAAATGATTCTGACCAGATTAGCATCATTTTTTGACGCTAAGGGGCATATTTATACTCTGTTTGCACTGAATTAGCGTCATTTTTTTTAACTCTAATTCAGTGCAAAACTAACTCCATATTTATACTTTGGTGCTAGACCCGTCTAGCACCAAATTTATGGAGTTAAAGTCATTTTTTGGAAGTGGAAACCTACCTTGCCTTAATGAGATGCAAGGTAGGCGTTCCTGTGCAAAATAATGACTCTATGGCCTTAACACCATATTTATACTCCCATGTAAAAATGGTGCAAGGGAGGGAGGAGGGGTCAAAAAATGGGGCAAAGCTTGCTTTGCCCCATTTTTTAAGACCTGGGTCAGGGCAGGTGTTAGGGGACCTGTGGCCCTATTTCCATGGTGGAACACCATGGAATAAGCCCAGAGGTGCCCTCCCTAGGCCCTAGGGGCACCCCCACCCACACTAGAGGGACTGCGAGGATGGGGGACCCCATCCCAGGTAAGTACAGGTAAGTGCATTTTATTTTTGAAAGTGCCATTGGGGGCCCTGAAATGGGCCTCCATACATGGCACCGGGTGCAATGGCCATGCCCAGGGGACCCCTGTCCTCTGTGCCGGCCACTGGGGTGGTGGGCATGACTCCTGCCTTTTCTAAGGCAGGAGTCATGTGGCATGGTAGGTTTAGCACCATAAAATGAATGCTAATCTGGTTAGCGTCATTTTTTTTTACTCTAACCTGCCTAAAGCCATTTTTTGGTGCTAAACCCTCTTCTTCTATACTGCCAGCCCCACCCGACTAAAGTCATTTTTTTAAACTCTAGCCTACCCTTTGCACCGGCTTGCACCATTCCATAAATATGGTGCCCAGCTGGTGCACAGAAATGGTGCAAGCCGGTGCTAAACGTTTTGGTGCAAAACTGAGTTAGTGCAGTTTTGCAGCAAAAAGTATAAATAAGGGCCAATATTTTGTAAGTTTGCGCCACTTTTGTGTCATAAAATGACGTTAATGCGGTGCAAAAAAAGGTTAAATCGGGGCCTTGGTGCTAGATGGGTCTAGCACCAAAGTATAAATATGGAGTTAGTTTTGCACTGAATTAGAGTTAAAAAAAATGACACTAATTTGGTGCAAACAGAGTATAAATATGCCGCAGAGTATAAATATGCCCCTAAATATGGTGTTAAGGCCATAGAGTCATTTTTTGCACGGGAACACCTACCTTGCATCTCATTAAGGCAAAGTAGGTCTCCACTTTCAAAAAATGACTTTAACTCCATAAATTTGGTGCTAGAGGGGTCTAGCACCAAAGTATAAATATGGAGTTAGTTTTGCACCGAATTAGAGTAAAAAAAAATGACACTAAGGCCCATATTTATACTTTTTGACGCAAAACTGCGCCATCGCAGTTTTGCGTCAAAAAAATTTGCGCCGTCTAACGCCATTTGGATGCGCCATTCGGGCGTCAAATTTATACTTTGACGTACGGCGGCGCAACCAACAGGTGGGAGTCATTATTTCGTGACGCAAACAGCGTCGGTCTGTCGTAAGGCAAACCCACGTAAAAGTGACGCAAATCACTGTGGGTCGATTTACGACAGCGCTATCGTGAATACGCCGTTTTTTTTCACGCTATTGCGTGACATTTTTGCGCGAAAACTGCACTGACAGGAGAGGAGACCCAAAATGGATCCCAGATGCCCCAACAGACCCCAGGAGGATGAGAGCAGACCAGGACCCAGCCAGGAGGAAGCACACAGGAACCAGGACATGTTAAAGAAAAAAAGAAAGTGTCGCTTCAGTGCAGAGGAGCAGGAAATCCTGGTGAAAGAGGTGACGGAACACCAGCACCAACTTTTCATATCCTCAAAATTGCCACTCAGTAGGAGAGAGGCCATCTGGAAAGAAATTGTGGACAAGATAAACAGTGTGGCTGAAGAACGCCGGACAGTCACCGAGTGTAAGAAACGCTGGCATGACTGTAAACGTAGGACCAAAGAGAAAATGGCCAGGAACAGGAAGGCAGCAATGCAGACTGGAGGGGGGAGTCCAGCACAACAGGAGGCTCTGGACCACATGGAGGAGATGGTCGCAGCCGTCATCCCAGAGGAGATTGTCACAGGGATACAAGCACTGGACAGCGCAGACTACCACGACACTACGCACATGCAGGGTAAGTCGCATGGGGAATTACAATGCAATAATGGGGACTGTAAGCAGGGGGGGGATACCTACTACCCAATGCATGTAACTTAGCACATATATGAAGTGGCATGGGGAAAGGGGCACGGCAGGGGGGAATGCCCAGTACTGACCATAGCCGGGCCACGACAAAATACTGCCACCACTACAGTCCCATGGGGACATCCTGTAATTACAACAAGAGAGCCAAGGGAAACCAGTGACAGGTGGGAAGGACACTACCCTGAATCCACATCCAGGCACTTATTTTGCACAAACTATTCCCCATCAACTAGGTCCCTACCTGTAATGCAGTAGCAAATACAACAACTGCAACTTAACTGCCACCACAGTTGACAATAACACCTCTCATCTCTGGGCAGCTATAGTACCAAATGGCAGGAACCCCACCCTGGAACATACATTCCTAAATTAGGGGGTGAGGATGACATCTGCAACTACTCCTAGAAATAAGACAAAGCTACCAGTACACTTAAATGCCGAATGTCCATAACTGACACATACATAAGCCTAAGTAAACAGCAATAGGAGCCACACAGCACTAACGACACACACATGCTGCATACGTCAGGGTCCCTCACGTGCCTGCCTAACAATGCTACATCACAAATGTCATACTGCTCAGACAACAACATTGACGAGGGGACACAGGCAACTGGTCAATGAAACACATCTGCACAGTCTAACCAAAAAATAGGCCATCCATACGATAAACAAGCCAATCCAGTAAGACACACGAGACCCCATCAGATACAAACATCAACAATGTTTACATCCATACCACATCCTAACATTGACATACATAGGTCATGCCACCTAACATGTACAGATCATGCAATGTGAATAAAAAGTATATGGTGCAGGGCCTGTGAGGCAAGTGTGCTGGCAGGGCAGTCACAACACCCACAGTCAGTCAAAGTGTAGCGTGGCAAGTGAAACGTATACTTTGCGCAATAGCCTCAGGCTGGAGGCCTTTGTGCATCTTACCCTGAATGTACTTATACTCATTTGCTCACATCTAAGTGCCTCAGAGCACTTTGCACTAAATGAATCTCATTGCCCTTCCTATCAGTTAATGTAGCAAATAGTCAGTCCTGAGGTGTTGGCAATTAGTCAAATCACCCTGTTTTGCCTACTTCTGCACTGGAGTTTGCCAGAACATATTCACTCTGTGCCCCAGTCAAGGATACCGTCTGGTTCGTTGATGATAGATGTGGTAGGGGTTAAGGTTTGCCATTCCTGCGTAGGGAAACTTTGTCATCACCATGACATATGTCTTTTAAATTCACTTCCTCGTCCCAAGACACGCATGGGGGAGTTTACAAACCGAAAATCACATCTAGATGCTGCCTGCCTTGCTGCTGATGCACAACCAGATCCCAGCCCATTCCTCTGATATGAGGGATGATGTCTCCCCTGTGATTCAGACAGACAAGCTCCAAACTTAACATGCAGTGCTATATATAGAACAAGCAGAGGGAGAGTAGAAACTGTTATGCGCCATGATAGCTGTGTACCAATGTATTACTTTCCTGCGGACTATTTCAGTTCTAACTGTGTGTATTGTTTTGGTTATTGGGGCTCACACCGAAATTCCTACAAGTCAGTTGTACACTGAAACTTCATATCCAACAAATACTGTCTGTGTCATTTGTGTATGGGAACATACCGGAAAAGATAGAAATGTGTAGGACCTGAGTGACCACCACTTCCCTGAGAAGTCCCAAAGATGTCATGGGCTTGGACTTCTAAACATTCCTCTGTTGTGGGAGACCAGAGGCACTGCTAGTCTGTCTGAGCTAAATACAATATCTGGGTGACAGAGTTATTTACAAGTGGGTCAAACTTAGTCCCCCACACCATTAGCTATCCTGCTGCCTAGAAAGCCAAGAATCACATGTAGGATAATGAGAGCCCACCCAAACAAATGTCCCTCCATAACAATAGTGAAACACCGAGAGAGGAGTAGGACAAAAAAATGCATATTCCAAAATAATTACAAATCAACACCTAGAGATGTCCTGGCAGGCATGTCTGATAGCTCCATATCATATATGTGACACACAGGTGGGCCATAGGCCTACAACAATGCCCTATGACAGACAGCAGATACCAAGACAAAATCAGAGTACAAAGTAAAGGCATCCAAAGGCTTGTATCTTAGTGCTAAATGATCTCAACACAGACACACTAATTGTACCCTGTTTCTTTGCAGAGGAACACGGATCTCCTGCCGATATGCCTGTCCATGAGTTCCCTGATGACAAGGATGACGAGAACATCAACCTCACACAAGAGACCATTGACATGGTCCTCGAAAGCCTCCAAACCCCCCCTTCAGTAACAAGGAGGAGCCAAGATGAAGCAGCCACCACAGTAGAACCACCCGCCACCCCAATTGTAAGACCTGGCAGCTCCAACACAGCTGAGGACTCTGACGACACTGGCACCAGCTTCGAAAGAACAGTCGTTGGGGTCCAGCGGGAGCTGGCCAAGGAGGTGCGGGTGGGGATGCAAACTATGGCAGCCAGCCTTGAGGGGGTGCGTTCGTGCATGCTGTCAACTGCTGATCAGGCAGCTGCAATGCAAGCCAGAACATCGCTGTTGGAGGAACTTTTAGAAACACAGAAGGCAATCTGCACAGCTGTCATCCAGTTGACCAAACAACTCCAACAGCAAGCCAGTCAGCGTGTGCACGAATGCAACATCGAACCCCTCAGGGCAGACCTGGCTGCCTACCATCGGGATGTGGCTGCCATTCTGAAAAACCAGCACGCTCTCCTTGCTGCAGTACTGCCCTTCATAACTGGACAGGGATCAGCCCCCGGGATGTCTGCCTCCATGTCTTCTGACACTGAGGTGTGTGTTGCCCCTTCAAAACCAACAACAACAAGGACACACCAGGCAACACACACATCAGAAGAAGAAGACATGGAACAGATAACATTCACACGCAAGAGTACCCGGAAGCCCTAGTCCCTGCACCATGCCCCACTCTGACCAAGGTCCTACGTTTTGACACATGCCAGCCTCACTCCAACTACCCTCAATGACTGTTCGGCAATCTACTGTTTACCTTGTCCACATTGGCTGTAAATGTTTCTCTCCTACCATTTGGCAATTCCTGTTCCTCTGCACCGTCTGTGACATCACCCCAGCATGTCAGGAGCATCATCCACACCCTGTAAATAGGATCACCATTTAAGAATGCACCAGAACGGACTCACCTAACATTGTTAATGGACTTTTTGCACTACTCCACCTAAAAATAAATATCACTTGCACACCAATTGTGTCTCTGTGTCATTTCACACTTCAACTGTGCAGTACATAACTCCAAAGTGGCTGTGTGGCAACCATGTTGATTCTCTAGACTACTGTCCTGATTTGATGTCTACTGAAACATCTGTGCAGTGGCCAGGATTGCATCATAGCTTTACTAGACTGAGGAAAATAACTGATGTAGGGACTAAGCACACACAATCATGCTGTGTTGGACAGAATGAGGCCCCATTCATAGCTATTCTAGACAACTAATGGTGGATGAGAAATGTAGGCACCTTGCGATACTAACACAATACATTATGCTGTAAAATGAAAGGAATGTTAACCAAATTACACTGCATCAATCACCCTTACAGCGTATACTACCATGAAGGAAAGTCATGCTCAAGCAGTACACACATGATGTAGGTCAGCAATGACAGCAACAAGACAAGAGTGTGAACAAATACTCATCTACAAAGCTCTCCCTGAACTTCACAATGCTGTCCGACCTATCTATTTACCTACAAAATCAACTCTGGAAGCACTCTTTGTGAAGTAGGATACATACCAACCCCAAATCTTGATGATCTATGCAGACTACCAATGGTGGCTCTCCCACACGGTGGATACTTACCAAGTTAGCACACGGGTAGCTGGCATGTTAAACCTCAATAGCCTGGGGATAGCGAGCATAGGACACAAATGTCATACTAAAACTTTCTGCTACACTGATGTCAAGGCCATGAAAAGGTAGCACCTAACGCATCTGGTAAAGGGTTAACAAATTTTTTATTTCAAATAAGTAAGAAAAGAGGCAACTAAGGGAAAGATAAACCTACACTAATCTAACCTGACTACTACTAACCCACAACTGTCCCTAACTAACCTAAGCTAAACTTACTCTACACATGTAACGAAACGATCTAAACATCAACCCCCCACCCACCATTATGAGACAAGACACATGCAGGACAACACTTACTAACCTACACACATACTATACTATCCTAAACAAACATATATATTATTTTTTTTTTTTTTTTTTTTATCAAACAGGAATCCCAACATTGCCCCCCACCCACCCACCCACACAAAAATATTAGATAGAAAGTATAAGGACCCCCCACCCTCTTACCTAACACAAACTAAGCTAATTACCTATACTTATCCTACAACTAACCCCCCCAACCCAACTAACAGTATGAAAAGAGGAAAGAGGGGAGAGGGGAGGGGTAAAAGTTCAGGAGGGCAAAATAACTAAGGATTTGCCCTCTGAAGTGTGCGCCGGATGGAGCGCACCTTCTTTTTGACCTCCGCCATGTCCTCCGTCAGGTTGTCAACCTTTTGAATTAACCTGTCCAGTTTCCTAGACAATGCGTTGAAGGCTGCAGGGTCAATTGGAGGGTCACTGCTGGTCTGCGTGCCGGTGGAGGTGGAGATTGTTGCTGGAGTGGAGTGGCCACGGGACAGCCCTGCTCCCAACACACGGCTGGGTCCAGGTCTGGAGGAAGATGGCTGGTCCGTCGCTGGGTCCCCTTGGGCAGACCTGGTGGTTGTAGGTGGCACCGTTGGTGGAGCCTGTGGTGTGGCATACCACGCCCCGGAGGCCCGTTCCGAATTGTATCTGCGGGCCATCCTCCGATACCCACACTGCACCTGCAGGATGTGCCTGTACCTCATTGCACGGCGCTCAAACTGGTTTCGAGCTGCGGCACTCAGGTTTGCAGCTGTGAAGGGAAAAGGCAAATATTGAGCATAGAATTTACAGTGGGTTGAATACCACAATGGGTAATTTGACCATTACTAGCAATGTATTGGTTGCAGCAATTGTTACAACATATGTCACGGGAAGGCTCAGAGGAAGTACATGTGAATCATGCATACTGAAGGGCATATCACATATAGCAGATCCATGTCTCTACATGATGGATGACATCACCCTAAACTACTCCTACAATTCATACCTAAGCCATTATACATTATGGCACCAGCTCGTCCGCATACTGACTTCACTACATATGTCATTCTATGTGATAAGAATCACACTCCTCACTCAATGGCATTTCGAAATAGTTGTGTGCTAAGATTGAACCCCTGGCCATGAATCATATGTCGACACTATGGGCCAGATGTAGGAATTGATGGGAAATCAACTAGCAAATTGCAAAGCTGAACGGTGTCTCTGACACCGTCTGCGAGTCACTATGGGGTCCCTAAATCCCACCTCATGAACATCAATGATGTGGGTTCCAACTTGCACCACCTTAGCAACTATGGGCACTCACGGGGATGGAGGCCTGCTGGGAACAGCAGAACTCCATAGACGTGACTGCTTTTAAATGAAGCAAGTTATTTTTCACCAAGTGTAGGCCCTTTATCTGAAAGGAAAATGAGCTGCGATTTGTTTAAATTCACAACAATTGATTGTTCGTAATTTACACAATATTTATTGCTCCCCTAGACCACTGGCTGTTTTGTGCAGGAGTATTTTGGTCCACTCACAAAGGTGAAGGTTCACAATGAGGACCCCTTCCAGTCAGCAAGTTGGTTAGCAGCCACTTCAAGTGGATGATAACAGCTACTCACTTTGCAACCACGTACTCGTTAGCAAATGGGATTGCCTAACACTGTGATTTGCAAGTAGGGCTGGTAAACTCCTTTATTTTTTTACTTTCGAAAACCATTTTGCGAATATGTACATGACCACCAATAACATTTCGGATTAGGAAACAGACGTTTGCAACTCACTAACATCAAATTATGCTATTTGCAATGTGGAGACATTTTGCTACATCTGGACCTAGGTACAAACTCAAGTCACAAAAGGTGTTAAGTACGTGTAACATACTGGTTGCTACAGTCCTAGGTACCCTGTTTCACAGTAACATCCCAGTCTTTGTGGGTGGTGTGGGAAGAACAAACAACAATCCCATGATCAATGCACAACCAGGAGTGTACAGAAAGTGCAACAAGCATGTGCCTTCACACACAACACCTATGAAGGGCTAGCAACACGTTGGAGTCAGCCCAACCTTGTCACATCCCAGGTCCACACATGTCAAAATGATATGACTTAGCCAAACATAACATACTATTAGTGAGGCATGTTTTACAACACACACAGAGGAGGTAGAACACCCATTCACATGATTCAACAGAACACCTAGGCCATTGCACTCAAGTCACACACACTTCGAGGTCACCTTGTGGAAGTACATGCCCCCGGAAGATCCGACCTACAGTGTACACAGTCCATCCTCAACTAGGAAGAAGCACTTGTCATCGAAGCCATGTGCCTAAGCTATCTGGGAGACTGTCAGTCTGATATTCTGACTCAGTTAATGGCAAGTTCCTGACCAAGTCTAACATTGACCAGTGTGTTCAAAATGAGTCATGCTATTCCCAATAGTCGCACTAATTGAATGACCTACTGCCCCTCAATCTGAGAGATGACTAGGGATTGCTTTACCGAAACATTATTCCAATTTGATATCACACCCAAACAACAAAGCCAATGAACGGCCAGCACATCATATCATGAATTGTCCTGAACACACAGTAATCCATCATGCTTCATTTCCAAACAATGTAAATAGCACTTAGGCAACACTCACTGTAGGTATCGGGGTCGTCAAAATGGGCTACCTCACCAACGGTGTACGGGGCTGGTCCACCTGTAAAGCATGAAAGGAAGATTATACTCAGACTGGGTGAACAGACAAATAATTTCTGTTACAATGACAGTGTGTGAATATTACACGGTAATGATACACTTTCACACATGCTCATCCTGCCTGGCTGACTTTGTATTCTAGATTATCATTGGATGAGTCTCCTGCTCCAGTGACACACCCTACTACACTCATGCAGTGGCCAGGACAGTCATGTGTCGTCCAAGTTACTCCTCCATTAGTAGGCCCGAACAATCATGTGATCCATACATCTCAGCCTGTGCATCCCAGAGAGAAACATTTCACAACTGGTTCCATGAGGACTGCATGACCACTCACCATCAAACAGGCTATGGGGACAGGTTCAACACACAGCAACCAGACACACATGTGACATATGTGTGGACAACATGACTAACTTCATGTGACGTGAAGGCAACACACAGGTGTTGCATCATCATGTGTTTGCAATTTTCGGTCTAGCTATGGCGTCTACATATGTAGGTATGTTGTTTCTACATGACGTACTCACTGGCCATTATGACCAGTAGAGTACAAATTGAGCAGTTCACGTGTTGCTTTTCAGACACAAATGCAACACTACATTCCATGCAGCTACAGCCATCTGGTATGTGTTGCAAAGATAAGGCATCGGCCTGGTAGCATAGGTCTTCATACACACCCGGCAACAAATACACATTTGGACACATATGTATACCTTTGTAGCGCAGCATTTGCATCATTTTGTGACGCAGAGAGGGGGCTACTTAGCAAAATACTAATAGATGTTGCATTTTACTGCTGTTATTGGGTGTACATGTGTAGCAAAAATGGGGATTTATGTGTATGCCCATGGGCCTAGGTTTCCCTAGTATAACACGCAGTCAGCTACTTATTTTGCAGATTGGCTACCAATCATCACATGTTCACGCACACATTCCTATTATTCCCATGTAATTGATTATTACTCACCAACATAGCCACCAATCCGGAGTCCCAGGTGGTCCAGCAGGTCCTGTTCCCTGGTGATCAGATCTGCCCAGCGGTGCTTGAGTTGATGCACATTCCTCATACTCCCGTAGACCCGGACCAGGTGATGGCGCACCTTCTCCCAACGTATTTTCCTCGCCTCCGTGTGATACCCCTGTATCACACGGCCCCCAGCCTCCAGCATCAGTGGGAGGAAATGGCTTACGAGCCATATGAAGCCCCCCAATTCGTCCTCACCCATCCTGGACAGGCGAGGCCTACCTGACATGATGCGAGGTTGAAAAAAGTAACAAAGAAAAATGAAAGAAAAAGTGGGAAATGGGGAAAGGTAGAGGTGTGAAAGAAAAAGAAGAAGGAGAAAAATAGCCCAACTAACCCCCCAAACTATGCTACCCACAACAGACTCCCACAGACAATACAAACTATCACAGGTATAGACCAAACAACACTAAACAGACTGAGACAATGTTTGACAACAATAAAAGATTGACACAAAGACAAAATACAAGGCACACAGGACACTAAAGCAGTAAAACACAGGACAACACCTTTCACACAACCACACAGTCTAGATAACTCTGAGACTGCAAAGTGAAAGTGAAAGTCAACTCCCAGTACAGATTTGGTAAACAGGATATCCTATTACATCACTTCCTGCATAAAATGGCCGCCGTTTTTATTTTCGCGTAATGCGTCATATTTTCACGCATACACAGATGTGCGTCATATTTTTTTGACGCATTACAGTGTACATGATGCGGAGTGTAAAAATATGCTATGAATATTAATATTTCCAATTGTACATGAGATGACCAACATATTGTGCATGTAGCGTCAATTACACCACGCATACATCATGGGCGTCGTTTTTTTTTCACGTACAGTGGTGCACATGATGCGGAGTCAAAAAATATGATATGAATATTAATAATTGATAATGTACATGAGATGACCAACATATTGACCATGTAGCGTCATTTTGACCACGCATACATCATGTGCGTGGTTTTTATTACACGTACAGTGGTGCACATGATGCGGAGTCAAAAAATATGATATGAATATTAATATTGATAATGTACATGAGATGACCAACATATTGTGCATATAGCGTCATTTTGACCACGCATACATCATGTGCGTGGTTTTTATTACACGTACAGTGGTGCACATGATGCGGAGTCAAAAAATATGATATGAATATTAATATTGATAATGTACATGAGATGACCAACATATTGTGCATATAGCGTCATTTTGACCACGCATACATCATGTGCGTGGTTTTTATTACACGTACAGTGGTGCACATGATGCGGAGTCAAAAAATATGATATGAATATTAATATTGATAATGTACATGAGATGACCAACATATTGTGCATATAGCGTCATTTTGACCACGCATACATCATGTGCGTGGTTTTTATTACACGTACAGTGGTGCACATGATGCGGAGTCAAAAAATATGATATGAATATTAATATTGATAATGTACATGAGATGACCAACATATTGTGCATATAGCGTCATTTTGACCACGCATACATCATGTGCGTGGTTTTTATTACACGTACAGTAGTGCACATGATGCAGAGTCAAAAATATTGTGGATGTAAATCATAATTTGAAGGTGAAATATCAAGACACTTTTGGATTCATTTGTATCTGACTCTGCATTGTGTGCACTCATGTACATGAACAAATTATGACGGCCATGCTGTATGCGTAGAATATGGAGCAAATTGATCCAAATGTCTTCATGTGTTTAGCTTTGGAAAGGTGATTTGTCATGGTAAAACGGTGCGATGTGAGACACATTTGTGTTTGTATCTGACAAATGTCCGTACTTTTATGTATAGACGGCCTTCACACTGTGATGTTTGGGATACGTTAACTAATGTATTGACCATATTTGACAACATATTTGGTGTAATTGCTGATGGCTATTTTGAAATGAGATTTTTGATACCATTATGTATTCCGTCTCCAAAATGTCCCCACCTTTATGATGGGGATGCTTTTATCTGTAGTCCTAACAGGGAGTGGGAGAGTCACTTTCAGTTTTTAGGGGGCTGACCATGTCCCATTATGATTTTGTGTTTCATATTTGTGTAGGACTTGTGACATTGAGGCCACATATGTGCCTTATGCATGTGTTTAGTTCACAAGTACATGATTCCTGTATGTTTTGGGGGTGGTAGAGGTGGAGTTAGTCCCCCAGCACCCTAGGATTTGACCATCCAGAATAGCTACTGTATCCATGGAGTATTTTTATCATATCCTGGCAAACCTGCAGCAGCGGGCGAATGTAAGGCCATATGGTATGAATGACTGTTGACCATTCATTCATCTCATTAGCCCATTTGACGTTTGCAGTATTGATGATTTGGAGCTAAGTTGCATACCATTTTCATATGACTAAGGGGGTCATTCTGACCGCGGCGGGCGGCGGTCGCCGCCCGCAAAGCGGTTCCCGCCGAAAGACCGCGGCGGTCATTCTGGCTTTCCCACTGGGCTGGCGGGCAACCGCCAAAAGTCCGCCCGCCAGCCCAGCGGGAAACACCCTTCCCACGAGGACGCCGGCTCAGAATGGAGCCAGCCGAGTGGGAAGGTGCGACGGGTGCAGTTGCACTGAAAGACACTGAAATTCTTTGTGGGTCCCTCTTACGGGGGCCCCTGCAGTGCCCATGCCAATGGCATGGGCACTGCAGGGGCCCCCAGGGGCCCCGCGGCACCCCCTACCGCCATCCTGTTCCTGGCGGAAGACCCGCCAGGAACAGGATGGCGGTAGGGGTGTCAGAATCCCCATGGCGGCGGAGCGCGCTCCGCCGCCATGGTGGATTCTCAAGGGCAGCGGGAAGTCCGTTTCTGGCCGCGGCTGAACCGCCGCGGTCAGAATGCCCATCGGTGCACCGCCAGCCTGTTGGCGGTGCTACCGCCGACCTCCGCCAGGGCGGTAATTACCGCCAGGGTCCGAATGACCCCCTAAGTTTGCAAGACTCTCAGCGTTCACGATGTGATAATGCAAAGATTGTTTTGCTTGTCTGTGTCCCTTTCTGCATAAACTGGTTTAGTGTCATGTTACAATCTTCCTGCTAGGTTCAAACTGGGACACAACTGTGATGGTCTACTTTCAAATATTAGGTTGGTTGTATGACATATGTGTACATGTGTGTGGGAATGTGGATCCAGTATGACCTGTCTGTGTGTATGTTGTCACTGTAACTTCAAGGTCTCCTCCTGAGTTAGTGGCAGCTGATGTTGTTGCAATTGTGTATTGCTCACATCATACACTTGAGAGAAGCCATTGATGACATGTTCACGTACACATGGATGGTCCCACCCTGTCTCTGAACCCGTGTGATGTGACTTTCAAATGATCTCCAATTTTGGGCTGGATGAGAGACTGTTTCAGTTGTTTGGATCCGGCATGTCTAATTGTCACATTTGTACTCTGGTTGGGCTCTGTGTATGGTAATGTAACATGTCACATCCTACCCTCTGTGCATACAGTTGTGATGTTTATTTTTGGTGTGATGATTTTTAATGGCATTCTTGATCAATGAGACGACATTCATCTTCAGCTATTTCAAACTAAAGGTGGTCAGAAATGAATAGGCCAAAGCATACTGTGGTGTTTGTGATCTGTGTTTATTTACAAGTGTGGAATACAAGTGATGATAATGACTTAAGTAAAAAAATTGTTCACAAGCTGTTGGCGCCTACGCACTCCTGCTGCGGTGTTAGGTTGTTCCCCCTCCTGTTGCAGGCCAGCATCCTCCTCATCATCATCCTCAGGCATGTCTGGGTCCGGTTCAAGGAGGGGAATGTTCCTTTGTACACAAATATTGTGTAATATGGCACAAGTGAGTATAATTTTGCATACCATCTCTGGGGAGTATAGTAGGCTTCCGCCAGTGATGTCAAGGCAGCGGAACCTTGACTTTAGGATCCCAAAGGTCCTCTCCACAATGCTGCGTGTCCTCTTGTGGGCGTCATTGTATGCCCGCTCAGCAGCAGTATTTGGGTTCCCATATGGTGTCATTATCCAAGGCTGGATGCCATACCCCTGATCAGCTGAAAGAGAAACACAGAATGGTATCAATTAGATGTAGGAGGCACTGTTGTACATATCTTTGATGGCAGCAGTTGTGTTGTGTTGTCTGTGACTATTTTGTGTACTAATGTGACAACCTATGGTTGTTGGTGGAAACTTTGGCATTGTTTATTTTCCTTGGCTGAGCAAGTGTTTGTTGTCTAACTGTTTGTCAGCAGGATGTATTGGTTTCTCAAGTACAGTGTGCCCTCCCTTGCATTGTGACTTGTGACACAGGTGTCCGTGTGTCCTCACTGGGGGTGTGATGATAGTTCCATGCAGAGTTGAAACATGAAAGGGTATTAGAAACGTCCATATGAACATAGCCAGGCCATCCCATCCCTTAAAAGTTATGCATTGTATTAGTGTACAGGTTATTGTGAGACTTCCAATTTGCAAGGTGACATTTAGGCAACCACAGTCATGAATGTCTTCACACTAAGCTGTGGAGTAAATTCAAATGTGTGAGAGGTTCAATGGTGACTTGTGACACATGGCTAGTGATGTGAGTACCTCAGTGTGTTCCTGTCTAGGTGTTGCTATTGTGGTGTATGTGTTGTTCATCCTAGAGGGTTTCTGTGCAGTGAGTATATAAGTAGATTTTTGTCCTTACCAACAAGTAGTCCATTGCCATACCGTCCATCCTGGAAGTGTTGGTTGATGGTGCAGTGACGGAAGATGAATGCATCATGTACACTCCCAGGATATTTAGCCACGATGTTGCTGATCAGTCCTTGGTGATCGACTATGGCCTGCACGTTGATGGAATGTGTGTGCTTCCTGTTGCGGTAGAGGTGTTCACTCGCAGCAGGTGGCACAAGGCGTACGAGTGTGCAGTCGATTGCACCAAGGACGTGCGGGAAGCCACTGATGGCGTAGAACCCCTGTTTTGTTTCCTGCTGCTTCTGCAGTGTGTTAGGGAAGCAGATGTGGCGGGGTGTCAGTCCAATGATGGCATCCAGTACTTTAGGCAGGAATGCGGAGAAAGATGGTTGTGAGATTCCACCAACCAGGGCACCAGTTGTCTGAAAGGAGCCACTTGCCAGCATGTGAAGTACGGCAAGCAGCTTTGTTTCTGTTGGGATAGTGCGTGGAGTCACTAAAGTGGGGGCCAATTGCTGTTCAATATTTGTCAGCAGCTGCTGAATGGCCTGCCAGTTCAACCGGTACCTCTGGATGATGTCTCGTTCCCTGAGGCCATGCAGGGTTGTTCTTGGGCGGAATATCCTCTCCTGCCTTCTGCGCTGTCTTTGGGGTCCCTGCTGTTGTTGTTGTGGCTGCTGTTGTTGCTGCAGGGCTCTGCGTCTACGTGCACGTTGAAGAAAAAGCACCTCCATGTCTCCCTGTTGCTGCTCTGCTGCTCTGTTGTTTGTTCTGTGTGTTCTGATTAAGTACAGGTGTGTTTGCCCCATTTTAACGCCTGCCCTGACCCAGGCGTTAAAATGTCACGCTATTCATGCTTTGCGCCATTTTTTTGCGCCGCCTGCCGCGTGGGAGTGATTTTTGCCCTGGAGCATAAATACCACGCACCGCTATGTGCGTCTGTTTTTAGACGGGAACGCCTTCCTTGCATCTCATTAACGCAAGGAAGGCGTTCACGCAAAAAAATGACGCTATTTGCCAATACTTTGGCGCTAGACGCGTCTAACGCCAAAGTATAAATATGGCGTTAGTTTTGCGCCGAATTTGCGTCGAAAAAAACGACGCAAATTCGGCGCAAACGGAGTATAAATACGGGCCTAATTCGGTGCAAACAGAGTATAAATATGCCCCTCAGTATCATTACCTCAAGTAGATCCAAATGGAAATTAGAATTGCCCTGTATGGTAAAACACAGGACTAAGGGAAATCTTGCAGAAATTGGATAAAGTTGTCTCTGGGTTCAGGTGGGCGGAATAAGAGGTCAACATTAAATGAACTGTAATTATGGAATTTCAGCCTAGGCAGTAGGGCTTCACACTCCAGCTGAAAGATAAGCTGGGAAGTGGCCTTTATCAAATTGTGATAGATAATTGGAATTCCGCCACCCATTCTGGCCTGGCAATCGACTCTGAAAACACTGTAGCCTTCTGGATAATAATGTACGAAAGTGAAGTAGAGTGCATGGAAGTCCACTGACAGTAATAATGTCATTAACCTATTAGGCCAAGTAAAATGTTTCAGCCAGTCAACTTCTGGAAGTTATGGCACAGAAAAGAGAGGCTTACGTTTATATACGTAAAGCATTTAGAAATACCAACACAGATAAAATGTCACAAACTCAACAAAATACAAATCCTGTGCTAATTTAGAAAAGTAGGGTAAGCTTTAATAAACAAAATGACACCAAAAGGGGACAAATAAAATAAACAGAAACGGAGATATGAATTTTAGAAGATTTGGGGGAAAATAGTGCCCAAAAACACTAAGGGGCTTATTTACAAGCCCCTACTGTCACCGGAGAGTCACTTTCATCAATTCACCAGTGGTGCTGTGCCCTTTTCCACATTTACAAGATGGCGCTAAGCTACTTTGCATGCCTTAACTCCACCTTGTAAACATGGGCCTACCAACACAGTATTCTGCGGCATAGGGCCATGCAATGGGTGTTTTTGTGGGGGTTTCCACGAAACACCCATTGCTTTTGACACTGCCCCTGATTTATGAGAAATCGTAAACTGGAGGGAGCACCAAAAACTAAAACCACCCCAAGGGTGGCGTAGAGTGGCGCAACAATGAGAAATAGCCAGAAAGCTAAGCTAAACTTCTGATTCCCATTAAAAGCAAACAGGATCCACTACAACATTAA
Source organism: Pleurodeles waltl (assembly GCF_031143425.1). Lineage (NCBI taxonomy): Eukaryota > Metazoa > Chordata > Amphibia > Caudata > Salamandridae > Pleurodeles > Pleurodeles waltl. The sequence goes on along the minus strand of NC_090438.1, from coordinate 647,748,776 downwards.
ACCACATTTTGTGGCTTAAAGCCACCTTCTAAATACGTCCTCATCACATGAATCACTTTCTGTGCAATGGGCGTTCAATGGGTGTTGCTGTGGGTGTTCTATCTCAATACCCATTGCATTTTGACGCTGCTCTAGATTTAGTAAATTATAAACCTGTGGCAGTGCCAAAAACTAATGCCACCTCATGGTGGCGTTAGAGTGGCATTCTGCAGTACACATAGAAAGGGCAAAATGGAATTAATAATTGTTTATGTGCATGAAGGACCACCTTCCTGCACATAAACAATCATTAAACAATGACAATTTACTACTTCAATATGTGCTGCAGCAAACATAGATGTAACAATTCGAAATTAATGATTGTTTATGTGCAGGAAGGGACACCTTCCTGACCATAAACAATCATTCCCTGCAACACAGGCACCCTTGCACTACGGTGAAAGGGTGCCTGCATTGGAACTGGGCATCTAATTTTAATGCCAGCGCAGGGGGAGAGGACAGAAATGTGCCCTATCTTGCAGATACAGTGCTTTTCTGCCCTTTCCCGGGGGTGCCACAGGGGCTTGTAAGTAAGCCTCTAAGTGCCAGTGATAGTCTAAGGCTGCTGTAGACAAGGACTTAGGCTCAATTTAAGGTTGACAGTGAGCATGGGCCAGTTGCATCTACTAAGTTCACCCAGGTTGGAAATTGTAACTTGGCAATTAGTCTATGAAAAGAAATCCTCCAGCAGAAAAAGGTTGTAAGCTGTGGAAGTCTTCTAGAAGTCAGAAAGTGTTGGACGTGGTTCATTTGAACTTATTTTGGCAAGAAAAACTCCTAGCAGAAAAATGTAAATTTCATGGCCGGGGGCGTGGAAGATGGCTGCACTTGTGTGAGACTACTGCAGTCTATAGAACATAGACACAAAAATCCTACTCCATCGGGCCTAATTGCAGCTTGATTCTAAGCGAGCTAAACATAAAGAAACAGCGGCGGACTGCTGACATGTTGTTGCACTGCAATTGCTGAATAAATGGCTAATGGGGTTGACTTGGGCCACAGCAGAGAAATGGCAGTTGATGGAGGCTGAGCAGAAACTAAGGCTGCCTGCAGTCTACTAATCTGCAGTGTGTGCTGAGCTGCAAATATCCTGGGAGTGCTCCCTGCCTTGCTACCACCAGGAGAGAGGGGGAAAGTTGTGCCCTCCCCTAGATCTGGGGAAGCACCCTGGATTTCCACGGCCGAGCTGCTGGTAGCAGGATTGCCTCTGATGCTGTGGTCTTGCCTTGTCTGTGATGGATGATGCCTTTGGTAGGCACCTGTCATTAGAGGCGGCAGCGTGGTGCTGCTGTTGAACTGAATCTTGCCCGATGCCTGGGGGTAGATGCCTTGCCTGGCAGAGCGTTTGGTTATTTTGTGGCCCTCAGTGGAGATGGAAGGAAGTGCGGGCTCGGCTGGGCCATAAATGAATGCAGGCTATGCCGGTACTCCCCGCATGGCCTCATATCTGCTATGTTCCAGCATGCTAATCTATGAATTACAAATCTGAAAACCGCATTGTGCATAATTGAAGCTGGCCGGTGAATGTGGTGATTAGAGGGCTCAGCTTAATTTTCCCAAAACCCATTGTACATTGGGCTTAGGGCCTACAGGGATACCGTGTCCGGCTCATTATGGCCTACTGATACCAAACATATGATTTCATCCACTGTTTCAGGATGCTCTCTCTTCCTTCAAGCATTTTGCTACTACTAGGCTGGTCAGATGCAATAGTTATTTTATCACCACCAGCACACTTGCCATTTCCAATTAAAACATGTGTAGCCTAGTTCTTCTCCCTGCTCAGTGCTATTGATTGTGGAGCTGCTTTCTCTGGGAACTAGAGTGAGGAAACACGGGACAGTTGGATCAGTGTGGGGCCTCTGGCCACCTACAGTTGGCCCAGCTTTCACTCTAAGACTAACGCATCGCCTGGCGGGGCTCAGATCTGCTCGAGCCCCCGACAGTTGACTGTGGGTAATGGCGGGACTGGGCCGTCAGCTTGGAACATTTCACTCATGTACTTATAGTAATTACTTTGTTTCCATCACTATCAATCATGACCATCTACTGGGCCAGAAGCTAACCTAACCTCATTGCTTTGACAACGACATCCAATGCCACTGCACGTGAATCGCAGCTGTACATTACATGTGATCATCGCTTGCTTTAGTGCCAGCTCCATCCAGACTCATGCACACCTGCGCTCCCACTGTTCGACGACCTGAAGGCATTAACAGTAAACTGAATCGTGGGTAAACCAAAATGCTATTTGATGCTAAGCACTCTGCGCTCTGCATGGTGGATCGAAACCAGGCAGAAAGTCTTCTCCAGACAGCCACTCGGATAAGACAGATATGAAAATGCTGTTGCTTGCCTGCAACGCAGCTTATCATCCATTAAAATGAAAATCGACACTATGGTGGTCATTATGACATTTGCGATGACTGTTAAAGTGGCGGTAATACCGTCAACAGCCTGGCAGTAATTACCACTAAATTATGACCATGGCTTTGATACCTCCAATAGACAGTCAATGCACCATACCAACCGCAGGACGTTAACACCACTGACCACTGGGGTAGCCGCCTACTGCCAGGCAGAAGTCAAGGTACTGCCCACCATATTATGACATATCAAACCGCCAGGATATCCGGGGGGGTACCAACGCCATCAAAAGCCTGGCGGAAACAAAGTACAGAAAAGAAAAGACTCACCATCAGGGAGACAGAGGACTCCGCGGCCGCCAAGGAACCGGAAATCCAAGTCTTTCCGATGCTCTACCAAGCCATGGCCGTCCTGGAGCACCGACAAAGACAACAATGGAACGGACAGCCACCTGTCACACAGGGGAGGAAGGGAGGAAAAGAAGAGTGACACACACACACAACACACACCATACACAGAACCAGCTGCAGAGTAAAACGACTATCACATGACCCAATAGCAAATAAGGCTAGGACCACAATTCAGAAGTACAAACACTATAATTTGCTGCTCACAGCCACCATAATGAATCCTGACATGAAAATGCAGGCGTCAATGTCCAGATTGGGACAATGACCAGTTCAAGTACCAAAGGGCCACATGGCCACAGGGCATAGTTCAAGGCCCAACTTGACTCCTGACAAATTCCGGACTCCACTGTTCAGGGGCATCATGTTGGAAATGGCAAGGCACCTCAGGGGGAAGGGGGTGGGGGTACCTCAGTTTAAGTGGGTAACATGCACACTGGTTCTGGAGGGGGCTTCTTGCCCAACAGTCTCTGGAGGGGAGTGAAAGGCCACAGTCTCTAGAGTGGGAAACATGCCCACTGGTTCTGGAGGAGGCTCCTTGACCAACTGTCTCTGGAGGGGAGTGAAAGCCCAACAGTCTCTGGAGGGAAGTGAAAGGACACAGTCTCTAGAGTGGATAACATGCCCACCCGGTTCTGGAGGGGGCTCCTTGCCCAACAGTCTCTAGAGGGGAGTGAAAGGCTACAGTCTCTAAAGTGGGTAACATGCCCACTGGTTCTGTAGGGGGCTCCTTGCCCAACAGTCTCTGGAGGGGAGTGAAAGGCCACTGCCTCTAGAGTGGGCAACATGCCCAATGGTTCTGGAGGGGGCTCCTTGCCCAACAGTCTCTGGAGGGGAGTGAAATGCCATACTCTCTGGAGTGGGTATCATGCCCACTGGTTCTGGTGGGGGCTCCTTGCCCAACAGTCTCTGGAGGGTGGACTACATGCCCTCAGCTGTTGGAGGGGGCTCCTTGCCCTCTGCTGGTAGAGGGGGCTGTTTGAGTTTCAATGCTGTTTTTGGGGGCTCCTTGGGTTTTTCTGCTGGTTGGGAGAGCTCCTTGCCCTCTGCTGGCGGAGGGGGCTCTTTGGGTTCCACTGCTGGTTGTGAGGGCTCCTTGGGTTCCTCTGTTGGTTGTAGGGGCTCCTTGCCCTCTGCTGGTGGAGGGGGCTCTTTGGGTTCCACTGCTGGTTGTGGTGGCTCCCTGGGTTCCTCTGCTGGTTGTGGGAGCTCCCTGCCCTCTGCTGATGGAGGGGGCTCCTTGCCCTCTGCTGGTGGAGGGGGTTCTTTGGGTTCCACTACTGGTTGTGGGGGCTCCTTGGGTTCCTCTACTAGTTGTGGGGGCTCCTTGTCCTCTGTTGGTGGAGGGGGCTCTTTAGGTTCCACTGCTGTTTGTGGGGGCTCCTTAGGTTCCTCTGCTTGTTGTGGGGGCTCCTTGCCCTCTGCTTGTGGAGGGGGCTCCTTGCCCTCTGCTGGTGGAGGGGCTCCTTGGCTTTCTTTGGTGGTGGAGGGGGATCCTTGTGTTCCCTCTTGTGAAGGGCCACTTTGGCCTTTGTCATATGACTTGTGTCCTTGCCTCCAGGTCAAGAAGGTGCCTCCACTGACCCCGTCCTCTCTCTTAGGTTTTGCCACCTGAGGCCTCCCTTTCTGAGGCAGCGGTGTGGACTTACTAGGAGTCGCTGCCGTCACACTCAGGAGCCCCTTTGTGCCAGCAGCTGACGTTTTGGTGGGAGCAGTGGCAGACTGTTTTGCTAAGGTGATGGTCTGGGTTGTTGGGACCCTGAACTAACCGGCAGGACGAGGGGTGGAGGGGGAGGGAAGAGGTCAAGATGGGCAAGGAAAGCTTCTTAGGGATGTTGGGGCAGGATGTGGGAGAAGGGATGGGAGTGCAGGTAGAGTGGTTGTAAGAGGTGTACGTCCGCTGGACTTGGGTGCAGATGCATGGACAGTGTGTGTGTGTGAGGTGGATGGCTGTTGGGTGTCTGAATGTGAGCGTTTGTGTCTCTCAGGAGGGGGAAGACAGGGTGGGAGAGGACATGTGAATGTATGTTGTAGAGGTGTCTGCAAGTGAGGTGGGTGTGCTGCATGATGTGGTGGTGGTGGTGGCCGTTGATGCAGTGCATGCAGGTGTGAATGCGAATGTGACTGTGAGGGAGGAGGAAGAGGAGGGGGAAACAGTGGATGCAGCTTATGTTAGTGTGTGTGCAACTGTCTGTTGTTTGTGTTCATGCTTCTGGCTTGAAATTTGGTGCCTGTGTTTGTCCGTGCCACTCTTGTGTGATGTTTTGTGTGCATGTTTGTCTGTATTGTGTGCATGGGATGGGTTGTGGTTGAGGAGACTGGGACTGGAAAGTGTCAGTTGGAGGGGGGACCGTAGGGCAAGGGACACTGGCTGCCATCAAAGAGGAAGCCAGAGCCTGAAATGGTCTCTGTAGGACAGCCAACACACTGTGGATGCCCTCCAGGTAGGCACTGCATTGCTGCATCTGGGATGCCAGCCCATAGGTGGCATTCACTATGGTTGACTGCCCTACAGAGATGGATATCAGGAAGTCAATAGCCACCTCACTGAGGGCAATCATTACATACAACAATTCCCTGTCTGGGCATTGTTGTAAGTAATGATTACTTTCTACCCAGCCCGGTCGGGTTTTTGGGTTACCCTCTGTGGTATATTAGTACCTCACTGAGGGCAGCAGGGCTCACTGGGGCAGGGCCTGAGGTGCGTGGGGCAAAGGTGATTCCCACCTCCTGGGTGAGAGGGTACGGCCAACTCGGTGGGGGGCTACTGGGAGGGCAGTGCTGGTACGGGGGTGGTGGCTGTACCTGTTGCTGGAGTGGTTCTAGAGGTGTCTACCACCACCAGGGAGCTCACATCGGAGGAAGAATCAGAGTCAGTGTTGTCACTTCCTGTCCCCGACATGGTGCTCCCTTCGTCTTCCGTGCCACTGGTCCTCTCAGACTCTGCCTCCTGGGTCCCATGGGCTGCAGCTCCCTCACTTGCCAGTGCCCCTGCTCCTCTGCCAGATGATGCTAATGCACACATGGACAGGATGACAGAAGAAAATAGGGAGGGACAGATAAAGGGTGCACTGGGTAAATTACAGCATCAACACCACAGATGGCACACACATTACCATCACACACAGGAATCAAGATTGACCATCATGCACCGCACTGGCATTCCATTGGCTAAGTACCACAGCAAGATGAGAGCCAACCACCGCCATCTGCACCCCTCCTGGGACCTACTAAGCCCAGTCTGACATGAATGCCACCTAGCTAGCTAACAAGATTTTGCCATTCACCCATTCGACCTGAGCTGAACCATGCAGCAATGTACGAGTTGGCATGAAGGGGCACCCACTTACTGAAACCCACCACCAGCATCCTATGCCAGGCAACAAGGATGGGTGTTACACACACTGCACTCACCCCCTTGTGGCTGCTGTGCTGCCTCAAGCACCCATCCAGCTCTGGCTAGGCCACCGCCTGTATGCGGGCCATCAGGGGGGTCAGGGTCCGACGGGCACTCCTCCCTCGTTGGGAGACCATCCCCAGCTGGGCCTCCGCGGTCTTCTGGGCCCAGCGTCTTAGGTTCTCTCACAGTTCCCTGCAGTGGGTGTTCCGCCTGCTATAGACCCCCAGGGTCCGCAAGTCCTTTGAGATGGCACATCACAATCACTTATTCTGATGGTCACTGACTTGCAGAGGAAACACAGACAGGAGGACACCATTAACCATACAATCAAGCCTGTCACACATATGGCCCATAAATACCATTTCCCCTCAAATGGCACACACATCACCCGGAGCCCTGCACTTACACCCAAATGACACACTGCCAGCACACACAGACCTCCATGCAACCTTGTTGCATGCATCGTCCCCATGGTGTACTCATGGGTAAGGAAGACCATACAGCTGTCCATACAGGGGTAGGACCTGTGAGAAAGTAGCCTCTTTCTAGCATGGTTACCCTCACTTTTGGCCTGTTTGTGAGTGTGTGTTGGTGTGTTTCTACTGTGTCACTGGGATCCTGCTAGCCAGGAACCCAGTGCTCATAGTTTGTGGCCTAAGGTGTGTGTTGTCAGTAGTGCTTGACTGTGTCACTGAGGCTCTGCTTACCAGAACCTTTGTGCTTATGCTCTGCTTTTAAATTTGTCACTGTAGGCTAGTGACTTCCTGTACCAAATTCAATTGGCACACTGGACCCCCTTATAAGTCCCTAGTATATGGTACCTAGGTACCCAGGAAATTGGGGTTCCAGGAGATCTTTATGGGCTGCAGCATTTCTTTTGCCACCCATAAGGAGCTCAGACAAACCCATCCACAGGCCTGCCATGGCATCCTGTGTGAAATAGTACACTTTCTATTTCACAGCCATTTTCACTGCACTTAAGTAACTTATAAGTCACCTATGTGTCTAACCTTCAATTGCTGAAGGTTAGGTGCAAAGTTACTAAGTGTGAGGGCACCCTTGCACTAGCAAAGGTGCCCACACATAGTTCAGGGCCATTTTCCAGGACTTTGTGAATGCGAGTAGCCATTACACTCGTGGACTACATATAGGTCAATACCTATATATAGCTTCCCAATGGTAACTCAGAAAATGGCCATGTAAGGTGTCTAAGATCATGGAATTGCCCCCCATTCCAAATCTGGTAATGGGGAGCCAATTCCATGCATCCTGGGGACTCGACTTTTGACCCCCAGTACTGCCAAACCAGCTCTCTGAGGCTTGTAATGCAGCTTCAGCTGCTGCCACCTCACAGAACGAAGCATTTCCTTTGGGAGGAGGGTGTTACACCCTCTCCCTTTCGAAATAGGTGTAACAGGCAGGGGAGGGGAAGCCTCCCCCAGCCTCAGGAAATGCTTTGAAGGGCACAGGTGGTGCCCTCCTTGCATAAGCCAGTCTACACCAGTTCAGGGACCCTTTTTCCCTGCTCTGGTGTGAAACTAGACAAAGGAAAGGGGAGTGACCACGCCCCTGTCCATCACCACCCTAGGGGTGGTGCCCAGAGCTTCTCCAGTGTGTCCCAGACTTCAGCCATCTTGCTTTGCAAGGTGTGGGGGCACTCTGCAGGCCTCTGAGTGGCCAGTGCCAGCAGGTGACGTCAGAGACCCCTCCTGATGGGTCCTTACCTGATAAGGTAGCCAATCCCCCTCTCAGGGCTATTTAGGGTCTCTCCTGTGGGTTCTCTGCAGACTCTACTTGCAAGTTTCCAGCAGGAATCCTCTGCAACTACAGCCTGCTCCAGAAACCACTGTAACAGTAACAAAGAATCAAGAAGGGATACTTTTCCTCTGCAACTTCAGCTCCAGCCATCAACTGCAACAGTTTCCACAGTGTGCACACCCTGAGGACTCCCTGTCTTCACCCTGCACCAGAAGGACCAAAGAAATCTCCTGTGGGGTGACGGAGACACTCCGCTGCTCATGCAGGCACCTTCCAAGTCGATGACAGGTTCTCTTGGACTCCTCCTGGCAACAAGCGTGCTCCTTGGAACACAGAGGGTAGACCCCATTGAACCCGACTGTCCTGAGGTCCTGCTGTTGCAATTTGGAGGAGGTAAGACCTTGCCTTCCCGCAGAACGACAGTACCACTGTGCACCACGTCTTCTTCACCTCTTGAGGCCTCTGTGCACTATTTGCAGAATTCTTTCATGTAGAGCCTGGCCCAGGTCCCCAGCACTGCATCCTGTAAAGCTCAACGCGCTGAGTAGTTCTCCGGTGATGTGGGAACTTCCTTTGTAGTGCTGCAACTACTGCATTTTGCACCTCCTTTGTCCCCGTGTCCTGGGACTCCTGTGGGTGCTATCTGGTGCTCTGAGGGCTCTCTGAAATGCTGAGAGTCACTCTTCCTCCTCACACAGAGTTGATGCCCCCAGGTCCCTCCTGGGTCCAGCTAGCACCTAGTTGACGCAAAATACGACTTTGCTGGAGCCAAGGCTTGTTGTAGGAATCCAGCACCAAAACCCACCTTCATCCAACTTCACGACGTGGGACATCCTTTGCATCATGCAGGAACCCACTGGAATCTTCCTAGGGTGCATTTCTGTAGTCTTCATCCAATCGGGGACTCTTCTTTTGCACCTTCTTCTGGGTTGGCAGGGACTCCTGTCCTTCCTAGAACTTCTTTCGACTTCTGGATTTGGTCTCCTCCCTTTGCAGGTCTTCAGGTCCAGGAATCCACTGTTTGTTGTTTGCAGACTTGGTTGGTTCTTGCAATAATTCCAATCACGATGTGCAGTGTGTCCTAAGGAAACTTGCAGTGCTTTACTCCTGCTTTTCTGGGCGGTGGGGTACTTTACTTACCTCTGCTGTATTCTTACTCTCCCAGCGATTCTGCACACAATACACTTGTAAAGGGGGGAATTTCTGATTTGCATTCCACTTTCTTAGTATATGGTTTGTGTTGACCATGGACCTATTTTCTCCCATTACATTCTATAGCATTTCCTATTGTTTGCACTATCCTATGTCTAATTACTTGCCTTCTTTTGGTGCCTAGTTTATTTATTATGTATAATACTTACCTCCAGAAGGAGTATTGCCTCTAAGATATTTTTATTTTTGGTAACACTGAGTTTAGTCTTTACTTGTACTGTGGAACTGTAAGTGGTATTGCATGAGCTGTGCATGTCTCCTAGTTAGGTCTAAGCTGCTTTGCTATAGTTACCTCTATCAGCCTAAACTGCTACAACACTACTACATTTCACTGATAAGGAATAACTGGACCTGGTCTAAAGTGTAAGTACCTGTAGGAAAATACCATCTTGCGTGGCATGTTACCCCAATTTTACTGTATGTATGTTTGTTTTTGCCTGTGTCACTGGGATCCTGCAAGCCAGGACCCCAGTGCTCATAAAGAATGCCCTGCATGTGTTCCCTGTGTGGTGCCTAACTGTATCACCGCTAATCAGAACCTCAGTGTTTATGCTCTCTCTGCTTTTAAAATTGTCACTGCAGGCTAGTGAATAATTTTACCAATTCTCATTGCCACACTGAAACACCCTTATAATTCCCTAGTATATGGTACCTAGGAGCCCAGGGTATTGGGGTTCCAGGAGATCCCTATGGGCTGCAGCATTTATTTTGCCACCCAAAGGGAGATCAGACAATTCTTACACAGGACTGCCACTGCAGCCTGAGTGAAATAACGTCCACGTTATTTCACAGCCATTTAACACTGCACTTAAGTAACTTATAAGTCACCTATATGTCTAACCCTCACTTGGTGAAGGTTAGGTGCAGAGCTACTTAGTGTGTGTGCACCCTGGCACCAGCCAAGGTGCCCTCACATTGTTCAGGGCAAATTCCCCAGACTTTATGAGTGCGGGGACACCATTATACGAGTGCACTACATATAGGTCAACACCTATATGTGGCGTCACAATGTTAACTCTGAACATGGCCATGTAACTTGTCTAGGATCATGGAATTGTCACCCCAATACCATCCTGGTATTGGGGTGACAATTCCATGCATCCCCGGGTCTCCAGCATAGAGCCCGGGTACTGCCAAACTAACTTTCCGGGGTTTTCACAGCAGCTACCGCTGCTGCCAACCCTCAGACAGGTTTCTGCCCCCCTGGGGCCTGGGCAGCACAGTCCCAGGAAGGCAGAATGAAGGATTTCCTCTGAGAGAGGGTGTTACACCCTCTCCCTTTGGAAATAGGTGTGAAGGGCCTGGGAGGAGTAGCCTCTCCTGGCCTCTGGAAATGCTTGAAGGGCACAGATGGTGCCCTCCTTGCATAAGCCAGTCTAAACCGGTTCAGGGATTCCCCCAGCCCTGCTCTGGTGCGAAACTGGACAAAGGAAAGGGGACCACTCCCCTGACCAGCATCTCCCAGGGGAGGTGCCCAGAGCTCCTCCAGTGTGTCCCAGACCTCTGCCATCTTGGATGCAGAGGTGTGAGGACACAATGGACAGCTCTGAGTGGCCAGTGCCAGCAGGTGACATCAGACACCCATCCTGATAGGTGCTTACCTTTCTCTGTAGCCAATCCTCCTCTTTGGGCTATTTAGGGTCTCTCCTGTGGGCATCTCACCAGATAACGAATGCAAGAGCTCAGCAGAGTTCCTCTGCACTTCCCTCTCCGACTTCTGCCAAGGATCGACGGCTGACTGCTCCAGGACGCCTGCATAACCACAACAAAGTAGCAAGAAGACTACCAGCAACATTGTAGCGTCTCATCCTGCCGGCTTTCTCAACTGTTTCCTGGTGGTGCATGCTCTGAGGGCTGTCTGCCTTCACCCTGCACTGGAAGCCAAGAAGAAATCTCCTGTGGGTCGACGGAATCTTCCCCTGCTAACGCAGGCACCAAACTTCTGTTTAACAAGTTCTCTGGGTCCCCTCTCATCTTGATGAGTGTGGTCCTGGAACACAGGAGCTGGATCCAAGTGTCCCCGGCAGTCCAGTGGCCCTTCTGTCCAAATTTGGTGGAGGTAAGTCCTTGCCTCCCCACACCAGACAGTAATCCTGTGTACTGCGTGAACTGCAGCTGCTCGGGCTTCTGTGCACTTTTGCAAGACTTCTTTTGTGCACAGCCTAGCCCAGGTCCCCAGCACTCCGTCCTGCATTGCCCAACTCGCTGAGTTGGACTCTGACGTCGTGGGACCCTCTTTTGTTGTTCTGAGTCGACCATCATCCTCAGATCTTCTAAGTGCCAGTTCAGGTGCTTCTGTGGGTGCTGCCTGTTTCTGCGTGGCCTCTCTGTGTTGCTGAGTGCCCCCTCTGTCACCTCCTCCAAAGGGCAAACTCCTGGTCCTTCCTGGGCTCTGGCAGCACCCAAAACCTTCAACTGCAACTCTTGCAGCTAGCAAGGCATGTTTGTGGTCTTTCTGCGTGGAAACAACTCTGCATCCTCCAGCATGCCGTGGGACATCTTCTTACCAAAGGAGAAGTTCCTGGCACCTTCCATCATTGCAGAATCTTTGGCTTCTTCCACCTGGAGGCAGCCCTTTTGCACCTTTATCCGGGATTTAGTGGGCTCCTGCCCCCCCGGACACTTGCGTGACTCTTGGACCTGGTCCCCTTCCTTTACAAGTCCTCAGGTCCAAGAATCCGTCTTCAGTGCTTTGCAGTGAGTTATTGTTCTTGCAGAATAACCTATCTCAACTTTACTGTCTTTCTGGGGTAGTAGGGTACTTTACTCCTACTTTTCAGGGTCTTGGGGTGGGGTATCTTGGACACCCTTAGTGTTTTCTTACACTCCCAGCGACCCTCTACACACTACACTAGGCCTGGGGTCCATTTGTGGTTCGCATTCCACTTTTGGAGTATATGGATAGTGTTGCCCCTAGGCCTATTTTTCCCTATTGCATTCTATTGTGTTCTACAGTGTCTGCACTACTTTTCTAACTGTTTACTTACCTGATTTGGTTTGTGTGTGTATATTTTGTGTATATTACTTACCTCCTAAGGGAGTATATCCTCTGAGATACTTTTGGCATATTGTCACTAAAATAAAGTACCTTTATTTTTAGTAACTTTGAGTATTGTGTTTTCTAATGATATAGGTGGTCATTACAACCCAGGCGGACGGTGTTAAAGCTGCGGTAATACCGCAAACAGGCCGGCGGACAAAAAAAGTGAATTACGACCCTGGCGGAAACCGCCAACTAAGACAGCCACTTTAACACATCGCCCGCCACGGCGGTACAGACAAACAGCGCGGCGGTCACCGGCAAAAGACAGGCGGAAGACAATGTACCGCCCACACTATCACAACACACCAATCCGCCACCTTTTCCGGGGCGGATTCACTGTGGATAAAAACACGGCGGAAACAGCTTGTGCTATGGGAAAACGCTCACCTCAACACATCCCACGAGGAACGAGGACACCATGGAGCCGGAACTACAAATCTTACCTGCCCTTGCATTCCTGCTCATTTATGACCAACAGCGACGTAGGCGCAGAACATACCGGTGAGTACAGCACCTACGACACGGGGGAGGGGGGAGGCAAAAGTCACGGGGACACCCACCAAACACCCCCACCCTCGCATATTACAACATACACACCAATGTATTCACAAAAATCACAGTAACAACCCACAATCCCCCCGGAAGAATGCAAAGACAAAGCGAATAGCGGTCAAACTTTATATTGTGCCAATATACTACTCATTAAAAAATATACGGATATATATCTCACGAAATCAGTCAAAAATAAATGTCCAATACAAGAAGTAGTGCAGAGATGTACACAACAATGTCCGTGCACCAACAGTCCAAAAATGCATGGGCGACGCCCACAATAGATACCTGACCAAAATCCGAGAGAACACTGCCGGGGCATCAGATTGAAACAATACAGGCACCTCAGGGGGAAGGGAAGGGGGGGCACCTCAGCCAGATGAATGCGAAGCCAGATCCACGACGGGGCTCCATGCCCATTGATGTATCCTGGGGAGTGCAAAGCCACAGTCTCTCAAGTCTCTACAGTGGGTGGTTTGCCCACTGTTCAATCCTGGGGAGTGCAAAGCCACAGTCTCTCAAGTCTCTCCAGTGGGTTGTTTGCCCACTCTTCAATCCTGGGGAGTGCAAAGCCACAGTCTCTCAAGTCTCTCCAGTGGGTTGTTTGCCCACTGCTTTATCCTGGGGAGTGCAAAGCCACAGTCTCTCAAGTCACTTCAGTGGGTGGGTTGCCCACTGTGCCATCCTGGGGAGTGCAAAGCCACAGTCTCTCAAGTCTCTACAGTGGGTGGCTTGCCCACTGTTACATCCTGGGGAGTGCAAAGACACATCTTCGCAAGTAGATGCAGTTCTCTACTGGTACTGGGTGGGACTGGTGGCCAGACTGGATGAGTCTCCCTGTGAAAGTACATGTCCTGTCACAGTCCCTGCTGCACATGGGAGAACAATGCCTGATGTGGCTGACTATTCATACCCACACGGTCTTTGCCCTGTTCAGCGGTCTTCACCATGGCGGTCTTTGCCCTGTTCAGCGGTGCTTAGCCATGGCGGTCTTTGCCCTGTTCAGCGGTCTTCACCATGGCGGTCTTTGCCCTTTTCAGCAGTCTTCACCATGGCGGTCTTTGCCCTGTTCAGCGGTCTTCACCATGGCAGTCTTGGCCTTGTTCAGCGGTGCTTAGCCATGGCGGTCTTTGCCCTGTTCAGCGGTCTTCACCATGGCGGTCTTTGCCCTGTTCAGCGGTGCTTTGCCATGGCGGTTCTGGTACTGATATTGGTGTGTGGCATTACAATCTCCACACTGGACATTGGTGTGTGGCATGACGAACTCCACACTGGACATTGGTGTGTGGCATGACGAACTCCACACTGGACATTGGTGTGTGGCATGACGATCTCCACACTGGACATTGGTGTGTGGCACGATGAACTCCATACTGGACATTGGTGTGTGGCATGACGAACTCCACACTGGACATTGGTGTGTGGCATGACGAACTCCATACTGGACATTGGTGTGTGGCATGACTAACTCCACACTGGACGTTGGTGTGTGGCTTGACGTTCCATCATTGCCCAGTGGGGCTGTGGGATTCTGGACCCTCATGGGCTGTGACTCCGGCGGTGGCGGTGGTCTCCTGACCAGTAACGATACTTGGGCCCTCCTGGGCTATGACTCTGGCGGTGGTCTCCTGACCAGTTACGATACTTGAGCCCTCCTGGGCTGTGACTCCGGCGGTGGTCTCCTGACCAGTAACGATACTTGGGCCCTCTTGGGCTATGATTCTGGCGGTGGTCTCCTGATCAGTTACGATACTTGAGCCCTCCTGGGCTGTGACTCCGGTGGTGGCGGTGGTCTCCTGACCAGTAACAATACTTGGGCCCTCCTGGGCTATGACTCTGGCGGTGGTCTCTGGACCAGTTACGATACTTGAGCCCTCCTGGGCTATTACTCTGGCGGTGGTCTCCTGACCAGCGACGATACTTGAGCCCTCCTGGGCTGTGACTCTGGCGGTGGTCTCCTGACCAGTGACGATACTTGAGCCCTCCTGGGCTATGACTCTGGCGGTGGTCTCCTGACCAGTAACAACGGTGCTGGCGGTTGTGTCTGGACCGCCGGAAATGATGGCGCACTTTTCCGCCGTGACACTCACAACAGGTTGGGGAGACTTCCTCAGGACCTTCCCCACCTTCTTTTGAGTTACAGATGACTCCACAATCGCCTTGGATCCCATTTCACTGTTTGTCCCACCAGGAGTCTTGACACGGTCCCGTCGTCCACTCTCCAATTTTGGAGCCTTTATAGGGGGTGGGCTGACAGTGCCTTGGCTCCGGGTCCTACTGCCTGCCCTGGTGGACGGGGCACTCCAAAAACCTGGTACACGCACCACTGGTACTGGAGGCTTTTTGGCTGAGCCGCTACGACGGGACTGATGAATTGGAGGGGGGAGGGTGGGGGCAAAAAGGTCAATTTGACATAGGGACAGTTTCTGACTTACACTGGGATGGGTAGCTGGAGGGGCTCTGGGAGTGGAGGAAGAGGAGGTGGTTGTAGGAGGTGTCACTTTAGCTGTTTTGGGTGCAGGTGCAGGTACTGGAGGCTGTCGTGAGGTGGATGGATGTTGGGTGAGTGATTGCCGGCGTTTGTGTACTTTGGGAGGGGGCGTCACAGACACACTGGGAGAGGACACAGGGCACGTGTAAATGGCAGTGGAGGTGGTGAGTGCAGGTGAGCGGCTTGTGGTGCTGGGTGTCCTGGTGCGAGTCCTAGTGCCTGTAGATGTGGTGCATGCAGGTGTGTGTGTAGACGAGACTGGGAGGGAGGAGGGAGAAGAGGAGGAGGGGGACACAGTGGAGACAGTGGATGTTGCTGTGTCTGTATGGGTCTGATGCTTGTGTGAGTGCCTGTGGTGTGTGTGGTGCCTATGTTTGCTTGAGCTACTTGTGTGTGTTGACTTGTGTGCATGCTGGTCTGTAGGTGTGCTTGGGATGGGTTGGGGTACAGGGGATTGGGTCTGGGTGGAGGAAGTTGGAGGGGGGAGGATGGACACAGGGACAATGGCTGCCATCAGTGCTGAGGCCAGAGATTGCAGGGTTCGCTGAAGGACAGCCTGACCAGAATGAATGCCTTCCAGGAATGCATTACTGTGTTTCAACTCTCGTTCTACACCCTGGATGGCATTCACAATGGTAGACTGCCCAACAGTGAGTGACCTGAGGAGGTCAATGGCCTCCTCACTGAGGGCAGCTGGGGTGACTGGGGCAGGGCCTGAGGTGCCTGGGGCGAAGGTGATGCCCACCCTCCTGGGTGAGCGGGCACGGGGTGAACGCTGAGGGGCTGCTGGGAGGGCGGTGCTGGTAGGGGAGGTGGCAGCTGTACCTGTAGAAGTGGGGTGCACAGATGGTGCTGCCACCACAGGGGAGCCCCCATCGGCGGACGAGTCCGTGTCGATGTTTGGTGATCCTGTGGCCGACGTGAAGCTCCCCCTGCCCTCCGTCCCACTGGTGAATTCAGAGTCTGTGGTGTGGCCCTCCATGGCCATGTGGGATGCAGCTCCCTCGTGCTCCGGTGCCACTGTACCTCCGCCTGTTGATGCTGATGTACAGAAGGACAGGGAGAGCAGAAAAAGGGTGGAGACAGAAGAAAGAGAGTTTTAGTGCATGGCATACCGCTACCGTTGGCGGACAAGGCAAACGCAGCAGCCCCCTGCATTACGCCGTGCTCCTGCCCTCTGCACATGCAATTTCTGGGATATGGCCTACATGGCAATGGTAGAAATCTGCCCACATGGATGGCAAAGAGGAAACTATACATCAATTTGCCATTTTTTTGAGCTGGGGTAGAGTGCCACATGCCCTACATAACGGAGGGGCCTTGCCTACCTAACTCGCCCTGGCCTAGGGACACCCACAGCCCACCACCCCCACCCAGACAGCTCCACTGCACGCAAAGTCCACAGGATGAGGTTGTACTCACCCCATTGTGTCTGCTGTGATGTCCTTAAGCGCCCATCCAACTCCAGGTAGGCCACCGCCAGGATCCGGAACATCAGGGGGGTCATGGTGCGACGGGCACCCCTCCCACGTTGGGAGGCCATCCCCAGCTGAGCCTCCGCCGTCTTCTTGCTGCAGCGGCAAATGTCCTCCCATCTCTTCCGGCAGTGGGTGCCCCGTCTCTGGTGGGCCCCCAGGGTCCGGACTTCCTTGGCGATGGCACGCCAAATGTCCCTCTTCTGGTGGACGCTGACCTACATGACATGCACAAGGAAAGAGGAACTGTCATTACCTACAGCACTGTCGTTGTAATTGGCCCCCTCCCAACTCTATCCCTGTGGCCCATTCATCCCCATGCATGACTGTTCTATGTACTATGCCCCCTTCCCTCATCCACCCAGCCCTCTCCACCAAGGCCTAGCCCATACAACGTGCTCCCTGTGTACTAACCTGTTGGTCTGGAGGACCGTAGAGTAGCGTATACTGGGGGACGTCCCCATCCACAAGTTTCTCCAACTCCTGTGCAGTGAAGGCAGGGGCCCTTTGCCCAGATGCAGCAGCCATCGTCGCTTCCAGACCGAGGTCACAGCAGCACTAGCAGTGTAGGTCCTCTCCTGTCGAAGGTCAGGTAGCTAGTGATTGAACAGATAGAAAATGGTGGTGACGTCCGCGGCGGTGACGTCCGCGGCGGTGCGCATCATCACCGCCAGCGCACCTGTTCATTGGCTCCTGGGACCCATAGGGTCCAATGTTAACCAATGCAGCATTGCGCCGCGCTCTACGACCGCCTACCGCGACGGTGTCCAACGCCAGCGCAGTTACCCCACAATTCCAATGTTCCAGTTTAGAGGTCAGGCAGCCGCCATTTCAGGGGCCCACATGGCTTCATTTACTACTGCGTCACACATACCGAGGCCTACACTCAAAACCTTTCCCGGATGGATTAATTGTCTGTTGTAGTCTTGTGTGTGACTGTGGATACATACCTGGAGGAATGCTGACAGTTTCTTCGCTGTTGTCCTTCTTAGACACCGTCAGTTGGGACATATTGGAAGATGGCGGAATACGCCGGTGTACCGACCGCTGGTGGACCTGTTGACAATGGAAGAGCGACATGTCATCGTGACCTACCGGTTTGACCGTGCCACAATCCAGGAACTATGTACCCAGTTGGAGCCAGACCTGATGTCACCAATCCGCCATCCGACTGGAATCCCCCCTGAGGTGCAGGTGCTGTCAGTGCTCCATTTCCTTGTAAGTGGGTCTTTTCAGACAACACTGGCCATGGCATCAGGGATGTCCCAGCCTATGTTTTCCAATGTGTTGTCCAGAGTGTTGTCTGCCCTGCTGAAACACGTAAGGAGATACATCATTTTCCCTGAGGTGGCGGATTTGCCTACAGTGAAAGGTGACTTCTATGCCCTTGGACATATCCCCAACGTCATAGGTGCCATTGATGGGACCCATGTATCTCTGGTCCCCCCGCAGGAATGAACAGGTGTACAGCAACAGGAAGAGTTATCATTCCATGAATGTCCACATGGTCTGTTTGGCAGACCAGTACATCTCGCAGGTAAATGCAATGTTCCCTGGCTCAGTGCATGACGCCTACATCCTGCGGAATAGCAGCATCCCTGATATGATGGGTGAACTCCAGAGGCACCGTGTATGGCTATTGGGGGACTCTGGTTACCCCAACCTGTCCTGGCTACTGACCCAAGTGAGGAATCCCAGGACCAGGGCAGAGGAACGGTACAATGAGGCCCATGGGCGGACTAGGAGGGTGATCGAGCGGACCTTCGGCCTCCTGAAGGCCAGGTTCAGGTGCCTCCATATGACAGGTGGGTCCCTATTCTACTCACCGAAGAAGGTGTGCGACATCATCATCGCCTGCTCCATGCTCCATAACTTGGCATTGCGACGACAGGTACCTTTTCTGCAGGAGGATGATCCAGATGACGGTGTTGTTGCAGCGGTTGAGCCTGTGGAGCCTGTGGACAGTGATGAGGATGAAGCTGATTAAGATGAAAACGACAACAGGGAGTCAGTCATACAGCAATATTTTCAATGAGACACAGGTGAGTACAATTTCATGTTTCACATTATTATATTTCACACGTCTACCTCTATCCTGTACCTACATTTCACTCCATATTTGGTAACTGAGTTGTCCCCTTCCATTTCAGTTTCAGTAATGTGGTAACCTACGTGTCAACAGCTTGCACCCTTGAAAGGCTTGTGATGTGTGACATTGGTATGTTGACCTTCCAGTGGGTAACCTTTTTTAACACTGTAATTGACAATACAAAGTTCACAATCATTGACTGACTCCAATATTATTGAGGTTTCAAGGGTGTTTATTGAAGAGCATAAAAATGTAGGGGGGTTGTGAAATGGGGAGAGGTCATGGTGGAAGAATGTCCATGGCAGAGTCCAGTCTATTAGTCTCACAGGTACATTGCACATCTGGCCATTGGAAGTGGAGCTGGGGCAGTTCCAAGCTGGACAGGGTAACAAAGTGGGACAGTGGGGGGACAATCAGGGTGGTCTTATTTCCTGGCGGGGTCTTGCCATCTTGCTCTGTCCTGTTCCTGGATCTCAGGGCCCACTTTCGTGGTGGTTGTCCATCTGCAGGGGGTGGGGTGCTGGTGTGTTGGTCCTGTGGCGGGGGGGTCCTGTCCACTAACGCCGGCGGAGGTGGTGGGCATTTCATCATCCTGGCTAGTGTCAGGGGCCCCTTGGAGTGCCACGGTGTCCCTCAAGGTCTTTTGAATGTCCGTCAGCACCCCTACGATGGTGCCCAGGGCAGAGCCCATGGTCCTGAGCTCCTCCCTGAACCCCAAATACTGCTCCTCCTGCAGACGCAGGGTCTCCTGCAACTTGTCCAGGACCGTTGCGATCGTCTCCTGGGAGTGGTGGTATGCTCCCATGATGGGGGATAGGGCCTCGTTGAGAGTAGGTTCCCTTGGCCTGTCCTCCCTCTGTCGCACAGCAGCCCTCCCAGTTCCCCGGTGTTCCTGTGCCTCCGTCCCCTGGACCGTGTGCCCACTACCACTGCCCCCAGGTCCCTGTTGTTGTTTGGGTGGTGGGTTACCCTGGGTGCCCTGTAGTGGTGGACACACCGCTGATTGACCTGTCCTGGGTAGGGAGGTATGGGCCTGCTGGGTGGGTGCTGTGCTGGGGTTACCAGAGGGTGTAAGCTCGGTGTTGGGCTGTGGCTGGGCAAGGGAACCGACTGTCCTGAGGCCCATGATAGTCCGGGCTGGTCATCAAGATCCAGTAGGGCAGAGCTGCTGTCGTCACTGTGGGCCTCTTCTGGGGGTGGAGTGGTGTTGTCTGGACCCTCTGGTGTGGTGACGTTCCTTCGGGTTCCTGCGGGGGTATAAGTACATGATTATTGCATGTGTGTGTTTCATGGTGTGCAATGGTTGGGTGTGCGTGAACCCCAGTGCAGGCATTCCTGTGTGGGGGCTTGTGTGGTGATGTTTGGGGGGTGTTGTGGGTATGTGCAGTGGGCATGCTTTAGTGATGGGTGTCCATGCTTAGTTGTGTAATGCAGGTCTTGGGGTTGGGATGGGTGGTTGGTGTTATGGGTAGATTAGTGAGGAGTTAGGGTGATAGGGGAGGTTATGAGAGTAGGGGTGTGTGATAGCATGCAGCTAGGGTGGGGGATATGATAGTGAAGATTTGACTTACAAGTGTCCGTTCCTACAACGACTCCTGCGAGGCCATCAGGATGCAGGATGGACAAGACTTGCTCCTCCCATGTTGTTAGTTGTGGGGGTGTAGGTGGGGGTCCACCGCCAGTCCGCCGTACCGCGATGTGGTGCCTGGATACCGTGGAACGCACCTTCCCCCGTAGGTCGTTCCACCTCTTCCTGATGTCCTCCCTATTTCTTGGGTGCTGTCCCACAGCGTTGACCCTGTCGACTATTCTTTGCCATAGCTCCATCTTCCTGGCTATGGATGTGTACTGTACCTGTGAGCCAAATAGCTGTGGCTCTACCCTGATGATTTCCTCGACCATGACCCTGAGCTCCTCCTCGGAGAAGCGGGGGTGTCTTTGGCGTGACATGGGGTGGTGTGTGTGATGTGTGGGGTGGTGTATGTGTTGATGAGTGTGGTGGTATGTGGTGTTTTGTGCGTGGATGTTGTGTGGATGATGGTGTAGTGTGCCTCTGTGTGATGGTGTTATCTATTCTGTGCTGTCTCTCTCTGGCCTTCGTCTCTAATTTGTGGTCTTAGGGGTTTGTGGGTGATGTGGGTGTGTGTTTTATATTGTGTTGGGTGTGTGGGAGTGGTGTGTGTATGTGTATCAGGTGTGTGTATTTGTAATTGTCCAATGTGGCGGTGTTTTGGAGGTGTGTGTGTATTTTAAGCGCGGCAGTGTGTACCGCCAATGGAATCCCGTGGTTGAAAGACCGCCGCGTGGATTCGTGGGTCGTAATAGCATGGGCGTGTTTCTATTGGCGTGGAGGTGCAGATTTTGTTTCCGCATATTTATCGCTGACCTTTGGTGTGGCGGACTTGTGTGGGGGTTCTGAATTTCGGCGGAATCCGTGATGTGTGTCATAATAGCTGTGGCAGTCTCCCGCCGCGGCGGTGTATTGTCGGTCTTCTGCACGGCGGTAAGCGGCTTTTACCGCCAATGTTGTAATGATCCCCATAGTGCTAAGTGATATAAGTGGTATAGTAGGCGCTTTGCATGTCTCCTAGTTCAGCCTAAGCTGCTGTGCTATAGCTACCTCTATCAGCCTAAGCTGCTAGAACACCTCTAATCTACAAATAAGGGATAACTGGACCTGGCACAAGGTGTAAGTACCACAAGGTACCCACTATAAGCCAGGCCAGTCTCTTACATTGGTGGTGCAGCGGTGGGATAAGTACTTGTAACTGCTTTACCACTTTGTCATTGGTGCTTTTCATGGGAAAAACATATACCAAATACTTCAAGATATACACATTAAACTAAACAGTTTAACTTTCCTTCTCTAAAACTTTTAACAAAGTTTCTGAAAAGTTCTGAAAACTTTTAAAAGTCTTCAAAAAGTTTGAAAAAGTTTTTTCTCTGTGCTTTCAAAAGTTTCAAAAACGTTTTCTCTCTGTCCTAAACGTTTTCTAGCATGTCTGCAGTAGAACTTACTCTCACAGTTGTTCAGGCAACATATGAGAGTTTAAACTTTAAAAGTGTGAGGGGTCTCTCCATAGAAAGAGGTTTAAGCATTGGCAAGAATCCTAGCAAAGACTTTCTCTGTAGCCTTCTCCTAGAAAATGACCAGAACCAGTCTGGCCCATCCCAGGAATAGGAGGTGGAAGAGGGGGGTACCCAGCCAGACTCAGAGGAGTCCCCTGAGGATGCTGGGGAGGGTTCTTCCAAAGACTTGCCAGCTGGCAGACCACCTAGTGGGAGGGGGTCACACATTAGTAGGGCACCTTTCACTCCTAAAGGCCATGTTACTAGGGTCCAGCCAGTGAGGGACAGGTCGCTCTCTGCCAATTCCCAAATTTCCTCTGTGTCTCACAATTCCCAAGCCTCCAACCCTGAGGATAACTTAATGGAAAGGGGACTCAGAAAGCTGAGGTTAGAAGAGGCCAGGTTGAAGCATAAACAGCAGCAGCTGGCCTTAGACAGGACATCTC
Organism: Pleurodeles waltl; assembly: GCF_031143425.1. NCBI lineage: Eukaryota > Metazoa > Chordata > Amphibia > Caudata > Salamandridae > Pleurodeles > Pleurodeles waltl. Next base: position 647,726,428 of record NC_090438.1, on the reverse strand, counting down.
TGGATTTAGAGAGGGAAAGGCAGAGATTGGGGTTAGTTCCCCATGGTGGCAGCAGCAGTGTTTTTGATAGCAATCCTGTTAGGGAGCAAGATTCCAGAAACCTGCATAAGATAGTCCCCCCTTACAAGGAGGGGGATGACATTAACAAGTGGTTTGCTGCACTTGAGAGGGCCTGTATGGTACAGTTGGTCCCTCAAAGGCATTGGGCTGCTATATTGTGGCTATCTTTCACTGGTAACTGTAGAGATAGGCTCTTTACTGTCAGGGAAAGTGATGCTACTAACTACAAAGTTTTGAAGAATGCACTCTTGGATGCATTTGGCTTACCCACTGAACAATACAGGATTAAGTTCAGATACACCAGAAAAGAGTCCTTCCAAGACTGGACAGACTTTGTAGACTGTTCAGTGAAGGCCTTGGAGGGTTGGTTACATGGCAGTAAGGTGACTGACTATGAAAGCCTGCATAATCTAATCCTGAGAGAGCATATTTTAAACAATTGTCTGTCTGATTTGTTGCACCAGTACTTGCTAGACTCAGATCTGAAATCTCCCCAAGAATTGGGAAAGAACGCAGACAAATGGGTAAGAACAAGAGTGAACAGAAAAGTTCATACAGGGGGTGACAAGGATGGCAAGAAGATGGATGGTAAGTCTTCTGACAAGGGTGAGGACAAAGATAAAAAACATTCTGAGTCTTCATCAGGCCCCAAAACATCCACTGGGTGGGTCCAAATCCTCTTCTAACAATCAGAAAAAGCCTTGGTGTTATTTATGTAAAGTAAAAGGCCATTGGGCAAGTGATTCCACTTGTCCAAAGAAAAACACCAAACCTCCCACCACCACAACCCCAACTGGAATCTCTAGTGCCCCTAGTAATAGCAGTGGTGGTGGGAAGTCCACTACAAAAAGCCAATCCAAGGGTGTAGCTGGGCTCACTATTGGCAGTGTAGTTGGGGTTGGTCTTGTTAGGGAGACCACAGAGGCTGTTTTAGTCTCTGATGGTGGCATTGACTTTGCCACCTTGGTTGCTTGTCCCCTTAATATGGGTAAGTACAAGCAACAACCCCTAATCAACGGTGTTGAGGTTGAGGCCTACAGGGACACAGGAGCCAGTGGAACTATGGTTATAGAGAAACTGGTTCACCCTGATCAACACAACTTAATAAGCAGTACCAAGTGACTGATGCTCACAATAACACACTTAGCCACCCCATGGCTGTTGTGAATCTCAACTGGGGGGGGGGGTTACTGGTCCAAAGAAAGCCACTCAATTACCTGTAGATTGTTTACTAGGCAATGATTTGGAGACATCAGCTTGGGCTGAAGTGGAGTTGGAGGCTCATGCAGCAATGCTGGGCATTCCTGGGCATATTTTTGCTTTAACCAGGGCTCAGGCCAAAAAGCAAAAAGGACAGGGAAACTTGGATCCTGGAACAATGGACCTAGTGCTCCAAAAAGCTAGGGATAGGAAGGGTAAATCCTTGCCCACTACCCCTCCCTCTCCAGAAGATTCCCCTTTTGAGGAAGAGGAATCATCTCCCTGTTCAGAACCTACACCGGATAAGCTGACAGCAGATACTGCTGAGCTTTTGGGTGCAGGGGGGCCTGCTAGGGAAGAGCTGAGTGTGGCACAGCAGACCTGTCCCACACTAGAGGGTTTGAGAAAGCAAGCTGTCAAGCAGCAGAATGGGGATGTCAGTGATAGCCATAAGGTGTATTGGGAAGACAACCTCTTGTATACTGAGTCAAGGGACCCTAAACCTGGAGCTGCCAGGAGATTGGTCATTCCCTTGCAATACAAAGAGTTTCTTCTTACCTTGGCGCATGACATTCCCTTGGCTGGGCATTTGGGCCAAAGTAAAACTTGGGACAGGCCTGTTCCCCTTTTTCACTGGCCTCATATGTCAGAGGACACAAAAGAGGTTTGTCGCTCTTGTGTGACCTGCCTAGCCACTGGCAAGACTGGTGGCACTCCAAAGGCCCCCATAATTCCACTCCCAGTGGTTGGGGTGCCCTTTGAAAGGGTGGGGGTTGCCATAGTTGCCGCCCTTGACCCTCCAACAGCTTCAGGCAATAGGGTTATCCTAGTGGTAGTGGACCATGCCACTAGGTACCCTGAAGCCATCCCCTTAAGGACCACTACTGCTCCTGCAGTGGTTAAGGCCCTCCTGGGAATCTTTTCCAGAGTGGGCTTCCCTAAGGAAGTGGTGTCAGACAGGGGCAGTAACTTCTACTGCATACCTCAAATCAATGTGGAAGGAGTGTGGTGTAACATACAAGTTCACTACTCCTTACCATCCACAAACAAATGGTCTGGTTGAGAGGTTTAGTAAAACTCTCAAAGGTATGATAATGGGACACCCTGAAAAACTCAGAAGGAGATGGGATGTCCTGTTACCTCGCCTCCTTTTTGCTTACAGGAAGGTACCCCAGAAAGGAGTTGGCTTTAGCCCCTTTGAACTCCTCTTTTGGCACCCTGTGAGAGGTCCCCTTGCTCTTGTTAAGGAGGGTTGGGAACATCCTTTAAAAGCTCCTAAACAGGACATTGTGGATTATGTACTTGGCCTAAGATCACAAATGGCTGAGTACATGAAAAAGGCCAGTAAAAACCTTCAGGCCAAGCAAGAGCTGCAAAAGCAATTGCATGACCAGAAGGCTGTCCTGACTCAGTACCACCCAGGAGAGAAGGCGTGGGTATTGGAGCCTGTGGCCCCAAGAGCACTCCAGGACAAATGGAGTGGACCCCATCTCATTGTTGCGAAAAAGGGTGAGGTTACCTAATTGAAAGACATTGGCACTGCCAGGAGTCCCCTTATGGTGCTCCATGTCAACTGCCTACAACCCTACTATGACAGGGCTGATCTCACCCTGCTCATGGCAATTGATGAGGGGACAGGAAGAAGAGAGTGACCCTCTCCCTGATCTCTTCTCCACCACTGAAGCTGATGGCTTAGTGGATAGAGTAGTACTGGCAGATTGTCTTACTGCTGAGCATAAAGATAACTGTGTAAATCTTTTAAGTCAGTTTTCTGAACTCTTCTCACTGATACCAGGTACCACTACTTGGTGTGAGCATACAATCAACACTGGAGACAGTTTACCTGTCAAGAGTAAGATTTATAGGCAGCCTGACCATGTCAGGGACTGCATTAAACAAGAGGTTCAGAAAATGTTAGACTTAGGAGTGATTGAGCCTTCAGAAAGCCCATGGGCTATCCCAGTGGTGCTTGTCCCTAAACCTCACAGTAAGGATGGTAAAATAGAGATGAGGTTTTCTGTTGACTATAGAGGGCTCAACCAAGTAACCAAGACAGATGCTTACCCTATACCCAGGGCAGATGAGCTGATTGATACACTGGCTTCTGCCAAGTATCTGAGCACTTTTGATTTAACTGCAGGGTATTGGAAGATTAAGTTATCAGAAGATGCAAAACCAAAAACTGCATTCTCAACCATTGGAGGGCACTATCAGTTCACTGTGATGCCCTTTGGTCTGAAGAATGCACCTGCCACTTTTCAAAGGTTGGTGAACACAGTCCTGCAAGGGTTGGAATCTTTTACTGCAGCATATCTGGATCATATAGCTGTCTTTAGTTCCACTTGGGATGATCACCTGGTCCACCTGTGGAAAGTTTTGGAGGCTCTGCAAAAGGCAGGCCTCACTATCAAGCCTCAAAATGCCAGATAGGGCAGGGGAAAGTGGTTTATCTGGGACACCTGGTAGGTGGGGAACTGATTGCACCACTGCAGGGGAAGATCCAGACTATTATGGAATGTACTCCCCCTATAACTCAAACCCAGGTGAGAGCCTCACAGGGTACTACAGGAGGTTCATTTAGAATTATGGCTCCATTGCAGCCCCTCTTAATGACCTCACTAGTAAAAGGATGCCTAAAAAGGTATTGTGGACAGCTAGATGTCAAAAATCTTTTGATGAGCTCAAACAGGCCATGTGCTCTGCACCTGTCCTAAAAAGCCCTTGCTACTCCAAAAAAGTTCATAGTCCAGACTGATGCTTCTGAATTGGGGGTTGGGGCGGTGCTTTCACAGCTTAATACTGAGGGCCAGGATCAACCTGTTGCTTTTATCAGCAGGAGGTTGACCCCTAGAGAAAAGTGTTGGTCTGTCATAGATAGGGAGGCCTTTGCTGTGGTCTGGGCACTGAAAAAGTTGAGGCCATACCTGTTTGGTACTCATTTTGTTTATCAGACAGACCACAAACCTCTACTTTGGCTAAAACAAATGAAAGGTGAAAACCCTAAATTGTTGAGGTGGTCCATATCCCTACAGGGGATGGACTATACTGTACAGTGGAACATAGACCTGGGAGTACCCACTCCAATGCAGATTGACTCACCAGATATTTCCACTTAGACAATGAAGACTCATCTGGGCAAGGTTAGCCTTATTGTCCCTCGTTTGGGGGGGAGGGGTTGTGTAGGAAAGTACCATCTTTCCTGGCATGTTACCCCCAATTTTACTGTATGTATGTTTGTTTTTGCCTGTGTCACTGGGATCCTGCTAGCCAGGACCCTAGTGCTCATAAAGTATTGAAGTAAATACATAAGAAAAATACCAATTCAAAAAGTAAAACACTTGTTTATTTGTTCAAGTCCGGAATAATGAAAGACCCCAGCCGCTCCTGCTCAGCTCCTTCATTAACTGCCTCCAATCCCCACATTCCAGGCAGTACCGTTCTAAGAGCAGGGAGAGCAGGAAGATACCATTTCACATAACATAAATAAACGAAGCGTAAAGGGACAAGATATAATTACCTGAACCTTGAATTACAATTTGCATACATAAATGTTTCCCCAACAAACAGAATACCACACCATCTTTCCCCTTCAAACAAATAACTATAAACATATATACATAATATTATTTTGACATTCCTATTGAGATTCCCAAATAACTATTAATATATACACATTATTTTATTTTGACAATTCTATTGAGATTCCATACACGTCCATCATCCAATTTAACCGCTCCTTTATAGACTTTAATAATTTTAAAGACTCTACTAAAGTGAGACTGCCCTCCACCAGTTCTCCCTGGTAATTTGACTTTAACTAACTCCCCTACCCCAAAATGCATCTCCTTTACAGATTTTCTCGCATCATACACAAGTTTTCTTTTCTCCTGACAGGACAAATGCTTACTCCTTGCTGAAACTCTCCTGCCCTCATAATTGAGATGTTCCTTGGTATAGTTTTTAACCCACGGTGGATTTATCACAGTGTGAGGTATACGTTTCCTGAACATGATGAACGGAGATTGACCAGTGCTAGTGTGAGGGGTGAACCTATATTCCTCAACCTTCTTCTTCACCATATACTCCCAATCACAATTTAAATGATTAGCTAACTGGATAGTCTCTATTAATGTTCTGTTGAAGCATTCTACCATGCCATTGGTTTCTGGATGATATAATGCACTCTTTTTGTGTAAAATCCCTCTTTTCCTCAAGAACTCACACATAAGTTTGGATGTGAATTGAACTCCATTATCGGTCAAAATAGACTTAGGATTACCCTCTCTACTAAATACTTCAGTGAGGAATTCTAAAACAGTCAAAGAAGACACCTCAGAGACAATCTTGACTTCCGGCCATCTAGATAACTCATCCATGAGGACCACCACATACTTCGAATGAGATTTATAATTCAAAGGCCCCAAAATGTCAATAGATACAGAATCCCACACCTCACTGGGAATTTTTTTGAGTATCATGGGTTGAGTTCTGACTTTCAACAATTTATCTGCAACATTACACTCCACACAATCTCGCACCCTTCTCTCGATAGATAAATCCATCCCTGGCCACCAATACACTCCCCTAAGTCTTTCTTTAGTTTTGCAGATCCCATGATGACCACTGTGAGCAAGATCCATAATACGTTCACGCAAATTGCACGGCGGGATCAAAAAGTCCCTCGTCGCCAAAATGAAGTAAATCCATAAGAAAAATACCAATTCAAAAAGTAAAACACTTGTTTATTTGTTCAAGTCCGGAATAATGAAAGACCCCAGCTGCTCCTGCTCAGCTCCTTCTTTAACTGCCTCCAATCCCCACATTCCAGGCAGTACCGTTCTAAGAGCAGGGAGAGCAGGAAGATACCATTTCACATAACATAAATAAACGAAGCGTAAAGGGACAAGATATAATTACCTGAACCTTGAATTACAATTTGCATACATAAATGTTTCCCCAACAAACAGAATACCACAAGTATGCCCTGTATGTGTTTCCTGTGTAGTGCCTAACTGTATCACTGAGGCTCTTCTAATCAGAACCTCAGTGTTTATGCTCTCTCTGCTTTTTAAAATTGTCACTGCAGGTTAGTGGCTAATTTTACCAATTCTCATTGGCACACTGGAACACCCTTATAATTCCCTAGTATATGGTGTCACAATGGTACTTCTGCGGGTGCTGCCTGCTTCTGTGAGGGCTCCCTGACTTGCTGGGTGTCCCCTCTGTCTCCTCAACCAAGTGGCGACATCCTGGTCCCTCCTGGGCCACAGCAGCATCCAAAAACCCTAACCGCGACCCTTGCAGCTAGCAAGGCTTGTTTGTGGTCTTTCTGCGTGGGAACACCTCTGCAAGTTTCTTCATGACGGGGGACATCCATCCTCCAAAGAGGACGTTCCTAGTCCTCTTCGTTCTTGCAAAACACCAAGCTTCTTCCATCCGGTGGCAGCTTCCTTGCACCCTCAGCTGGCATTTCCTGGGCTCCTGCCCACTCTCGACACTGTCACGACTCTTGGACTTGGTCCCCTTGTCTTACAGGTACTCAGGTCTGGAAATCCACTGTGGTTGCATTGCTGGTGTTGGTTTTCCTTGCAGAATCCCCCTATCACGACTTCTGTGCTACCTGGGGGTTGTAGGTGCACTTTACACCTACCTTACAGGGTCTTGGGGTGGGCTATTTTTCTAACCCTCACTGTTTTCTTACAGTACCAGGGACCCTCTACAAGCTCACATAGGTTTTTTCGGTCCATTCGTGGTTCGCATTCCACTTTTGGAGTATATGGTTTGTGTTGCCCCTATACCTATGTGCTCCTATTGCAATCTATTGTAACTTTACACTGCTTGCATTAATTCCTTTTGCTATTACTTGCATAATTTTGGTTTGTGTACATATATCTTGTGTATATTTCTCATCCTCATACTGAGGGTACTCACTGAGATACTTTTGGCATATTGTCATAAAAATAAAGTACCTTTTTTTTTTAGTATATCTGTGTATTGTGTTTTCTTATGATATTGTGCATATGACACCAGTGGTATAGTAGGAGCTTTACATGTCTCCTAGTTCAGCCTAAGCTGCTTTGCCATAGCTACCTTCTATCAGCCTAAGCTGCTAGAAACACCTCTATTCTACTAATAAGGGATCACTGGACCTGGCACAGAGTTTCAGTACCACAAGGTACCCACTATAAGCCAGGCCAGCCTCCTACAACTGGTCCCCTTTGCGTTGGTGGACTCTGCCTCTTTGGAACCTTGGGCTGCTGCATCCCCACTCGCCGGTGCCACTGCTCCCTTGCCAGATGATGCTGATGTACACAAAGAATACAAGAACACACGGGTGGAGAGAAAAAACATGAGAGAAACTGTAAATACCAGAATGGAATGACATACTTGGTGCACACACATTTCCATCCAGCTTACACACCTACAAGCAGCACCTACAACTATAGTCTTGACTATGGCCCTTAGTAGTGGCCACTACCCTAGCATAAAACTAATTTCCCTCATGAAACACGGACCTGATGAAATGTGTGGACTACACACATGTGAGACCATGGCCAGCCAATGCACTCACTAGTCCATGTGCCCACAAAGAACCCTACAGTACAGGGAGATCAATCCCCAACGGTCTCTTGTGACTGTTTAGACCTGCTCCTAACCATTTCTGTGCCCATGGGGCACAGGACTGCTGGAAGACACCTGCAGAGTGCCTGGCACTAGACAGCATACATACCACGGCACCCAAACACATCCATCAAAGTGGTATGAAACATTGTTGGTATTCACCCCTTGTGGCTGCTGTGCTGCCTCCATGCGCCCATCCAAATCCAGATATGCCACTGCCAGAATGCAGGACATTAGGAGGGTCAGGGTCCGATGGGCACCCCTTCCTCTTTAGGAGGCTTTCCCCAGCTAGGCCTCACAGGTCTTCCTGGCCCAGTGCAGCAGGTCCTCCCACCGCTTCCTGCAGTGGGTGATCTGCCGGTTGTAGACCCCCAGGGTTTGCACCTCCCTGGCAATGACCTGCCAGAGTCCCCTCTTCTGATGGGTGCTGATCTGTAGGGGACACACAGAAAAGTAACACGGAGGTCAGACAATGTCTATTTGATACTGCTAGCCATAGGGGACGGACAATTAACAACATAATTTCACCACCTCACTCATGGTACTTGCCAAACATTTAACATCTGTGCAGTTACAAACTGTGCACACATGCATACAGGCATCCACCACCATCACACACATCCATGCATGGCATCCGCCTACTCACCTGCACCTCTGGTCGCCTATATAACTCGGCATACAGGGGTAGGACCCCATCCACCAGCTTCTCCAGCTCCTCCGTGGTGAAGGCCGGGGCCCTTTCCCTTGTGACTTGTGCCATTTGAGTAATCAGAGTCAAGACACAGCAGCACACTCAGTGGAGTAATTGCATGCACAGAATCCGGGAGTCAAGTGAACCTAGGGTGACAAAATGACGTACACTCCACGGCGGTGTGCACCGTCACCGCCGGGAGCGATCATGATAGGCCCATATTCCCCATTGACAACAATGTTAACCAATGAATGGGTGCACGGCAGTGAACACCGCCTTACGCCATAACAACAACCACCAGCGTAATAAGGTCACTTCCACTGCTACATATCTGGATGGCAGGGGGCTGCCATTTTGCCAGTACTACACAGATATTTCCTGGTCAAGGGCCCCATGGAGGCCCTATGGACCCAAGCACTCAGTCGCATGCCCACATGTCTATTTTCTGCCCACAGAAGTCCAGATATATTAGTTCCAACATGTCACTCCAGTTGTACATCCTACATTGCTTGTGTATAACCTACATGTTGTGCAGCAGTGTTTTATACACAACAGGTTTTGCAAATGTATGTGTGTCCCTCACATGTGTTCTCTACTCCTCCTAGGTACAGACCCATGTGGCGAGGGAGGGCCCCATTTGTGTACAGACATCTTGTTGATTTGGAGACCATGGTGGAACGTCATTATCAACTACAGACTAACTCTTGCTACTATCCATGAGCTTTGTGCATTACTGGATCCTGTACTGAGACCGGCAAATCAAAATCAGCATGCCATCCCTACTGAAGTACAAGTGCTCTCTGTACTCCATTTTCTGGCCACAGGCTCCTTTCAGCTGACAGTGGGCATGGGTGCAGGATTCTCACAGCCAATGTTTAGCCTTATCCTGTCCAAATTCCTGGATGCAATTGTACTACACCTGCAGACATATGTGAAGTTTCCCCAAAGGCCTGAATTCCCTGCCATCAAGTCAGACTTTTATGCCTTTTCTAACATTCCCCATGTGATAGGTGCCATCCATGGCACCCACAGAGCGCTCATCCCCCCAAGAGTAAATGAACAGGTGTACAGAAACAGGAAGAACTTCCACTCAATGAACATACAATTGGTGTGTACTGCAGACCAGTACATTTCACATGTGAATGCCATGTTTCCTGGATCAGTCCATGATTCATTTGTCCTATGGAACAGCAGTGTACCACACATGATGGATCAACTACAAGGGGACAGAGGATAGCTTATGGGTGAGTGTGTTTGACACTGTTTCTGTACAAAGCTGACAGCCAGACTGTCTGCAAGTGATGGCAGTTTGTTACAGTCCTGTTTCACCCACCTTTGCAGGTGATTCTGGCTACCCCAACATGCATTGGCTCCTGACACCAGTTAGGAATCCTAGGACAAATGCAGAGAGAAATGATAATGAGGCCCAGGGACGTACTAGGAGGGTGATAGCACGCACTATAGGTCTCCTCAAGGCTAGATTCCATTGCCAACATCTCTCTGGAGGATCCCTGTGCTATGTCCCTGAGAAGGTGTGTAGAATAGTGGTGGCCTGCTGCATGCTGCACAACGTGGCTGTGAGAAAATCCATCCCCCTACTGGAGGAGGAGGCTGCTGTATATCCAGTCCTGCTTCCTCTGAGAGGGGATGAGAGTGATGGTGAGGATGAAGAGGGGGAAGATGTCCACTCCAGGAACCAACTGATACAACTATACTTCCAGTGACTATGAGGTGCTGTTCACTGATGATGTTGTCTGCACTGCATAATGTCAGTCTGACTTATTCACTATGGGGATGTGGGGTCTGTAGTCATTGACACTGTTACATGTACTTAAGGTGCCATGTGCCATGATAACCAACATGGTGTACATATCTGTTTACTCCACACAATGTTGTGTGTGGGATGACATTCCTGTAATAAAGGTCTGATAATGGAATTTACTGGCAAATGCATTCACAATTACAATTGATTTAACATAATGACAGGGGACATAGGAATTGGTGTACATGTGCTTTATTTGGTGATGGTGTCAGAAATGCATTGTTGTGCATTACAGTGATAGGGAATGGGCTAATGGTGAATGTCCATACGGGGTACAGGGGCTCAGTGATTGGTGGCAGCGCATATATGTCCATCTGTACCTTGCAAGTTGTTGAAATGCTATTGACCGGTGATGGTAGCTCAGTGGCACACTTGGGAGACAGTTCATGTCAAAGTCACTTCTTTGAGGGTGCCTTGGTCTTGGCAGGTGTTACTGTGCCATATCTGGGTCCGAGGGACCGTTTGATTGTCTGGTGCTGGGCTGCACGGGTAGCGGTGATGGTCTCCTGTGTGTCCTTTGCCAGTGACACCAGTCCAGTTGCTACTGCTGAGGTTGATGGATCGTTTGTGTCCTGGGCAGTGGTAGGGGCTTCCTGGTTTGTGGGTGAGTCAGGTGGGGTTGGATGGTGGTGCTGCAGCAGCCCTGCAATAATGGCCATGGTAGCACTGAATTGTTTCCACTGCACCATGGTCTCTTGATGTTGGGCTAACTGCAGCTTTTGACTGTGCTCCAGGGTGACCAGGATCTGGCCCATCCTGTCTTGTGTATGGTGGTATGCTCCCAGGAACTCAGAGATCACCTCCTGGGCTGCAGGAACCATCCTTTGGCCTCTCCCTGGGCCACTGATACCCTCCCACGGGGCCTAGAACCCTGTGCCTGTGTCCCTGGCACAGGTCTGGCAGTACCACTTGTACTGGGACCATCGTCATCCTGTCTGTGGTAGGTGGAGACTCTGGCCTCTGTACTTGTGTTCCACCAGTCTGTGGCCTGGATACACTGGTGTGGGGTCGTTTGGCATGTGCTGATGTTGGTGGCTGGGTGGTAGGGATGTCAGTGGTGTCCTGGGTGAGGCTGCTGGAGGGCGACAGTCCAAGACTGTGTGACAGGCCAGGGTATTCCTCACTGTCCACACATTCCTCTCCTGTGTCCTGAGTGGTGCTTCTGTCTCCATGTGAGGCGCTGGCACTCCTTGGCCTTTCCGTCAGGGTGGAATGGGTGGTGGTGCCTGTGGGGGTGAATGGACATGTATGTTACATTTGCTAATTTCAATGTGGATGCACAGCTCTGGCCTATTTTGTGCAGTTTTGTCCCCTGTTGGGCCATGCAGGGACCTTTTGTGGGGTTGCCATTGCATTTTGCATGGGATGTGGTGGTGCATTGTGGGTGGTATAGTGTCTATGTGATACCTTGCAGGGGTGGGTGGCTGTGCACAGGGGGAGCGATGGGGGCCTGTTGGTGGGTTTGTGGGCATGCAAGGTGGCTGGATGTGGTGGTTGAGGCCAGGGTGGGGTGTGGTCCTGGAGGTAGTTGGAGGGGTAGGGTGGTGCATGCATTACAGGTGTGGTGGATATGGGGTAATTGTAGATGACTTACCCTAGTCCATTCCTCCAGTGAGTCCGGTGAGGCCCTCAGGATGCAGGATGACCAGTACCTTTTCCTCCCAGTCAGTGTATTCAGGGGGTGTAGGTGGGGGTCCTTCCCCAGTCTTCTGTACCGCAATGTGGATGCCATTGATCTCACCTTCCCGCACAGGTCGTTCCATCTCTTGCAGATATCATCCCTCATGAGTGGATGGTTTCCCACTGCATTGACCTTGTTCACTATAGTCTGCCATGACTCCATCTTCCTGGCGATGGGTGTCTGCTGGACCTGTGCCCGAAGATTTGTGGCTCGACCTTGAGTATCTCATCCACCATTGTTCTTAGTTCTCTATCTGTTAAGCGTGGATGCTTAGGGGGTGCCATGATGTGTGTTGTGGGTGGTGTATTGTGTGGATATTGGTGAGGGTGCTGTTGTGTGGTTGGGTGTGTGAGTGGTGTGATGTTGAGTTCAGTGTCTGCATGTTGTGTTATCAGTCTGACTTATCCTATTGGCGATGCAAAGGATTGTGGGGTATGTCTTTGAGTGTTTTATAGTGTTGTGGATGTGTGTCAGGTGTGAGGGGTTTCAAACTTGCCAATGTGTGCATTTCTTGCTGTTGAGTCTCATTGCTGGCCGTGGCGGTCTGTACCGCCAATGGTCGTTCGACATCCACTTATCAGCTGCGGTGATTTGTGCATCATTATTTGGAGGGAGGGGAATTTGTCTGCTTGGCGGTGGCGGGGTGGGATGTGCAACCTTTCTGCCGAAAAGGCCCTGACAGTAGCGGGTGGTAGCAGAAATTTTGGCGGTTTCTGTTTTTGCCATCTTTATATGGTGGGTTTCTGTTCACCGCCAATGGCGATCTTCTGTTCAGCGTCACCACGGCGGCCGATGGTGTTCACTGTCATGTTCACAATGACCACCATGGTGTGTAGCACAAAAAAAACATCAAACAGAAAAGGTCCAACAGGGCCTACACTGATAACGGCAACTACCACCCAGAAGTAGAATGCACATGTTGACTGCCTTCCACAGGAAGCAGACTTAGAATGAGATTTATGCATAGAGATGTTTCTTTATATAGCGCATCTGGAGGGGGGGATTTTGATTTATTTTTCTTAGCTAGGCTGCAAGATGCCTGTTTTCTTGGCATGGACATCTTGTTATAGGAACTGAGAGGAGTCTACTCCTTGTCTTACCAATGATTTGAAGGTGGGTCTCATGCTTGAATAGTTTAAATGATTATTGCATTTATTTGGGTTTACTTTTCTGCTGTTGGTGTATTGATGCCCATGCAAATGGGAACCCTCAAAGCCCACACCGTAGTCATCTACATAAGCTGTCATTGCACGCCAGAACTGCTATTTCTACGAATGGCTTGATATATGTAAAAAAAAAGGTGTGTTTGAAATTGGTTGCATTTGTATATAAGGCCTGTCACATAAAACAGCAGGACGATTGTGACATTCTCGCCTTGTCCCTTCCTCAATAATCCAGAGATTTGTGAAAAGTTCCTTCTTTGTCCAGTCGCTTTCTGTTTGCCATCAAAACAACTCTTTTCATATAAAATGTTTGTTTTAGACCCACTGCTTCACGTTTATTTTTGTTTTAATGTTGCCTTTATTTGAACTCAATCTATCTTACACGAAATCTCAAGGACGTGTTTGGGATAAATTCCATTCTCCAGTGCGATTGCCAGTGGAACCATTAAGATGTGCTGTTTTGCTTACGTTTCCAAAAGTCAGTCAATAAAACACTTATGAGCTCAAGTAAGAATTATTAAAAGGCCATCATACTGTCCATAAAAGACTTGTATAAAAACAAATACATATATTTGCAACAGCAATATCTATTACGACGGGTGCATGATCTATGATCAAAATATTCCAAAACCTAGTTTAGGAAATGAGCACGAGTGTTTCCTCTAGTACCTCATCACCTAATATCGTTGTCCGTATGAATTATAAACAACAGGTGTTATTATTACCCAATTTCGATCTCAGAAATATGGAGTGAAATATTGGTTGCATCACCATTCAAACTCTTTAACTACACATCATAGAAGATGCCAGGAGCAAGCACGTCCCTCAGTGGGACATTTAAAGATGCTTTGTATTACCAATCTGCACTTTGAGCGTTATCTCACAATATTCTGGGCTTCAATCATGCACAAAAGTGGTGAATGCTGGGGAGGAGGGTTTGATGAAACAGCAGCCCTCCACTCCAGCACTGACATTCACAGTGTGTCTACGTTGCAACCCCTGCTCTTAAAAGAAGCAGGGATCACAATGCAGTAAAGAGTAGCCCATTGCGAATGTAATATCAGGAAGTGCATACAGAGGTTTGTGGGGCTGCTCTTGTAAAACATTCTCATCAGAACATAGCAGGAGACTAGGTTGCACAGAAAATGAGATTTTGTCTGCTGGGAATAATCTTCTGTATAGCTCAAGACTATTTTAAGCGAGGTCTGCGTTCACCGCAAAAAAAAAGTGATTTGAATTACCCGCTGCAAGGAATTGCTTCTTTTTGCATGTTTGCCCCCTTTAGTTTTGGACTGCTGCTGCTATTTTGTCTTTTACTCTGCCCACTGGGACTCTGCTAACCAGGCCCAGTACATGTTCTATGACCCCTAAAACATATTTAAATTTTCTGTACTCCTAACTGGCCCGTTTAACTTACTTATAGGTCCTTAGTATATGGTAGAAAGTGTGCCTAGGGCATGTCAGGTAAATGTCAGTAGTGAATCACAGCACATATTGAGGTACCACTAGATTGACAGTGCTTAACAAAACTGCAAGCCTACCCCTGTGGCCTATCTGCACAATTTAAAACTTCAAATTTGACCTGCCAAGAGAAAATCATTTGGAAGACCTAAGCCCTCCTTTCAAATATTAGTATTTAGTAAGTTGCCCCTAATAGGTCTTATATAGGTACATAAGGCATAGTGCATGGTATTTAAGAGAAGGACAGTAAAAGAGCTATGTTGAATATTTACCTACAATGACAAGGCCCTAAAAAATATTTTCACTGTATCACTGTTAGATGTTCCATTGAAAAGCACTGGGATACAATAATACAATTTATAATGTTATTTCAGCCTATGAAACACCTACAAAATGAATTCTTTGATTTAAAAACATTTTTTTATTCCAGGCCCAATTTACTGGCAAAGCTGTACTAAATATGTTGCAAAAGTATTTTTTTTAAATCACCTTTTACCTGACTAGAACCTCTTGAAGCCATTTAGATGAGTTTCCAACTGTCACCCAAAAGCTGAATAGCACCTTTGATGTAGTGTGAAGTGTGTGAACTTGCTCCCTTGGATGTAGGGAGGTTTTCTGGTTCACTGACAAGATGACCACCTGGGCTGTGCCCAGGAACTTAATTAACTTCAAAGAAGCCTACACTGTGACAGGCAGATGTAGCTAATACCTGCGTCTGCCCTCTTCTTGGTTCCTTTAGTCATCCAGACACCAATCCTTGTGGGAGATGAGATATACGTTTGGTATCCATTGAAAATAGTTTCCTCAGTTTGCTGATTTCTCTGGCCACACCTCTGGGGTGGGCACAGGAGCTCTGAATAGGGAAAAAAGATTTTGACATGTTGGATTTAGGTAGAGAGGGGCACTGTGGGATTGCTTGCAATACAGCACACTTGAACTACTGCAAATATGGGTAGCGTTGCCCCTGGGAACATGTTTCCCCAATTTTTAGGGAAGGATAAAGAGTCACCCTGGCCACAGGTTAGTGCCAGGCATAAATTTGGTACCCCTGAGCACCCTCCTCAGAACATTACTAGACCTGTGGAAGACAGAAGAAGGACTGCACCTGCTGTTGAGTCATGTCAGAAGACCTGAAAGTCTGGACCTGCTTTCACATGTATCCAGGGCAAAAATGGGTTCAAGGATTAGTGAGCTGGTCTCCTATTAAGTTACAGTGATACAATAGGCTTCTAGAAGCCCCTTTTCCTGGAGAGTCCAGACTAGTTTCAACAGGACCAGCCCTGGGCGCTGCTGGTGGCTTCTGGAGAAGTAAGTCTTGACTCCAAAGTGCCCTTCCTGGGGTCCTAGGCTGAGTTGAAATGTATTCTTATTCTCCCAACATCCTGAAACACTTGCCACTAAAAACCTTTGGCTCTAAAGACCTCCAGGGATCATGACAAGGCTGCCAAGTCTATCCAATAAAGGCATGCTGCCACTGGGCCAAAGATTCATGTTGCTACTCTCTGAGCTTTAACACAGCAGCAAAACTACCTCAGCTGGACACATCATGGCGAAGGTATCTGGCCTCATGAGGCATTTTCAGCTAGAGCTTTCTCTCTTGACCTGCTGGAGTAATCCAAGCTCAAAAAAGTGATTAAATCCAAAGTTAGAAGTCTTCAGCTGAGCACCAAAAGTATCTGTTCTGCATGAGGCTGTCCTTGGGTGTGAAGGTCGAGTTTTCCTCCTCAGAGCTTTCCTGGAAAAAGTCAACAGCCTCATGTGATGGGTATTTGGCCGTGCTATGCCTGTTTTATGTGTGAGTGATTACCACACACTTAGCACTTTTTCTGTGTTTCATAATAAATTAGCCCTGGAGGCTTACACACACAGAACCCCATTGGATGTTAATGCTGCATGTTGTTTTGTCTGCTCATGTAATACTACACAGACCCTCTTTTGAAAAGTGTTTGCAGCTCTTGCTAAAGGCAAGATGATTGTGAAATAGCAAACAATGAGACCCATCACTACAAAGGTCAATTATTTTGGTTTTTTCCCTAACCACAGTTTACAGACGGGCCAATGAATGCTGTTGGTATGTAAGTGTGACTTGCATGACTGCATGTGTTCATCCTGCACACTGTCGCATTTTGGACTAACATGAGTCTGTTGAAGAATGTAGTGTAGGGGAATCCCTTGTCATATAATCTCAGGGATCTGTGGTATTAAAGTCCCTAGGAATACACCGAGACCCACTTGGGCTGAACAATGGTGGCTGAAACATGCAGACCAATTCTTGATGCAGGGAATCACTAATTGTCCCCTTATGCATCATCCTTGATTTTAATCTTGTCCAAGTACTTTGAAGCAGATTCAATTGTGAAGAGGGGACCTGAGACAATTTGTATTTTTCACACAAGTCCCACCACCAAGTGTAACCCTTATAAGAGTTCCCTTTTTCTTCAGCTCCAGCCTACGTAGCGACAATAGATGCCTGGGTTAGAACTCAAAGATGAAGCATGCCACTACTTAGTTCTAGTTGGTGAGAGTCCCTTTAACAAATAGGAAGGATTTTTTTTGGTTTAGTTGAGGCAAGATATTAGGTTTCTGAATGTGTAGTGATTTCTCTCATCATTGATCAATTGACTGATAAGCCTGAAAGAAGAGTGAACACAGTCTAAATGCTTTTATTTCCTTCTGTTGATACTATGTAGTACCGGTCAAGATCACCCAGATGACCTCTGTTTCCTTAAAGAAAAATAGGACGCATTTCAAAAAGAAAAAGGAAAAACTCTCTTTTCATTTTTAAAAACTAGGCAGTGCTCCATGGAACCACTCCCTGCTGTTAAAACATATTTTTACATCCGTTCTCAAAGGGTAAGTGGTCCGCTGGGGAACCCTTCCCATTAGCAGTGGGTTACCACCTTCTCGAAGTAGGCAGTAAAATGCAAATGTCCTGTGACTGCATTTCAGTTGCAAAACATTTACAAATACCAGTGCGATTCAGTGTTAGGAAGGGAAGCCCTAAACACGCCCCTTCCTCAAACCAAATCGCAAACCCTATTTGTGACTGGTGATAGGTTACCAAATAGCAATTATGGCCTTTGATCATTCCAAAGTTCTCTTTTTCAGTCCCAAACATCCTGATTCTGCTAATGTGACCGTTTGTGACCCCAAAAAAGTTTTTTTACATCTGACCCATGGTTACTTAACTATCATTCACCTGTGAGAAAGTAGCCTCTTTCTAGCATTGTTACCCCCACTTTTGGCCTGTTTGTGAGTGTATGTCAGGGTGTTTTCACTGTCTCACTGGGATCCTATTAGCCAGGGCCCAGTGCTGAGGTACTGGGTTTTTCAGAACTGGTACTGATCCGGTAACCCAGCGGTGCCAGGGTACACCCAAAGACCTCGGGTACTTTCCTGATTCAGACTACAGAAACTCAGAGTCTTCTAGGTGAAGTCAAAGATCGAATTTATTGGCTGCAACCAATTGACAAGCGTCCTAGAAGTACAACAGCACGATTTGTATGTTCTCAGGAGACTGTGTGTCAATGCAAAATCAGGTTTCCTTATATACAGTTTTTTAAGCTTCAGGCAAACATTCTTGACATTTTGGTTGGTCATTCACATGTCTTCACTACAAAGGAAAAAACAGTGTCATGATGAAACCTCATATTTCATGTCATCCAACCCATAATAAATTACCCGGCAAGGCCTAGAATTTCACATCAGATAAGTGTGGACCCCCAATAAAAACGGGCACCTCCCCCTCGTAAAGTAAGAAGAAGAAAAGAGCAGGTGCAAGTGTGAGCAAGATTAGGCAGGGTGTGTGAGCGATAATAAGGGTTTTACGGCATGGTGTGCCTTGATGCTATCTGATTCGGCCACTGGGAGAGGGACTGACCAAACAGGTTCGGCCTGAGGCAATGGTTCCAGCTTGCCCAGGTCAGAGAAAAGTCAATCAAGGTGTACGTGTCCTTGGAATCAAATCCGACTGTATTATAAGCCTATGTGAGGGCAACTTTTAAAATGGCTGCCGTGTATAAAATGGGAGCCACGGGTGCAGGACGAAAATGGCGATTTCGAGGTGAAAACGCTGCTGGAATTGAGCGAAAATGTTCATGCTTAGTGTACTAGTCATTATCGGTCTTTTGATACTAAAATCGTACTGCTGTGGCAAAGTAGATTACATGGGTCCAGAATTTTTAGAACCACAAACCCTCCTTTTGCCCTTACATAGGCAATAAACCTATTCTCATGCTAATCTGAGTCCAGGTCTATGTTTCTAAAGTCGTTGAGATGTTGCTGTAACATCATCCTAGTATTTAGCTCGTCTCTTGGTGCAGGTTTCCTTATGCATGATGTAACACAGAGGCCACATATCGCAGGAGCACACTGTACGCATAGACAGAACAGGAAAAGAATGGCCAAGATCATCCCAATGACCATCAGAATCTTCCATCCCCATGCTGATATCAGTTCCCAGAGCCATCCCATTAATGACCAATCTCCTTTATCTAAATGAATAGATTCGGAAATTCTATGCAATTTGGAGATGGCCTGGAAGTCCCCAAATTCTTGTCCTGCAGTGTCTTGTTCACTGAAGACGCCTCTAACTATCCTTGTCTTGTGGTAATCTGCCGCTGCTGTGTAGGTAGGGGGCAACAGGAACAAAATGAAGCATGTGCCCGAAAAGTCAGGGGGCAACCATGTAAAGGCTCTATCATGGCAGATGAAATAGGTACCCTTAGCTGCCAAGAGCGGAGGGGAGGTCTGAGATGCGAAGACATATGTCTCAGTGCAGACGCTTTCCCCTAGCTGAGCTCTGGGATTCTTGCCAGTACCTTGCAGACACAGGTGACCCTGATGGGGTACAACCCAAATCAGGGAAGATATCTTAGCTTGCTGTTTCTCATTCATTGTGGCTTCATATCCGGTCATGTTCCATCCTATATATGCCATCGTCTCATCTCTGGGGATAGTCTCGTAAGAGATATTGTCCTTCATCATGTCTATGATACCTTTAACTAAAGCATTTTTCTTAGGGTTGTCTTCCGCAAAACGTAGGGGGTAGTGTGCATAGATGAATATCGTTCTGAATGCCCACACGGAACCATTGTGGCTAAAAGGCAGGGTCAGATAAGGGATACCTTTATCTGCTGTGTGAGGCATAAGGCCACACACCCAACAGTTAGTTGTATTTATCACTAGTTGGTGTTGGTGCAAAAGCTGGATGAAGGAGTTATTAATGAACTCTAGTCTCCTAGCAGATTCATGTTTAGGGAGGAGTTGAAAAGAATGTGGGGAAACAGTGGAAGGAGGAGGTGCAGACGAGGTAGTGGGTGCCAATATCACATTAAAACAGAATAAAATATATCCTATAAAAAACATAAGTATACTAAATAACATAAAAATGCACAGCAGCAAAAACCGTTTCCTGGTTATCGTTTCACATATTCTCTTCTTGAAACTCAGTCTTTCAACATGTTCTCCATTCTGGAAAGATTCCATCCTCTAACCGTTGCCGCTCGTGGCGGTTGGTTTACTTCACTTAGGAGTGTTCTGAATGTTCCAGGCCGCCCTAGAACAAACCAGACCTCTAGACCTTGTGTCCACAGGCTACCCCCCTAAGTCTTTTCAGCCACGATCCTACAGCTGAACCCGGATGGAGGTTCGAAAAATACAAAAAGCAAAAAGTCATTCAAAAATAATTTTCCATATTGGAGAATTTTGCTAAAGAGAAGAAAAGTAAACTATTTTATTTGTCCTTTATTCTTGGTCGTAGATCATAACGGTTAGTCCCAGGTATCGTGTGGTCCTGAAAAAGGAGTTCAGGTTCTGTAGTGTCCAATCGAACTGACGGTGATACTGCTGATTGTAAAATGTCATCACTTTCTTTCTCAGTGAGTGTTCCTTTTATTCGTGCATCGCTGAAAGGCAAAAAACGTGGCACGGTTTCAGTCTCTGAGTCGGCGACACCTTCCTGGACCCACCGGTCACATGTCAGAGGTAGGGGTACCCTTTTGCAATGGGTCCCATGGATCCAGTGTTTCTTCCCTTCTACTCGAACAGCTGATCTTGTGGAGAGAAGAACGAGGTGCGGTCCGATCCACCTGGGCTGCTCGTTTTTGGTTCGCTGAAAATTCTTTATTAAAACCCAGGATCCAGGCTTAATGGGATGACCTGGAGATTCAGAGACCGGAGGCAAGGTGTCGTGGACCTGTTGATGTAAGACACGCAATTTAGCCGTCAATTCATACAAATAGTCAAGCAAGACAGGATGCTCTATCTCGCTGAACTTCTTGGGCCTAGGCACTCCCCATATATTGGCCGGGCGGCCAAAGACTATTTCGTAAGGACTAAGTTTCACTCGTGAATGCACAGTCATTCTGGTTGATAGGAGTGCTAAGGGTAGAGCGTCAGGCCATTTGAGACCAGAGCTCGCTTGTATCTTGGCCAATTTTAGCTTTAGAGTGCCGTTATAGCACTCTACTAATCCAGCTGATTGGGGGTGATTTGCAGCGTGAAACTTTTGGTTGATGCCTAGCCCTTCGCATACTTTCTTCATCACTTGACCCACAAATTCACTTCCATTGTCACTCCAGATCATTCTCGGCATTCCGAACCTAGGAAAGAACTCTTTCACAAGGGCTTTGGCTGTGGATAGCGCAGTATTGTCTTTTAGGGGATAGGCTTCCACCCATCTTGAAAAGGCACAAACAACAACGAGTACATATTTTAAGTTGTTGCACCTCTCCATGTGAATGAAATCTAGCTGCAAAACCTCAAACGGATACGTAGGAGGTGCAAAATGACCAGCTGGAGTTGGGGTTCCTCTACCAGGGTTGTGTTTCAGGCATACCATGCAATTTTTAACTACATTTTCTGCGCACTTGGGAATTCCTGCATTTTGCCATACTGGGGCCAACAACTTACAAATCCCTTTCACACTGATGTGAGCCATTCCATGAGCCATTGTAACTACTGCAAGCACATACGCATCGGGTAGCAACCATCTTTGATGTTCTGACAACTCGACCCAACAACCATTCGCATCCAATTTACCCGGACTTTCTCTCCACGCACTCAATTCTCTCTCTGTGGCTTCAGCTTGAATCGATTTCACGCTTTCTATCGTGTCTTCACACATACCAACATCACCAATCCATCTTGCAGGGCCTGCGACATACATTCGGCTCATCACATTCCTTGCCGTTTCTTTTGCGACCTCGTCAGCAAATGCATTCCCACGACCAACATCATCAGTCACCTTTTTATGTGCGCTACACTTCACAATCGCAACTTGCAACGGTAAAGTAAGTGAATCAAGGAGCTCATTTACCAACTGACCATGCTGTATTTTAGTTCCATGCGAGGTCAGGAACCCACGTTCCTTCCACAACCGCCCAAAATTATGGGCCACACCAAACGCATATTGGCTATCGGTATAGATAGTCACTTTCATTCCTTTTGATACTGTACATGCTCTTGTTAGGGCTATTAACTCAGCGGCTTGGGCTGAATTATGTGGGATACGTGCAGCTTCAACAATCGTACCCAAAGTTGTCACAGCATACGCCGCAGTCGTGTCACCATTCGGAAGCTTAAAGCATGAACCATCCACCCACAAAGTACCATCACTCCTTGCAATGGGAATGTCCAGAAGGTCTATTCTCCCTTTCGTTTCCTCTTCTGTTCTATGGAGACAATCATGTTGTTCGGAAGTATCTAACTCCGTCACTATTGGCAATAACGTAGCTGGGTTAAGTGTAGTGCATCTTTTTATATGTACATGGCTTGCTAACAATGTCAACTCGTAACCTGACAATCGAGCACTAGTTAAATGCTGTGTCTTGGTTCTGTTTAACAACGTGTCCACTGCATGTGGAACCATTACGACTAATGTGTTATTCATCACTAAACCAGCAGACTGTCGGATAGAAACAGCAGCTGCCGCTGCCGCTCTTAAGCAGCTCGGTAGTGCCTTAGCTACTGGGTCTAAGGTTGAAGAGAAATAGGCGCATGGACGCTCCCTGTCTCCAAACTGTTGTGTCAAAACTGCTAACGCACAACCTTCTTTCTCATGGACATACAATGTAAAAGGCTTGCTGTAGTTGGGGGTACCCAACACAGGAGCTGAACATAATGCATCACGTAATTCGACAAAACTTTTCTGACAATCTTCAGACCATGGGACGGGATTTGGTATATCTTTGTCTGCAATATGATGTAATACCCAAGAAAGCACGCACTTCTCTTTGTGTTCTTGGCACACTTATTGCTGCAACAGCTCTGATTCTCTCTGGGGTCAGTTGCCTTCCCTCCTTCGAAAAGAGATGACCTAAATAGGTCACTTCTTTTTGACAATACTGTAACTTTGAAAGGGACACTTTGTGGTGTAAATCAGATAAATGACGCAATAATGACAATGTTGCTTCTTTGCAGATCTCCTTAGTATCTGCGGCAACTAGCAAATCATCGACATATTGAATGAGAGTGGCGCCATCAGGTAACATAAGAGTGTCAAGTTGTGCTTTCAAAGCCTGACTATAGATAGATGGACTTTCACAATAGCCTTTAGGAGCTCTCTTAAATCTGAAGCTTCGTCCTCCCAAATTGAAGCCAAAAATGTCCCTGCTCTCTTCTGCAATAGGGATGCTGAAGAAAGCATTCTTCAGGTCTATTACTGAGAACCAAGTGGCTGAAGCTGGAATCATTGTCAACAATGCAGTGATATCGGGGACGACTGGAAACTGTGGCACAACTATTTTGTTCACCTCTCTAAGATCAATTACAAACCTATAAACAGGTGGCTGAGTAGGGTCAGTATGCTTCAAGACAGGCAAAACAGGACTATTGCAAACGTTGCCTCTTGTCTCTTCAATTACATCCTTCTCAATCAGATCACGAATAATTGCCAACAACGCTTTTTCCCCCTTACTAGAGATCTTGTATTGGGGAATACGTGGCATTTTAACATTGGCTTTTACTGTTATCACATATGGCTGAATTTCCAAAAGACCTACATCATTAGGTCCAGTAGCCCAAAGAGTATTAGGAAGAGACAAAAATTCTGGTGGAAATCTGTCCTTTGACAAATACATTGGTGAAACCACTTTCTTACCCAATGTGAGTTGCACTCCAGAAGGAGAGCAATACAATGTGGCATACAATCTCTTTAACAGATCTAGTCCTAACAAGTTCTCGCCACAACCTGTCGTCAAAATAAGGGGTGTTTCAAATTTACAAGGTCCAACAGAAAGAGATATAGGGTTAGAAATCGGATTTCTAACTGGGGCGCCGGAAAAACCTACTGATACATTTGTTTCGCCAGACAAAGGTGCGCCAGGGAGTTTTGAGTGTATAATAGAACTCTTGGTAGCACCAGTATCCAACAGAAAAGGTTCTGACACACCTGATGCAATCACCTTAACATAAGGCCCACTCTGATCTACTGGAACTGAAACAACTCCCTCTCTTTGTCTATGGCTGTCCTAGCAATCATTACTGTCCAAATGCTCACCCTCTGTATAGTAATCATCAGTATAGTACTGAGCCGTCCCACCAGATGCATTAACCTGTTGATCAAATCTGTTCATTGAGTTTTGAGGGAGGAATGAGCGCGCTTTCTGGGGAACATATCCACGTCCTCTTCCTCTAGGTGCTTGTGGAACACCTCGACCTCTTAAACCGGAAGTATCATTTGCGCGCTGTAGCAAAGCAGGGCAACTATACTTGAAATGACCCTCTTCCTTGCAATATGAACACTGATTGGGACCTACTGGGATACGTGGTTGAGCATACTCGGCTCTTTGCGAGTTTCTCTGAAACGGTTGGGGCTGATAGTTATTCTGATAGTTGTTCTGTGCACCACTATTCTGACCACCTCGTGGCGGGTACGCTTGTTGTAACAGAACCTTCGTTTTCAAATCTTTTGTTTTCTTCTCTACTCTATCTCTCTCATCTTTATCTCTATTTTCGTAGTATTGTGCAGTAGCCAGTATCTGTGCTGAAGAGGAAACTGCCCAAGAACTTTCTGAGTCTTTTAACTTTTTACACAACTCAGGAAGCAGATTATGCACAAATTTATCGACGAACAAACGTTGACCACCTTCCGTGCTCATATCTTGACCACTGTGGTCCACAAACGTTTCTTCAAACCTGGTGAAGAAATCTGATACCGTTTCTTCTTTCTTTTGCTTACATGCAGACAATTTATCCCAGTTTACACGCATTGCAGGCATTATAGTTTTCATGTAATCAATAATTCTACCAGGAAGTTCTGTCACTAAAGGCTCAGGTTTAGCACCACCAATTTGTCGGGCATCTGCAGCAGCAATATTAGCCCATGTGTCACCTAATTCTTGAGCATGGTCTGCATGGCGAATCTTTCCCCATAAAGGCTGTGGAACAACATTCCCAAACAACATGTCTATGTCCGCTAAATTCATAATGCAAGACCCCGCAGTCTGTGACAATTCCTTGTAATACCCTGTAGGATTCTTACGGGGATCAGGCAATGTCTGCTTAAGGGCTAAAACTTCAGCTCGCTTCCATGGAACGTGTACCCATACACGCTGGAAATGAGGCAGGACAGGTGGATTAGCATTTGGGTCCCCTTCCCTCCACTGTGGGGGAACTTCTCTCATGGGGTACTGTTTCCCTTTCTTTTTAGCAGAAGAATCATATTTAAACAATAACCTGGAAACACCTTCAGTCCTAAACGACAATAACGTCGCAACTGCTTTCTCGACATCTGAACCCACAATCAAACCTGTCGAAAAATCAAACCGTACACGACACAACTTAGGCGGATTGGGCTCCAAACCATTTTCCTCTAAATCCTCAGAAAGAAAAGTACACATTTTCTCAAAAACGTATCTCTGTTTCGGTTCTTCCCACTGATGGAAGACATCCATAACAGACTCTAGTTCATATCTCGCTGGTTCAGTAACCCATTTATGCGCCAAATAATTCAGTGTCTCTTTCTCCATACCATCAGGCAATTGGCTACGCAATTGCTTACGCTCTGTAACTGGGGTCGTAGCTAATGACCCAAAGAGAGGGGATAAAAGACTAGTCACAGTGTTTGTCATTCTCTGACAGATAGAGGGAGAGGTTGACAAATGAACAGGAGGAAAAACAGAATGAGACAAGGCAGAGACAGAAGCAGTGTCAGAAACAATACCAGGAGTGTTAGTCGCTATAGTAGTCAAAGTTGTAGGAAGTAAAGGCAGAGCAGATGTCAAAGCCGGTGGCCCTTGAGAAGGCTGCACCGGAGGAATAGGAACCAACTGAAGAATAGCTGGTGGGTGCTGTGGAGGAGCAAGAGGCAATGCAACCACTGGTTGTGCAACTAGAGGTTGCGGAGGTGCCGTTGCATTCTGCGCATAGGGTGGTGGCGAACTTAGCAAATGCGACATTAGGGGATCTTTTTCAGAGTCTTTTGCTGCATCTTGCTGAAGAGGCGACAAAACTGGATAGCATTTATCTACTGTCATTTTATGTCGCCTATGCAACTGCTCATTCAACTGTTCTGCTTCGTTATCTTTAAACTGTATAGCAGCTTACATAATCGAAATACCTTTTTCTCTCTTATTTTTCTTAGCTAATTTAATTTCCTTTTGCTTTGCTTCTTTACGCCATAAGCGGAAAGAATCAAACATTGCCGGCCGGGCTTTCTTCTTAAAAAGTCTAACTTCGAGGTTATCTAAGATTTCTATGTCAAAGCTACCATTTTGGGGCCATTTTAAAACACCCTCTTTTCTGGTGTAACGGATCCATACTTCATTATATGTGATGGGGCCTACTCCGTGCTTCACATATAGTTCATAAGTTGGAGTTCCAATCGGAGGAACCGGACATGAGTCCTCCAACCGGGAGTCCCTTTTACAACCAAGACAAAACAAATTTCCAAGTCTGCTAAGACCAGGCATCTTTGCTCACTAGTCTAGCTTCAAACTTCAAAGGATTATCGTTTACGATAGTCTCGTGAATACACGAGTCCTTCGGCTTTGGTACTTGCAAGTTCCAAATCAAAGTGATCCCGAAGGGATACCAAACCAAATGTCCAACTTAAGGACCAAACCAAGTGTCCAACTAAGGACCAAACCAAGTGTCCAACTAAGGACCAAACCAAGTGTCCAACTAAGGACCAAACCAAGTGTCCAACTAAGGACTGGGAGACGCTCCACTTATACTTAACTGAAAATATCAATGACGTCACCAGAAGACTCGTCTTATCGTTTCGCTCTACCAAAAATCAAGGGTCCAAATCAGGGCGATAGCCAGGGCAGCAGTCCTTCGTAGCCGTCGGGAAGCGGGGAACCTCGCAGCAAAGACTTTCGGACCACGTCGACATGCAGGGGTCGATGAAGTGGCGGCCTTCCTCCAGAATTTCCACACGAAGCTCCTCACGAACCTCAGGCTTGGACCGGTACCGCTGGTATCGCCCCACGTTGGGCGCCAACTGAGGTACTGGGTTTTTCAGAACCGGTACTGATCCGGTAACCCAGCGGTGCCAGGGTACACCCAAAGACCTCGGGTACTTTCCTGATTCAGACTACAGAAACTCAGAGTCTTCTAGGTGAAGTCAAAGATCGAATTTATTGGCTGCAACCAATTGACAAGCGTCCTAGAAGTACAACAGCACGATTTGTATGTTCTCAGGAGACTGTGTGTCAATGCAAAATCAGGTTTCCTTATATACAGTTTTTTAAGCTTCAGGCAAACATTCTTGACATTTTGGTTGGTCATTCACATGTCTTCACTACAAAGGAAAAAACAGTGTCATGATGAAACCTCATATTTCATGTCATCCAACCCATAATAAATTACCCGGCAAGGCCTAGAACTTCACATCAGATAAGTGTGGACCCCCAATAAAAACGGGCACCTCCCCCTCGTAAAGTAAGAAGAAGAAAAGAGCAGGTGCAAGTGTGAGCAAGATTAGGCAGGGTGTGTGAGCGATAATAAGGGTTTTATGGCATGGTGTGCCTTGATGCTATCTGATTCGGCCACTGGGAGAGGGACTGACCAAACAGGTTCGGCCTGAGGCAATGGTTCCAGCTTGCCCAGGTCAGAGAAAAGTCAATCAAGGTGTACGTGTCCTTGGAATCAAATCCGACTGTATTATAAGCCTATGTGAGGGCAACTTTTAAAATGGCTGCCGTGTATAAAATGGGAGCCACGGGTGCAGGACGAAAATGGCGATTTCGAGGTGAAAACGCTGCTGGAATTGAGCGAAAATTTTCATGCTTAGTGTACTAGTCATTATCGGTCTTTTGATACTAAAATCGTACTGCTGTGGCAAAGTAGATTACATGGGTCCAGAATTTTTAGAACCACAGTGCTCATAGTGAAAACCCTATGTTTTCAGTATGTTTGTTATGTGTCACTGGGACCCTGCTAGTCAGGACCCCAGTGCTCATAAGTTTGTGACCTATAGGTATGTGTTCCCTGTGTGATGCCTAACTGTCTCACTGAGGCTCTGCTAACCAGAACCTCAGTGGTTATGCTCTCTCTGTACAAATTGTCACTAACAGGCTAGTGACCAATTTTACCAATTTACATTGGCATACTGGAACACCCTTATAATTCCCTAGTATATGGTACTGAGGTACCCAGGGTATTGGGGTTCCAGGAGATCCCTATGGTCTGCAGCATTTCTTTTGCCACCCATAGGGAGCTCTGACAATTCTTACACAGGCCTGCCACTGCAGCCTGAGTGAAATAACGTCCACGTTATTTCACAGCCATTTTACACTGCACTTAAGTAACTTATAAGTCACCTATATGTCTAACCTTTACCTGGTAAAGGTTGGGTGCTATGTTACTTAGTGTGTGGGCACCCTGGCACTAGCCAAGGTGCCCCCACATTGTTCAGGGCCAATTCCCCGGACTTTGTGAGTGCGGGGACACCATTACACGCGTGCACTACATATAGGTCACTACCTATATGTAGCTTCACAATGGTAACTCCGAATATGGCCATGTAACATGTCTATGATCATGGAATTGCCCCCTCTATACCATCCTGGCATAGGTGGCACAATCCCATGATCCCACAGGTCTGTAGCGCACACCTGGGTACTGCCAAACTGTCTTTCCCGGGGTTTCACTGCAGCTGCTGCTGCTGCCAACCCCTCAGACAGGTTTCTGCCCTCCTGGGGTCCAGCCAGGCTTGGCCCAGGATGGCAGAACAAAGGACTTCCTCTGAGAGAGGGTGTTACACCCTCTCCCTTTGGAAAATTGTGTGAAGGCAGGGGAGGAGTAGCCTGCCCCAGCCTCTGGAAATGCTTTCATGGGCACACATGGTGCCCATTTCTGCATAAGCCAGTCTACACCGGTTCAGGGACCCCTCAGCCCTGCTCTGGCGCGAAACTGGACAAAGGAAAGGGGAGTGACCACTCCCCTGACCTGCACCTCCCCTGGGAGGTGCCCAGAGCTCCTCCAGTGTGCTCCAGACCTCTGCCATCTTGGAAACAGAGGTGCTGCTGACACACTGGACTGCTCTGAGTGGCCAGGGCCAGCAGGTGACATCAGAGACTCCTTCTGATAGACTCCTTCAGGTGTTGCTAGCCTATCCTCTCTCCTAAGTAGCCAAACCCTCTTTTCTGGCTATTTAGGGTCTCTGTCTTTGGGATTTCCTTAGATAACGAATGCAAGAGCTCATCCGAGTTCCTCTGCTTCTCTCTCTTCACCTTCTGCCAAGGAATCGACTGCTGACCGCGCTGGAAGCCTGCAAAACTGCAACAAAGTAGCAAAGACGACTACTGCAACTCTGTAACGCTGATCCTGCCGCCTTCTCGACTGCTTTCCTGGTGGTGCATGCTGTGGGGGTAGTCTGCCTCCTCTCTGCACTAGAAGCTCTGAAGAAATCTCCCGTGGGTCGACGGAATCGTCCCCCTGCAACCGCAGGCACCAAAGAACTGCATCACCGGTACCCTGGGTCTCCTCTCAGCATGACGAACGAGGTCCCTTGAATCCAGCAACTCTGTCCAAGTGACTCCCACAGTCCAGTGACTCTTCAGTCCAAGTTTGGTGGAGGTAAGTCCTTGCCTCCCCACGCCAGACTGCATTGCTGGGAACCGCGACTTTTGCAGCTACTCCGGCCTCCGTGCACTTCCGGCGGAAATCCTTTGTGCACAGTCCAGCCTGGGTCCACGGCACTCTAACCTGCATTGCACGACCTCCTAAGTTGTCCTCCGGCGACGTGGGACTCCTTTGTGTGACTTTAGGTGAGCATCGTTTCACGCATCTTTATAGTGCCTGTTCTGGCACTTCTGTGGGTGCTGCCTGCTGCTGAGAGGGCTCCTTGTCTTGCTCGACGCCCCCTCTGTCCCCAGACGCAATTGGCGACATCCTGGTCCCTCCTGGGCCACAGCAGCATCCAAAAACCCTAACTGCACGATTTGAAGCTAGCAACGCTTGTTGGCGGTCTTTCTTCAGGAAAACACATCTGCACAACTTTCCACGGCGTGGGGGATCCGTCCTCCAAAGGGGAAGTTCCTAGCCCTTGTCGTTCCTGCAGAATCTTCAGCTTCTACTGTCCAGTAGCAGCTTCTTTGCACCCACAGCTGGCATTTCCTGGGCATCTGCCCATCTCCGACTTGCTTGTGACTTTTGGACTTGGTCCCCTTGTTCCACAGGTACCCTCGTTTGGAAATCCATCGTGTTGCATTGCTGATTTGTGTCTTTCCTGCAGAATTCCCCTATCACGACTTCTATGTCCTTTGGGGAACTTTAGTGCACTTTGCACTCACTTTTCAGGGTCTTGGGGTGGGCTATTTTTCTAACCCTAACTGTTTTCTTACAGTCCCAGCGACTCTCTACAAGGTCACATAGGTTTGGGGTCCATTCGTGGTTCGCATTCCACTTTTGGAGTATATGGTTTGTGTTGCCCCTATCCCTATGTGCCCCCATTGCATTCTTTTATGACTATACATTGTTTGCACTGTTTTCTATTGCTATTTCTGCATATTTTGGTATTGTGTACATATATCTTGTGTATATTTGCTATCCTCATACTGAGGGTACTCACTGAGATACTTTTGGCATATTGTCATAAAAATAAAGTACCTTTATTTTTAGTATATCTGTGTATTGTGTTTTCTTATGATATTGTGCATATGACACTAGTGGTACTGTAGGAGCTTCACTCGTCTCCTAGTTCAGCCTAAGCTGCTCTGCTAAGCTACCATTATCTATCAGCCAATGCTGCTAGACACCCTATACACTAATAAGGGATAACTGGGCCTGGTGCAAGGTGTAAGTACCCCTTGGTACTCACTACAAGCCAGTCCAGCCTCCTACATCACCCCAGCTAATCCACTTTCTCACACTAGCAACCCACATTTCACCATGGAAGTGTAATTTTCCATTCACAATTAGCAGTTGTTCAATTTGCACACCATTTGGAATTGTGTCTCATTAGCTTTCCAGAAGGCCTTATTTTTCAGGTTGTAATATGACTCCCAGAACAGAATAAACCAGGATGTTTAAAATTAGATCAGAATTTCTGTAAAGTTGTTTTGTATTGATATATAAATTTCCCTTTTTCAGACCAATATTACATTATTTTGATTAAGAGATATAGAAGAAAATCAAGCTACTGGTGAGTAGCTGAAGTAAGAATCTGAGTTCTATTTCTGGCTTTGGTATTTACCTTAAAGATTATAAAATTCTGAGCAAACCCCTTTGGTCCTCACTCTTAAGGCAGTGTAAATCCAAATGGAGATTCTGAGTGTAGTATTATAAACTGCACATCCTAAGTTTTCACTCAGCACATTTTTAAAAGTAAAAACCTAGAAAAATTAGGCTGAGTTCATTAATCAGATACACAATATCCGACACCTTTTTTTGTACTTTATTTTAACCTTCAGAATTCGGAAAGGGAAGCTAGGACTACTTTCAATAAATATCACACTTTGTATTATTGTTATTTTCTGAGTATATTTCTCAATACCAGTGAATACTTGGAACAAGCCCTTAATCTTCCGCATGGAAGGGAAATTAGAGTTAGCCAGTGGTATCAGATGGCACTTTTGGTTTTGGTTTTGGTGTCGCTGGCAAAGGTTCTGCTACCTCTAGTCTCATGAGTCATGAAAATAGCAGAAGGATTAGAGTCTTATTCATTTCCTCTAGTTTCACTCAACCCACTTTTCCTAGTCCATAATCAGGAAATAGGATCCTAGTGAGACCCTAACTTTGATGAAACCTATGATTTCATCGAGAAGTATTACATGATGCATGGTTTTATTGAATGAACATACCTCTGAACCTCTACTAGTAGATAATACATGTTTTATGAATACGGTTAATGAAATGTAAACAATGGGTAAATGTGAATTATAAGTATTATGCGTCAAAGCTAAGCAACATAAAATCCGTGTACAATGTGCTTACCGGCTGGTGTTGTCCCAATTGAATGTCAATCACATCCTGGCTACGCAATCCAGAGTCTACTGCACTCCCAAATACAACACTGATCTATGCACAGGTTCGAGATGTTACCACTGTATCGAAAATGTAACACACAGATCCTCATCTATAAGCTTTTGGTGCACAGCAGTGCCAGTAGCCTTCCTGCTGGGCTACCCTGCATCGAAAAAAAGGCCAGGAATGCACTGTAACTACAAGATAAGGAGCATTCCTGTCCTTGTCCCTCTCGCTGGCGCACAATGGCCTGCCATGCACCAATGCAGACACCCTTGCACCATGGTGCAAGGATACCTGTGTTGCGGGGATGATTGTTTTTGTGCAAGAAGGGACACCTTCCTGCACAAAAATGATCAGGACAGGTCTTTTCCTCCTTCTAGGTGTGCTGCGTTATGCAGAAAGAGGAAAACACAGGGAGAAATAATGTTATTTCTCCCCTTATGTCACCCCTGGGGTGGCGTATGCTTTTGACACATTCCCAGATTTACAAAACCGGGTAAATATGGGAATGCGTCAAAATCCATGGGTGTTGTGGGGGAACACTCACTGCAACACTAATGAAATGCCTCCCCGACACACAGTAAGGCAAAGCAGCAACTCACGCTGCGTTGCTGTAGGAAAGTCCTGCTTTTTGCCCTGGTCACCCCCAAACAATTTGGACAGGTACTGGTGGTTACTGACTCTTGGCGGTGCCCTGGGAACTGCTTACCAGTCCCAGGGCCAGTGCTCTGTGTAAAGTGGATATGCAAATTAGGCTAATTATAATTGGCAAAATTAGCCTACCTATAAGTCCCTAGTATATGGTAGGGCATGGAGGTTTAGGGACCCCAGAACAGATAGTGCCCCCATAGGTGCACTGCTGAGGTGTCCAGTGCCATTTTAAAGACAGGCCTGCCTTGCTGGCTGCTTTTAAATTACATTTACATACAAATTCGACTTTGGAATTAAAAGTAGTTCCAAAGTCTTAAACTACCTTATTTTTACATATAAGTCACCCCTAAGGAGTGCCCTATGTGCCCTTAGGGCTGGGTGCCATGTAACTATAAGCAGGGACCTCATAAAAATAGATTTATAAGCCCTGGTGAGTTAAAACAGCCAAATGTGTTTTCCCTCATTGTAGTGAATGGCGTCCATAGGCTAGAATGGGGAGACTGTATTTTAATTTTAAAAGTCCCCTTAAGTAACAGATACCAAGAGTTTGGTATCAAATGAATTGTTATAATAAATCCCACAACTTCCAGTTGTTGGATTTAATATAACTTGTTCAGGTAGAGACTTTTAAACTTTACCTGAAAAGTTGCCAACTTTAGCCCTGCAGTGTTTTTGATGCTGTGCTCTGATTGGCCAGCCTCTGGCAGCCTGGCCAGGCTGCTTTGATGAGGTTTGAAGTGGCCTGGCTTCACACAAAGAGATGTGCCTGTGGGAGGAGATCTCCCCTCAGCAGATGGTGAGGCAGGAAGGGGGAGGGCTGCCAAACTGGTCTTCAAAGGCAGAGAAGGACATTTGGAGCAAACCAGCAGCGCCCCCACATCCTGCAAACCCAGACAATTAGGTGCCCCCTTGATTAGATTAGGAGAGGGCAGGAGAGGGGTGTGCTTAGGATTTTTAGCCACACCAGTGGGTGGGCTTAGCCCGATGTAACCTCTAAAAATCACTTTCAGCCATGACGGATTTTTGAGGAATGTTGATCCCTGGGATTGATTTTTGCCACACTTCCCAGGAAGTGGTCATCACAGGGGGAAGGACCCTGCCCCTGATTGGAGAACCAGGACCCCCCTGTTTTTCACCCAGGAGCAGGGATAAAACTGGCAGATCTGCACCCACACCTCAGATCCCCATCAAATTCCAACAAGGAAGAACTACAGGAGGAGAAGGACTGCCCTGCTGGACCCCTGGCCTGCACCTGGACCCTGCACTTTGAAGGACTGCGCCAGCTGCAAACTTGGGCTTCACCACAAGAAGGACTTTGCCTG
The DNA here is from genome assembly GCF_031143425.1 of Pleurodeles waltl. Taxonomy (NCBI): domain Eukaryota; kingdom Metazoa; phylum Chordata; class Amphibia; order Caudata; family Salamandridae; genus Pleurodeles; species Pleurodeles waltl. The sequence continues at coordinate 647,692,341 of NC_090438.1, read as the reverse complement.
TCTTTAACTGGTTCAAGGAGGGACTCCCTGTTTGCTACAGGTGAAAAATTGCTAACCAGAATCCCCTGCACCAACTCCTGAAGAAACCAACCAGCTGACCACTGTCCAGTGGCCAAAAAGGAGTTTGCCCCAGGTGCATTCAGGGAGTTGTAGTCCACACCCCAAGGATCATCTCAGAGCTTCTGGAGCCTTGGGGTGAGCTGTGGACCCCAAAAGAACCTTAAAGGAACATCTGGAAGAAGATCCAGAAGTTTGGAGAACTCTAGCCGGCTTGCCTCAACAGCGACCCGGCCTGACTTGCAGGTTCGTCCTGGTGAAGAAAATCTCCAAAAAAGAGACTAAGTCAGAACGTAGGAAGTTGACCGTGACCTCCCAGCCAGCGTATCCGAGGAGGGCTCCAAGGACGTCGGAACAAGATCCAGGTTTGCCCCGGTCAAAGGATTTTCACCCCGAAAAAAATGACTAAGTCCGAAGGTAAAAATCTCCACCGAGGGCTTCTGCGACGCGTATCCGAGGAAGAGTTCCAGGAGGTGGGATTTGACTGGCAGGTTCGTCGCACTGAAGAAAATCTTCAGAAAAACAACTAAGTCCGAAGGTAAACTATTGACTGAGGCCTTCCGCGGACTGTAGCTAAGCTGGGCTCCATCGTGGTCGGCCTTAAACTTTGACTTTGCTCTGGTCGAGGTGCGCCCAGATAACCAGATTGGCACTTTTTGTTTCTAGGCGCTAGAAAACAATAATTCTTATAAAATTCATATCTCTGGTTCCCCTTATCCAATGTTATTCATTTTTGTGTCATTTTAAAGATACAACTATAATCTATTTTTATAAATTGGTTTTGGATTTTGAAACTGTTTCTTGTGTTTTATTTATTTACTGTTTTGTGATATTTGAATGCTTTACACTCTATCTCCTAAGTTAAGCCTTGTAGCTCGTTGCCAAGCTACTAAGGGTTGAGTTGGGTTTAATTTACTGAGACCTAACTGGACCTAAGTGGAGGTTAGTGGCCTATTGCTAAGTGTAGGTACCTACCTGCCCTTACCAATAACCCATTTTCCAACAGTTGCCTTACTCCATATCTACAAGAACATGTAAAGCCATGCAAAGTGGCTTTGCATGGCCTTGTAGATATGGATCAGCTGCCTGTGCTGCCGGTGCATCACAAAAAGTGAAGCACCAGTGGCTCAGGACATTTGTAAATAAGCCCCACAGTGCTGCTTTTTGAGCTATATGTGCTCAAATATATTAAATTATCAAATATTTAAATGAATATGCAGTGGTCGCTAACATTGCAAAATATTTAGTGAACACAAGCTAGCAGGGACATCAGGGCTTGCTGTGTGGTTATAATTCTCTGACTTTTTTTCCTGATTATGTTGGCAATAGAAGAAGATAGCCTTTAGCCGCTTCATTACTGAGGTTTTTCTAACCCAGTGCTGAGCCCCTTTTTTGGTCATTTGGAGTAGTTAGCATTTGTTTTCTAAAAAAGGGATCAACAAAAGGTTTGTTTTGAAAATTTACCATCTTCCAAACTTTCAGGGACATGCAGAACTGTATATAAAAAAACATTTTTTACCACAGTTTTGGCATTTTTCGAAGAGGTAGGTCATTTTTCATTATTTTTGTGCGTTGAACCTACTTCCAGTTTTTCGTAGAAAGAGGTGTCAAACTCATGGCTGATGTCTGAAACCTATAGATTTATGAAACATAGACAGCATTCTAAATTCCGCAAAGGGTAATTTGTGTAGATTCCCTTAAGTTTTCCAAAGAAAACTCACTGATCAAATAAGAAAATATTGAAAATAAGTTGGAAAAAACTGCCATTTGTGAAGTTTTCATCAGTAACCTTTTGTCACAATGACTGATGTGCAAAAACAAAATCTAGACCCCTCTGGTTGCATGAATTTGTAGGGTTTGTAGGTTCTCAAATAACCTGAGGTACCCAGAACCAACAACTGAGCTGCATCTTGTTATTTTGTTGTGTACAGAGTGTACAGCAATCTATATGGTAAAATATTTAGAGCAAAAAATGAAAACGAAGGAAACTCATGTATTTCTGAAATGTATAAAGATGCTGCGTTTACAAGCAGTGGTTCACTAGTTTACTAGCATGTGAGTCAACGGGCAGTTCACAAAATGCAAAAGGTTTTCTTTTTTGCACACTGGCTGGCATTTGGAAGGCACAAATGCAAAGAAGTCCAATTGTTAATTACACATGTTCTACTATTCTGTCTTCCCATAAATCTCCTGATAAAAATAGTACCATACTTACGGGGCTGGGCCTAGGACCTGTGACACAATACACTCCAAAGCACAATCTAGTGACATCATATTTTTCCCAGCAGAATGCATGTTTCTTTTCACAATGTGGATATGTGTGGGTTTTGGGCCCTAGCTCAGCCACCATCCAGGAAAACCTGCCATAACCAGATATTTATGAAAACTAGGCACCCACGGATTTCCAGGCTAGTGTGACTTGTGTGGTTCTTACAAGGTGTTTTTACCCAGAAGCACTGGCAAACCTTAAACTGTGCCTAAAAACACACATTTTCTTCACATTTCTGTGAGGGAAAGTTCTGAAATCTGCGGGGATTCACGAATTTCCTACCACCCAGCATTTCGTTATGTCTCCCAATAAGATAACACCTAACTTGTGTGAGTTAGCTTTTGCACCTGCGACAGGAGAAGGCCCAAAACACAACATGACAGATCAAATATTTTCACCGAAAAAACTACTATTTCCGCAATGTTGGTAGCTGCAGAATATGGTCCTTACTCCAGCCGCACCAAGGGAAACCTACCAACCCTGTACAGTTCTGAAAACTAGGCAGTTGGATGAGTCTCTCACACCAAGTTTCATAGCCCAGAAGCCATTGGAAACCACAAACTGTGGCTAAAAATACACAATTATTTCACATTTCTGTAATTGAAAGTTCTGAAGTTTGTGGGGATCCACTAAATTACTTCTCCCAGCATTCCTTCCAGTTGTCTGATTAAAAATGTACCTCATTTGTGTGGGTGGGTCTAACACCTGTGACAGAAAATGGCTCAAAACACAATATAGAGATGCATTATTTCCACTCAAAACTGATCATTTTTTTCAACGTGGCTAGCTGAGGATTTTGGGCCCTGGTTCAGCCTGCCCTCTTGAAAACCTACCAAACCCACACATATCTGAAAATGACACCCAGGGGATTCAAGATGGCATGACTTGCATGGTTATCACCAGGAGTATTTATCCAGAGGCCCTCACAAACCTTAACCTTTGGCTAAAATATATTTTTTATTCTCAATTTTGTGAGGCAAACTTCTGGAATTTCCTATCATCCATTGTCTCCCCAAGGCTCCAAATCTGTGGGGAGACACAAATGTCCTACCATCTAGCATTCCTTTCAGTCTCCTGACAAAAATGATACCTCAGTTTGATGGGTGGGCCTGGTGCCCACAGCTGGAAAAGTCCCAACATGCAACATGGCCACATCAAAATTTTCCACTCACAACCAACCCTTTTTTTTGCAAATTGGGTAACCGTGGATTATGGGCCCTAGCTCAGCCAGCACACAGGGAAGTCTTCCAAACCTGTCAATTTCTGAAAATATTTCTTACCCTGAAGCCTTTCCAAACCTCAAAATGTGGGTAAAAAACATATTTGTATCACATTTCTTTGCAGGAACATATTGGAATCTGCAGAGATCCACAAATGTCCTGCCTCCCAGGTTTCCCCTCAAGACTCCCAAATACTGGAGCACCCCAATTGTGTGAGTGGGCCACAAGACCACTACACATAAGGCCCTAAACCAGTATCTACAGAGATCAGCAATAAGGGGTCCTGAGGTGTTTGGTTTTGCACTTGGACCCACAGACATTTTTGAAAAGTGGACATCTAAGGGATTCCAGGGTGGTGTGCCTTCTGTGGTTCCTACCACCTTGTTTTTATCAGTTCATGTCACAGACACTAGACCCAGACACAAATGTGGGGTAGTGGTTTTATTGTGTTATCTGGAAGTTTCCATCCCTGAAAATGAAAGAAAATCTGTTATTTCAGACAAAGTTTGAGATTTGCAGGCCATTTGTGTAAGAAAACAGTCTTTTGTGTCTCAATCTGTTGCACCACCTATACCCTTGGTGTACCTTTGCTATAAGGAGAAGTGTTGGATTGCTGGACGGTAGGAAATTTGTAGATCCCTGCAGATTCTGGAACTTTTCCACACAGAAATATGAGGAAAATATGTATTTTAACCAAAAACATAGCTTTTGGGTAATAAAACGTTGTGAGATTCATGGAAGCGACACCACCCTGGACTCCCCTGGTTTTCTAGTTTCCACAGATGTGTGGTGTTCGTGGGTTTAGTAGGTTTCACTGAGGGGTGAAAAGCCCCAGAATGCACAACTACTCATATTGTGACAACAGGGTTGTTTTCTTTGAAAAATGTGATGTTCCTATGTTGTATTTTGGGCCTGTTACTTTCATGGGCCCTAGACCCACGCACACAAATTGGCTTACATTTTTACGTGGAGACACATTGGAAAGCTGGGTGGTTTTCTATTTGTGGTTTGCGACAAATTCATGAAATTTCCATCACAAAATTTAAATAAATGAGTGATCCTAGTCATTTATGAAGACTTTGAAATTTTGATGGGCACTGTGAGAAAGTGAGTGGGATCACTGCAAGTTAAACCATCCTGGACACCTTTGAGTGTTCAGTTCTAAAAAATGTGAAGGGTTATTACTGTACTATACTTGAAGTGAAACCACTAGGGAAGTGCAGACTTTCACAGGTTGGTTTTGGCACTCAAGAAGTGCTAGCTTGAAATAATAAATATTAATCAGTGTACTATAATATCGACCCCAAGACTACTGAAAGTGAGCCATAAGGCAGAAAGCACCGACTTCTTTATGGGCTACTCAAATGCCTTTTACACACAACACACAAAGACTTTCATACTAGCCACGGGCCCTATCCAACACAGCAGTACACTCACATCAATACACTACCAGCATTGAAGCGCCCATCACATTCATAAGCCACAGGATGAGAATGTCATTCAGGCCAATTCCTACTGAGTCTTCAACCAACTTGCATATAAACACATCCCTAGCAAACCCCTACTCATATCTGGCCAGACATGTTGTCTGTTGCTGCCTCAACAAGCTTCATTTGGAAACACATGGGCACTGGGAATCACTGGATTTTCATCACTGATTTTCCCATACTAAAGTCCTTTGCCAAAACATAACAAAATCACAGCCATGGTAAAACAACATCAACCTGAACAGGGTTCCACCAATGGGGTTGGTGAGTCCCAACCTACTGCTCCACTACTTCTGCTGGAGGTGGAGGCCAGAATCCCAGGCTTCAACATCCAATTGCAAGAGCAGGGGTTCACTAAACAGCTTCAGTCTACCAGAAACATAAAGATCTTCTCAGATCTTGAACTAGACACCCTGACCATTGATATGGGGCTACTGTGAGCAGATCAGGCTAAACTAAGAGATTTGATTGAGTCCACAGGATCTACTCTGGTGGGCATGCATCCTTCTGTGCAGGATATGCAAGTTAACATTATGGTCCTTCAAGTGGAAGTCTTGTTGTTGCGGGCCAAGGCTGAGGATGCTGAGGAACAGTCCTGTTGCAATAATATTCCTATAGTGGGCCTAAAGGATGGAGTAGAAAGCACAGACATGGAACTCTTTCTTGAGGACTAGTTACTTAACACCGTGTTGGTCAGAAATACTATACCTTCTTCTCAGTGGGGAGGGCACACAGGGTACCCAGCAGGACCCCCATCGGAGGGGCCCCACCTAGGCCAGCGGGTGTGCACTTATTCAATTATCATGATCATGATCACATACTCCAGGTTGCCAGAATCAAGGACCCCTGGCAAATTGTTTAAAGTTCAGTCAACACCTACCCAGACTACACAGATTAGGTATAGAAATGCAAAGGCTCATTCATGCCAATCATACGTAAGCTCCATGACATGGGCATCTGATACTCCATCATGTTTATAGCCAAACTGCGAGTCATGAACCCTTGAGCCTGGGAATGGTTGGAGTTGAAGGCAGTCTCCCCCGCTCCACAAACCATTGCCCTGTGCTGCCAGAGGTCAGATGATGGCAGAGCAAAGGCGTCAAAAGGCTGACCAATTCACAGACAAGTGGTGAGAAAACAAACAATGGTAGTGCCAGAACTGAAATTTTGGCACTTCAAATCCCGCATCTGACTCCCAGAAAGGGAATTGACTTATGATCCAGAGAGTCTCCTGCTGAGTTATGATTGGGACCCAAACACCACGATGACAATAGATCAAATTGTATGAACAGGACACCATGGCCCTCATTACAACCCTGGTGGTCGGTGAGAAAGCAATAATAAGTAATAACGCCAATAGGGAGGCAGTAACAAAAATGGAATTATGATCATGGCGGGGACCGCTCAGACAAACAGCCACTTTAACACACCGACCGCCCTGGCGGTAGCAACAAGCACCACGGCGGTAACCACCAACTGCCAGGCGGAAGACAATATACCGCCCACTGTATTAAGACACACCTATCCACCACCTTTTCCGGGGCCGTGCCAACAACATCAAAAGCACAGCAGAAACAGAACACAGAAGTCAAAGGACTCACCTCTGGAGACTCAGGGAACAACCACGACACCATGGAACCCGAGTTGCACATTTTCCCCATGCTTGTCTACCTCTTCCTGCATTACAAACACCAATGACGATGAAGACGAACACGGTGAGTACTGCTGCCTAGCACACAAGGAAGCAGGGAGAAAAAAGAGAGTGACACACACACACACACAACATGCAACACCCGCACCCCCAACACCATACCAGAATCAGATGCAGTAAGAAAACATATTTACCCCGTCCCCCTCAGGAATAATGCATGAACAAAATTATTGGAAGAAAGTGAGTGTAATACGATTAAATAACACGGATAAGTGCATCAATTTACAAACGTATATACATATTTACAAATGGAGGTACACTGCCCAGTCCTCAATGTCTGTGGGCCACAGGGCCACAACACACAGGCCAAGGCCCCACCTCACTCCTGCAACAACACGGAGAGAACACTGCAGGGGCATCAGGTCGAAAATACACAGGCACCTCAGAGGACAGGGAGTGAGGGGACACCTCAGCCGGAAGATGCTGCAACGCCACTGGTCCTCGAGGGGGCTACATGCCCTGTGCGATGTCCTGGGGAGTGCAAGGCCACAGTCTCTCAAGTGGGTGGTTCGCCCCCTGCTTGGTCCTGGGGAGTGCAAGGCCACAGTCTCTCAAGTGGGTGGTTTGCCCACTGCTTGGTCCTGGGGAGTGCAAGGCCACTGTCTCTCTCTAGTGGGTGACTTGCCCACTGGTTCTGGAGGGGGCATTGTGCCCAGTGTGCTTCATCCTGGGAAGGATGGGGTGAGTGGATGGCTTCTTCCACTGGTTCTGGAGAGGGGCATAGTGCCCAGTGTGCTTCATCCTGGGAAGGATGGGGTGAGTGGATGGCTTCATCCACTGGTTCTGGAGAGGGCATTGTGCCCAGTGTGCTTCATCCTGGGAAGGTTGTGCCCTGTGATGCAGATCTTGGGGAGTGCAAGATCACAGTCTCTCACCTGGGTGTCACACCTACAGGATTTGCAGGGTCTAGTACGCACTACAGCCCGTGGAGGCAGGAATACACACTGCCCACAGGCAGTGATGACTGCTCAGTGGTGGCAGTGGTGAGTCTGGTGTCAGGGCTGGCAGTGATGGGGGGAGGCTCCAGCCCTTCCCCTGCAGCCTCGGACAGCTGCCCACTGGGGCTGCTGCTGCTGGCAGTGGTGCTGTTGGCGGTGCTGGCAGTGGTTGGGGATCGCTCCAGCCCTTCCCCTGCAGCCTCGGATGGCTGAACCACCATGGTTGGTGGTGGGGACTCCGAATGAGTCCCAGCACCAGACGTCCTGTCCTTCATGCCTGCAGGTGCAAGCCCCTTGCCGTTCCCTTTCGCAGCTGGTGGTGCCTCCTTGCCCTTCCCTTTCGCAGCTGGTGGTACCTCCTTGCCCTTCCTATGTGCACCTTGTGCAGGCACACTTTCAGTGCTGCTGGCTAGTTCCCGGGATCCTCTCCCACCTGCAGTAGCTGTCGACACTACTGTGGCCGTGGACTGGGTGGCTGAGGTGCTCGCCTGGGTTCTGACCACCCTGGCCCAATGTAAAGGGCGGGGGGAAGGGGTGGGGAAGAGGTCAACGGTGGAGAGGAAAAGCTTCTTAGGGGCATTGGGGCAGGAAGAGGGTGAACGTTTCGGAGTGGACAAAGAGTGGTTGTTGGAGGTGTCTGTCTGCGAATTTTGGGTGCAGGTCCATGGGCTTGATGCTGTTGTGAGGTGGATGGCTGTTAGATGTCTGAGTACTTGTGTTTGTGTACTTTGGGAGAACGGGGCACAGACACAGGGGACGTGTGCATGGATGTTGGGGTGGTGACTGCCAATGAGGGGTGTGTAGTGATAGGCATGCTGGTGATGGAGGTAGTGAATGAGGATGTAGTGCATGCAAGTGTGAGTGGAGACGCTACTGGGAGGGAGGTGGAGGAGGAGGGGGCCACGGTGGAGGAAGTGGATGTTGGTATGTCTGCATCTGGATGGTGTTTGTGTGAGTGCCTGTGGAATGATGTGTGGTGCTTGTGTTTGCTTGAGCCACTCCTGTGTGTTGTCCTGGGTGCATGCTGGTCTGCCTGTGTGCTTGGGATAGTTTGAGGTTGAAGGAAATGGGAATGGGTAGAGGAAGTTGGAGGGGGGAGGTTAGTAACAGGGACAATGGCTGCCATCAGAGAGGAGGCCAGGGCCTGGATTGATCTCTGTTGGGCTGCTATGCCAGAGTGAATGCCCTCCAGGAATGCATTTGTTTGTTGCAAATGGGCTGCCAGCCCCTGGATGGTATTCACAATGGTTGACTGCCCAACAGAGAAAGGTTGCAGGAGGTCAATAGCCTCCTCACTCAGGACAGCAGGACTAACTGGGGAAGGGTCTGAGGTGCTGGGGCGAGTGAGATGCCCACCCTCCTGGGCGAGCAGGCACGAGAAACACGCTGAGAGGCTGCTGGGAGGGTGGTGCTGGTACGGGGTGGTAGCTGTACCTATTGTTGGGGTGGGCACAGAGGTGTTTGCCACCACCATGGAGCTTCCATCGGAGGAGGAATCACTGTCTGAACTGTCCCCTCCTGTCTACGCCGTAATGCTCCCCTCGCCCTTCGTCCCACTGGTGCCCTCACCGTAGGTGGATTCGGCCTCCAGGGTCATATGGGATGCAGCTCTCTCTGTCGCCAGTGCCTCTGCTCCTCCGCCAGATGATGCTAATGCACAGAAGGATAGGGTGACAAAACAAAAAGGGGGGAAAGAGACAGAGGATACACATGGTCAATGTCTGCTCCAACACCACCGTTGGCGTACATGACACACACACACACACACACACACAAGGAACAGCCCTACGCACTAGGCAATGCACTAACAGTCACAATGCTAGTTACCAGGCCATGGACAGGAATACCTAACACCAATAGCAGCATACCTGAGACCCACAGACCCCTGCCCAGTTTTGATCCCTACTAGCTTTGTTGGAGGTGGTTTACATCATACCCTGCCCAACATGGGATCTACCCTGCATTGTCTGGCCTGGCCTAGGGGCACCCAGAGGACCACATCCCCCACCCGGAGACCACCCCACCACATGCAAGTAGTATATTGGGAAATTGTGCTCCCCCCCTTGTGGCTGCTGTGATGCCATCAAGCACCCATCCAGCTCCGGGTAGGCCACCCCCAGTGTGCGGACCATCAGGGGGGGGTCAGGGTTTGATGGGCACCCCTTCGTGGTTGGGAGGCCATCCCCAGCTGGGCCTCTGTCGTCTTCCTTGCCCAGCGTCTCAGGTCCTCCCACCGTTTGTGACAGCGGGAGCTTCGCCTGCCGTAGACCCCCATGGTCCGCACATCATTGGCGATCGCACGCCATATACCCTTTTTCTGATGGGCGCTGACTTGCAGAAAAATACACATAGAAAAAGATATCAGTCAGACCGTCTGGCCTGTTACATTCATGTCCCTCATGTCCCTCACATCCCCTTACACACAGACATTGCCCACCATACATGCAGCACGCTGCCCAGGACCCTTCCACCAATCCCCCCCTTACACGAGTCCCTCTCACACAGCACTCCATGCATTCATGCCCCATGCATCCTGCTCACAGTGTACTCACCTGTTGGTTTGGAGGCACATACAGCATTCGGTACTGGGGTAGGATCCCATCCACCAGTCTCTCCAACTCTGCAGCGGTGAAGGCAGGGGGCCCTTTCCCCAGTGACATGAGCCATGGTCGGTTACAGACACAGGGCACAGCAGCACTTGCAGTGTAGGTCCTCTCCTGTTGAAGGTCAGGTAGCAAGTGAGTGAACAGATAGAAAATGGTGGTCACGTCTGCGGTGGTGTGTACCTTCACCGCCGGCGTACATCACCATTGGCCACTGTAAGCCATAGGGGCCAATGACAACCAATAAGGATTTGCATGGCGCTACTCGACCACCTCCCGCAACAGTGCACAACGGCAGCAGAATTACATCATTTCCACATGTCCCTCCACATAGGACAGGCGGACGCCATTTTGGGGGGGGCATGCCATGGCACCTAACAGCGTCACAGTACACATATGCCATATTTGGGGCTATCCAACAATATTGTGTTACAGTCACAACATGCAATGCAGTGTAGTGTTTGGAACTGTGGAATACTGACAAGCTGCTCCCCATTTTGCCCCATAGATTACAACCGCTGGAGATGAATAGGAGATGGAGCCATTCCCCCTTGTACAGGACCCTGGTGGACTTGGCAACAATGGAGGACAGGCTCATTATCCTTAGCTATAGACTTGACAGGGCCTCAATCACAGAGCTTTGTGCCCAATTGGATCCTGACCTGATATCTGGTATCCGTCACCCCACTGGGATCCCTCCTCTTTTGCAAGTCCTATCTGTGCTCCATTTCTTGGCAACTGGCTCCTTCCAAGTGACAGTGGGCTTGGCAGCAGGAATGTCACAGCCAATGTTCTTTATAGTGCTGACCAGAGTGTTGTCTGCCCTGATTAAACACATGTGCAGCTACATCGTTTTTCCCAAGGAGGAGAATTTGGCCACAGTGAAAGCTGACTTCTATGAAATGGGACATATCCCTAACATAATTGGGGATATTGATGGTACACATATTGCATTCCCCCCCCGCCCCAGGAGAAATGAACAGGTGTTCAGGAATAGAAAGAGCATTCACTCCATGAATGTGCAGATAGTGTGCCTGGCGGATCAGTACATCTCCCATGTCAATGCAAAGTATCCTGGGTCTTTGCATGATGCCTTTATCCTGAGGAATAGCAGCATCCCATATGTGACGGCTCAACTCCAGAGGCACCGGGTGTGGCTAATAGGTGAGCCCTGGTTCCCATCCAGTGGATGTTGGTGTATGGGTATGGTGTGGACTATAAGGGTTTGTATGTGTCTAACAGGTGTCCCTCGATATTTGCAGGTGACTCTGGTTACCCCACCCTCTCATGGCTACTGACCCCTGTGAGGAATGCCAGGACAAGGGCAGAGGAATGATACAATGAGGCACATGGGCGGACAAGAAGGATTACCGAGAGGACCTTTGGCCTCTTGAAGGCCAGGTTTCGTTGCCTCCATCTAACTGGTGGATCCCTGTGCTACTCACCCAAGAAGGTCTGCCAGATCATCGTGGCATGCTGCATGTTGCATAACCTTACCTGGAGACGCTAAGCGCCTTTTCTGCAAAAGGATGAGGCTGGAGATGGGCACGTGGCAGCAGTGGACCCTGTGGACAGTGAAGAAAAGGAGGCAGAGGATGAGTATGAGGACAACAGAGCAGCAATAATAGGACAGTACTTCCAGTGACTCACAGGTTATACACTGTAACTTCACTTTACATTGACAGTTTTGTGTTTGACATTGTACATGGCAGGCAGATCTCCCAATTCTATGGCCACTTACTGTACCCTTTGGCATCTCTATTTTCAGATATCTGTGCCATAGTCTGGCTCCTGGTGTGTTGACTGCAGCCTACTACAGGTCATTCCTATGTATATATTCATGTACACTTGTATTGTAGTGTTTAAAGCTTGTTAAACAAATACTTTGTTCAATCATTTGCCAGACTCCATACTTGCATTTTTAAATGGTGTTTATTTAAGTGCCAATAAGAAGAGAGGTATGTGCAATGGGCTGGGATGATGGTGGAGGAAAGTCCAAGATAGAGTCTAGTCTATTTGTATCACACGTCAACTGTCCAAGGGGGCATAGGAAGTGGAACAATGGCAGTTCAAGGTGGACAGGGTGACTGAGTGGGACACAAAGGTGACATTTGCGGGTGTCTTGGCAAAATTCTCTGGCTTTTGCCTGGATCGCAGGGAACACTTGTGGGATGGTTCTCCTTCTGCAGGATGTGGGGTGCTGGTGGGCTGATGTTTCTGTGGCGGGGCCTCCTGTCCACTAGCAGCAACGAAGGTGGAGGGTTGTTTATCGGTGTGGATAGTGTCAGGGGCCTGGTGGTGTGCACCTGCCTCCCTCATGGTGTTGGTCATGTCTGCCAGCACCCCTGCAATGGTGACCAGGGTGGTGTGGATGTTCTTCATGTCCTCCCTGATACCAGGTACTGTTCCTCCTGCAGCCGCTGGGTCTCCTGCAACTTGTCCAGTATCTGGCCCATCGTATTGTGGGAATGATGGTATACTCCCAGGATGTTCGTTAGTGCCTCCTGGAAAGTTGGTTCCCTGGGTCTGTCTCCTGAACTGTGTGCCCACTGCCACTGAACCCAGGTCCCTGATTGTCATGTGTTTGTGGTATGTCCTGGGGTCCCTGTAGTGGTGGACACAGTGCTGATTGACGTGTTCTGGGGACAGAGGTGTGGGCCTGCTGGGTGGGTGCGTGCAGGAGGCTGACCTGGCTTATAGTGGGCACCTTGTGGTACTTACACCTTGTGCCAGGTCCAGTTATCCCTTATTAGTAGATTAGTAGTGTTCTAGCAGCTTAGGTTGATAGAGGTAGCTATAGCAGAGCAGCTTGGGTTGAACTAGGAGACATGTAAAGCTCCTACTATACCACTTATAACATATGGCACTATGGGGGTCATTCCAATGTTGGCGGGCGGCGGAGGCCGCCCGCCAGAATTCCCCCATCCGAAATACCGCGCCGCGGTCAAAAGACCGCGGCGGGTATTACAAGTTTTCCCCTGGGCTGGCGGGCGGTTGCTGAAAAACCGCCCGCCAGCCCAGGGGAAAACGACCTTCCCACGAGGATGCCGGCTCGTAATCGAGCCGGCGGAGAGGGAAGGTGCGACGGGTGCAGTGGCACCCGTCGCGTATTTCAGTGTCTGCAAGGCAGACACTGAAATACTTTGCGGGGCCCTCTTACGGGGGCCCCTGCTGTGCCCATGCCATTGGCATGGGCACAGCAGGGGCCCCCAGGGGCCCCGCGACCCCCCCTACCGCCATCCTGTTCATGGCGGCTTTCCCGCCATGAACAGGATGGCGGTAGGGGGGGTCGGAATCCTCATGGCTGCGGAGCGCGCTCTGCAGCCATGGAGGATTCACACGAGCAGCGGAAAGTCGGCGGGAGACCGCTGACTTTCCGCTTCTGACCGCGGCTGAACCGCCGCGGTCAGAATGCTCGTTGGAGCACCGCCAGCCTGTTGGCGGTGCTCCCGTGGTCGGTGGCCCTGGCGGCCACCGGCCGCCAGGGTCAGAATGACCCTCTATATCATAAGAATCACAATACTCAGAGTTACTAAAAATAAAGGTACTTTATTTTAGTGACAATGTGTCGGAAATATCTCAGAGTATATACTCCCTTAGGAGGTAAGTAAAATACACAAAATATACACACAAACCAAAATCAGGTAAGTAAACAGTTAGAAAAGTAGTGCAAACACTGTAGAATACAATAGGATACAATAGGCCTAGGGGCAACACAAACCATATACTAAGAAAGTGGAATGCGAACCACTTAGGGACCCCAAGCCTAGTGTAGTGTGTAGGGGCTCGCTGGGAATGTTAGAAAACACTAAGGGTGTCCAAGATACTCCACGCCAAGACCCTGAAAAGTAGGAGTAAAGTTACCCTACTTCCCCAGAAACACACTAAAGTCTTGATAGGAGATTCTGCAAAGACAACAACTGACTGCAAAGCACTGAAGACGGATTCCTGGATCTGAGGACCTGAAAAGGAAGGGGACCAAGTCCAAGAGTCATGGAAGTGTCCGGGGGGGAGCAGGAGCCCAATAAACCCCAGAATAAGGGTCAAAATGCATGCCCCCGGGTGGAAGAAGATGGTGCAACAACGTAAGATGCCAGGAACTTCTCCTTTGCACAGAAAATGTCCCACAGCGTGCTGGAGGATGCAGAGTTGTTTCCATGCAGAAAGACTGCAAACAAACCTTGCTAGCTGCAAAGGTTGCGATTGAAATAAATGGGTGCTGCCTGGGCCCAGGAATGACCAAGAGGTAGCCCCTTGGAGGAGGAGACAGAGGGGGCGCTCAGCAACACAGAGAGCCCACGCAGAAGCAGGCACCACCCGCAGAAGCACCTGAACAGGTGTTCAAGAAATCTGAGCACTGCGGTCATCTCAACACTACAAAAGAGGGTCCCACAAAGCTGGTGGTAAACTCAGCGAGTTGAGCAATGCAGGATGGAGTGGTGGGAGCCTGGGCTATGCTGTGCATGAAGGAATCCTTGCAAATGTGCACGGAAGCCCGAGCAGCTGCAGTTCATGCAGTACACAGGATTACTGTCTGGCGTGGGGAGGCAAGGACTTACATCCACCAAGTTTGGACAGATGGACCACTGGACTGTTGTGGTCACTTGGATCCAGTTCCTGTGTTCCAGGGACCAAGCTCGTCAAGATGAGAGTGGACCCAGAGAACTGGTGATGCAGAGGTTTGGTGCCTGCATTAGCAGGGTGAAGATTCTGTCGACCCACAGGAGATTTCTTCTTGGCTTCCAGTGCAGGGTGAAGGCAGACAGCCCCCAGAGATGCACCACCAGGAAACAGTCAAGAAAGCTGGCAGGATTAGGCCCTACAATATTGCTGGTAGTCTTCTTTCTACTTTGTTGCAGTTTTGCAAGCGACCTGGAGCAGTCAGCGGTCGATCCTTGTCAGAAGTCGAAGAGGAAAATGCAGAGAAACTCTGGTGAACTCTTGCATTCGTTATCTGACATGAAACCCACAGAAGAGAACCTAAATAGCCCTCAGAGGAGGATTGGCGACCTAACCAGGTAAGCACCTATCAGAGGGGTCTCTGACGTCTCCTCCTGACACTGGCCACTCAGAGGCCTTCATTGTGCCCTCACACCTCTGCATTCAAGTTGGCAGAGGTTGGGACACACTGGAGGAGCTCTGGGCACCCCTGGGGTGGTGATGGACAGGGGAGTGGTCACTCCCCTTTCCTTTGTCAAGTTTCGCACCAGAGCAGGGGCTAGGGTATCCCTGAACCGGTGTAGACTGGTTTATGAGAGGGGGGCACCATCTGTGCCCTTCAAAGCATTCCCAGAGGCTTCTCCTCCCAGGCCCTTAACACCTATTTCCAAAGGGAGAGGGTGTAACATCCTCTCTCAGAGGAAATCCTTTGTTCTGCCTTCCTGGGACTGGGCTGCCCAGACCACAGGAGGGCAGAAGCCTGTCTGTGGGTTGGCAGCAGTGGTAGCTGCAGTGAAAACCCCAGAGAGCTGGTTTGGCAGTACCCGGGGTCCATGCTGGAGCCCCAGTGATGCATGTGATTGGCACCCCAATATCAGATTTGGCTTGGGGGACAATTCCATGATCTTAGACATGTTACATGGCCATATTCGGAGTTACCATTGTGAAGCTACATATAGGTATTGACCTATGTGTAGTGCACGCGTGTAATGGTGTCCCCGCACTGACAAAGTCTGGGGAAATTACCCTGAACTATGTAGGGGCACCTTGGCTAGTGCCAGGGTGCCCTCACACTTAGTAACTTTGCACCTATCCTTCACTAAGTGAGGGTTAGAAATATAGGTGACTTACAAGTTACTTAAGTGCAGTGTAAAATGGCTGTGAAATAACTTGGACGTTATTTCACTCAGGCTGCAGTGGCAGTCCTGTGTAAGAATTGTCTGAGCTCCTTATGGGTGGCAAAAGAAATGCTACAGCCCATAGGGATCTCCTGGAACACCAATACCCTGGGTACCTAGGTACCATATAGTAGGGAATTATAAGGGTGTTCCAGTGTGCCAATCAGAATTGTTAAAAATGGTCACTAGCCTGCAGTGAAAATTTTAAAAGCAGAGACAGCATAAGCACTGAAGTTCTGGTTAGCAGAGCCTCAGTGACACAGTTAGGCACCACATAGGGAACACATTCAGGCCACAAACTATAAGCACTGAGTTCCTGGCTAGCAGGATCCCAGTGAGACAGGCAAAACAAACTGACACACAAGTAAAAATGGGGGTAACATGCCAGGCAAGATGGTACTTTCCTATAGAGGGGCGCTGCGAGTGTAAAAAAACACCAAAGTTGAGTAAAGTACCTCACCCCAGAGCCCAGGAAAACAGGAGTAAAGTACAGCAAGTTTCCTCAGAACACACCAGGGATCATGATGAAGGATTATGCAAAAGCCAAGCAAGACTGCAAGGCACTAACGATGGATTCCTGAACCTGAAGACCTGTGGACAGAGGCGACCAAGTCCAAGTACAGCTGAAGAGGCTAGGAATAATAGGAGCTCCTGCTAACCCGGATGAAGGTGCAAAAGTCAATTCTCCGGTTAGAAGAAAAAGTCAGAGATGCATCAAAAAACACCGATGTGGGTTCCTGCTTGGTGCAAGAGACGTCCCACGTCGAGTAGAAGGATGCAGGCTGGTTTTCATTGCTGGATTCCACTAACAAGCCTTGCTCATGCAAAAGACACATTTGGCTGGAAAAGACACTACGTGGACCCAAGAGGGACCTGGGAGTCTCAACTTGGACTGACTAAGGAGACTGCGGGGGTTCGCAGCAGTTCGGAGAGCCCTCAGAATACCAAGCAGCACCCACTGGAGTCCCAGGACACGAGGACAAAGGAGTTGGAAATCGGGGTCATTACAGTACTAAACAAAGGGATCCCATGCCGCCTGAGAACAACTTAGGGAGTTGAGCATTGCAGGATAGAGTGCTGGGGACCTGGGATATGCTGTGCACAAAGGATTCATTGGAGAAGCACACACAAGCCCTAGGTGCTGCAAAACACATGGGGAGGAAAGCTCTTACCTCCACTAAATTTGGACGGTTGGACCTTTGGACAATCTGGATCACTCGGTCCACCACCTGTGTTCCAGGATCCAGGCTCGTTGTCAGCAGAGGGGACTCAGAGTACCAGTTGTCGCTGCAGAGAGGTGCCTGCTGAAGCGGGGAAGTGATTCCTCCACTCCACGGGATACTCCTTCGGTTCTTCTGGTGCAGAGTGAAGACAGGCACTCCTCAGACCATGCACACCTTGGAAACTGTGGCAGTTGCTGGCTGGAGCTGAAGTTGCAGGCCACAGGAGACTTCCTGGATATGAAGGGGCATATTTATACTCTGTTTGCACTGGATTTGCATCATTTTTTTTACACAAATCCTGCGCAAACTTAACTTCATATTTATATATAGACATGTCTAGCGCCAAAATATTGTGGTTAAATACATTTTTTGCCTGCGGAAAACTACCTTGCGTCAATGGGATGCAAGGTAGGCATTCCTGGGCAAAAAATGACTCAAAGGCCCTAGTGCCTTATTCATCCTCCTGGGCAAAAATTACGCATGGGAGGAGGAGGGCCTTAAATAATGGTGCCAAGCCTCCTTAGCACCATTATTTAATGCCTGGGTCAGGGCAGGTGTTAGGGGACCTGTGGGCCTTTTTCTAGAGTCAGAGACCATGGAAACAGCCCACAGGTGCCCTTCCCTGCCACCAGGGACACACCCACCCACACACACCCACACCTGGAGGATACCTAAGGATGGGGGGGACCCATCCCAGGTAAATCAGGTACATTTTTACAATTTTTTTTCAAAGTGCCATTTGCACTGTGCCCAACAGCCATACCCAGGGGACATTGGGCTGGGGGGCAAGTCTCCTGTCTTTACTAAGACAGGAATCATGTCCATGGGGGTTGTGTGTGAAATAAATGACGCTAGACAGGTTACAGTCATTTTTTTTTACCTCTAACCTGACTTGTACCATTATTTCCCACACAACCTCCAGTTCTTCCTATGCCTCCCCTACCCTACAAGCGTCATGTAATTTGACCGAGCCTCATCACCAGCGTGCGCCATTCCTTAAATATGGTGATTGGCTGGCGTCCTGGAATGGTGCTAGCTGGCTCTATACTTTTTTACGCAAACCTGCTCTAACGCAAGCTTGCGTCAAAAAGTATAAATATAGGGCTTACTTGCAGTTATAGTGGTTCCTGGAGCAGTCTGCGGTTGATCTGACGGTCAGAAGCAGAGGATGCAGAGGAGTCCTGGAGCAATCTTGCAAACCAAATCTGAGGAAACACTGACAGGAGAGAGCCTAAAAAGCCCTCAGAGGGGGATTGATCACCTAACCAGGTATGGACCTATCAGGAGGGGTCTCTGATGTCACCTGCTGACACTGGCCACTCAGATACTCCCAGAGTTCCCTGACCATCCTGAAAAAAAGTGGCAGAACCCAGGGATACTCTGGAGGAGCTCTGGGAACCACCCCTGCGGTGGTGATGAACAGGGAAGTGGTCACTCCCCTTTCCTTTGTCCAGTTGCCAGAGCAGGGGCTAGGGGTCCCTGAACTGGCGTAGACTGGATTATGTTAGGAGGGCACCATCTGTGCCCTTCGAAGCACATCCAGAGTCTCTGGAAGGAAACCCCTCCCATGCCTGTAACACCTATTTCCAAAGGGAGAGGGTATAACACCCATCTCCTAAAGGAAATGCATTGGTCTGCCTTCCTGGGATTGAGCCGCTGAAGCCCCATGAGGGCAGAAGTCTGTCTGTGAGGTGGCAGCAGCTGGGCCTGCATTGAAAACCTCAGAAGACTGGTATGGCAGTACTGGGGGTCCATGGTGGAGCCCCAGGGTGCATGGAATTGGCTCCTCAATACCAGAATCAGATTGGGCGTACAATTTCCATTCCTAGACACCTTACATGGCCATATTTGGAGTTACCACTGTGAAACTACATATATGGATTGACCTATATGTATTGCACACTTATTATGGATTTTCCCTCACTCACGAAGTCTGAGAAAATGGGCCCGGACAACATGGGGGCACCTCTGCTAGTGCAGGGGTGCCCTCACACACAGGTACTATGCACCTAGCCTTTAGGGTCTGAAGGTTAGATATATAGGTGACTTATAAGTGACCTGGTGCAGTGAAAATGGCTGTGAAATAGTGCTTACACTATTTCACTTAGGATGCAATGGCAGTTCAGAAGAAGTGTTTGTATGAGCTCCTTATGGATGGCAAAAGAAATGCTGAATCCCATAAGGATCTCTTGGAACCCGGATGCCCTGGGTACCTGGGTACCACATACTAGGGACTTATATGGGGGGTCTAGTATGCCAATTTGAAATGGAATACTGGGTTACCAGTATGTAAATATAAATTTGGAATCAGAGAGAGCATAAGCACTGGAGTTCTGGTTAGCAGGACTCTAGTGACACAGTCAAGCACACTGACAAAACAGTAAAACATACTGACATGTAGGCCACTAACAATGAGCACTGGGGTCCTGACTAGCAGGTGAGTAAAAACACACTGACAAACACTGACAAACAGGCCAAACATGGGGGTAACCATGCTAGAAAGAGGCTACTTTCTCACAATTCTGTAACCTGACACTGTTCCATCTATGGTCAGTAGTGCCAGTGGCATGATGATCGTGAAAAAGCATATTCCGATTATGCAATGTATCAGCTGTTTTGCAGTTTCAAATACATGCCCACGTCAAACTGTGCCTTAATTTCATACAGTACTTAGCACTTGTTTCTGGAAATGTATGAGTTACAATGTGCTTACACAACCGCTCTGTGACTTCATTGTCCCTGACAGTTTGGCCTGGACTAGGTTGTCCAGAGGAGGGATTGGAATACTGACAATATGGCACAGCTAAAACTGCGGTATCTTGTCTGAGGCCCTTACATACATTGTTTCACTTCACTTCTGGTGTTTGGAGTTAATTGCTGTGCAACTGTTTGAGTTGATATGAGCAGATGAATGTAGCCTGTTCTGTTACAGGGGCTCATGTTGCTATACTTCCTTTAACTTCTCAGTTGAATGTCACTAATGTTTTCCCTTTTTACTGATGTTGGTGTGGTCACTAGTTTGAACTCATGTAATGCCTACAGGCTGCTTTCACACAGTTTGGTGGATAGTGACTTATGGCATGCTCTTCCATTGGTAATATGTACCCCAAGCTGACTGCATTTAATGGATTCACACTACACTTTACATTTGCAAAGGATCATAAAGGTCAAGTCATTGCATATTGATGAAATAAAAGCACAAATCCTTCAATTCTGCTTAAGTGTGTTTATTTAAATGACAAAACGGATAGGATAGTGCAATTGATGATGGTGGACAAAATCCTCAGTGTAGTGGCTCCGTGAGTGTGTAGCACAGTTCCAGTATCCATGGGGCCATAGGAAAAAGGAACAATGTCAGTCCAAATTAAAAAAAAAGGTCTCTCAGTGGCACACAAGGGAGACATGTAGGAGAGGCTCATTTCCTGGCAGTAGTTTGGGTCTTGGCTACAGTTTCTGGTGGATGTCCGGGTCGCAGGGAACATTTGTGGGGTGGTTCTTCTGCTGCAGAGGGAGGGGTGCTGGTGGTCTGTGAGTCATGTTGCAGGTCCTCCTGTCCCCTAGCTGCAGCAGATGTAGAGGGCTGGTCAGTACACTGGTTAGTGGAAGGGGCCTGCTGGTCTGTTGTGTAGTCACGCATGATGGTAGCCATATCACTGAGCGCCCCTGTAATGGAGGCCATGGTGGCATTGAAGGCCTCCAACTGCTGCATGACCTTCTGGTGCTGTTCCCCCTGCAGCCTCTGGTTCTCCTGCAAGATGGTAAGTACCTGGCCCATCCTGTCCTGGGATTTCTGGTATGCTCCCAGGACATGTGACAGTGCCTCCTGGACAGTTGGTTCCCTGGGCTGGCCCACCCCTTTGTGCACAGATATCCTCCCACTGGCTCTGGCCCCCTGTGCCTGTGTCCCCTGAACTGTGTGTCCACATACACTGACACCAGGACCTTCTTTGGCTTGCCTGTGAGCTGTTGACTTGGGTCCCTATACTAGTGGGCACACTGTTGATTGACATGTCCAAAGGACCGAGGTCTGGGGACGTTGGGTGGCTGCTGTTGTAGTGGAGTCCAATATGGGGTGCTCTGGGGTGATCTGGGTGTTGCCTGTGGTGTCTGAATGACCAGTTGTACCAGATGGGCCATAGACATCTTCCAGATCCTGACATCCAGACTTTCTGTCATCACTGGGGCGTTCTTCTGGTGGATGACTGGTTTGATGTGGCACATGCTACTGGCTGACATTGGCTGAGGTACCTGTGGACATGTATGATATTTGTTTATTTAATTCTCAGATACATATTCAGCATTTATGGGTTACCCTACGGGATGGGTGTGGTTTTTCGACCTTTGGTTTCTGTATGGTAGTGCATTGTGGGATTGGTAGTGCTTAATGCTGACCATGCATTACTCATGTGTGTGAATGATGACCTTGGAAAGGTGTGCTTAAAGTGGGAAGGGCATGCAGGGGAAAATAGTTGAGGGTTGTTATGGAGGTCATTCTCAGTTTGGGATGAGTGTGTTGAAGGGAGATAGGGTGACGGGGAGACATGCTATCCAGGTGTACGTAGTGGTGGAGAAGTAAAGGTGACTTACCAGTGTCCAGCCCTCCAATGATTACAGTGAGATTCTAGGGATGCAGGATACCCAAGACTTTCTCCTCCCATGTTGTCAACTGTGGGGGAGAAGGTGGGGGTCCACTGCCAGTGTTCATTACAGCAATGTGGTGCCTGGATGCCATTGCATGCACCTTCCCCCGTAGGTCGTGCCACCTCTTTCTAATGTCGTCACTTGTGTGTGGATAGGCTTCCATTGAGTTTACCTTGTCCACGATTCTACGTGATAGCTCCATCTTCCTGGCAATGGATATTTGCTGGACTTGTGCACAGAACAGCTATGTCTCTACCCTAACGATTTCATCTACCATGACCCGCAATTCCTCATGAGTGAAACAGGGGTTCTTTTGTGGGGACATGCCAATTGTGTAGTGGGTGTAGTGTGCGTGTTGTGCAGAGGGTGGAATGTTTGGTGGTGGTGCAGGTTGTGTGAGTACGTGGGATGCTGTGAAGTAGTGATTGAGTGCAGTGTTGTTGGGTGTGTTTGGTGCAGAGGTATGATTTGTGCTGTGTGATGCTTAAAGGGTGTACAGTTTGTGTGTACAATTCTGGAGATGTGTGGGCTGGCAACCTGTAGCAGAATTTTCAAGTTTGCAAAGGATTGTGGGTTGTGTGGGGGGTGTTTTATAGTGCTGTTGGTGGGTGTGTACAGTGTGTATATGTGGGTCAGACGTGGGTTTTTCAATCTGGCCAATGTTGGCTTCTGTTAGCGTGGAGTCGAAAAATCGACCGCGGTGGTCTACACCGCCAATGGGTAACCACAGTTGAGTGACTGCTGTGGTGATCTGAGGGTCATAATTTGGAGGCCGGTTTGTTGTTGGCATGTCGGGGAAGCTGGTGGGACCGACTCTCTCCTGCCTTCGTTGGCTCTGGCTGGATTGTAATTTTGGCTGCTTTTGGTGGTTTCGTGTTTGTGACTCATGATATGGCAGGCGGGTTGCTGCCTCTGCGGAGCTCTTTTGGCAGCTGTCACCACAGAGGTCCTCGTTAAAGACCGCCAAACTCACAATGAGGGCCATATTGACTTTCTGCAAGAAACTCACATGACAACCTCAGAGCTGCTACAATTGACCAGATGATGGACAGTCCAGACTGCTGGCACCTCCTATTCAGCATAGGCTATGGGGATGCTCATCTGGGTGGCCCCCTATTTCATCCCTGTTGCTCAGTCACAGGTAGGTTGAACCTGAGATGAGATACATGGTGGTGGAATGGGAGCGGAATGGAACCCCAAATTCATTAGTGGTGCTTTATGTACCAAACCATAGTCATAGTTCTGGACAGCCAGTCACCCATGATATTACACAATTTGACTACACCAAGCTTATGGGGTGGAGACCTCATCTTCTTTTATAATACTACCCAAGAGAGATTTGTTCCCCCACTGCAGGGTGAAAAGGCCATCAGGATTGCACACTCTTTTGAAATGGCTTTCCTGGACAGACTTGAATGACATTTGGTGTACCATGCAACCCAGTGAGGTGGAATACTCCTACTTCTCAACAGTGCAACAATTGCACACCAGAATTTACCTCTTCCTCTGCAATGTGGAGATGACACCAAATGTATTGCCCACTGAGTACGTAGGCTGTATTTTATCTGCCCACACCCCACTCAAGATAACAATATGCTTGGAGCAGATCGCACACATGATACCTACCTGGAAAAATACACCTTGAGCATTGTCTGATATAATATTCCGTGACTCTATAGGAACATATATCACTCAATATTTCGAAGATAATGAGGGGACCGTTTCTAACAGACAGGGGGTGGAGTAGGATGCATTCAAGGTGGTTATAAAGGGCTATCAAAACCACATATGGCTCAAAGCTCCAGCTACAGAAGCGTATCTTGTCTCAGGAGTGTGGGATACCATACAAGAAGCAGAGGTGCGAGTGGGGCATAGCATAGGGAACAAAGTGGGTGTTGCAGCCATCAGAAAAGATCACAGGACCACAACAGCAGGATTTGGGACTCTGCACGACAGGAAATATATAACCGGGCATCATACCAAGAGCAGCAAAGCAGGGTGTATACTTACTTGGCTATTGCGCTTCAAGGAGCCCAGAACCCAAATGACTGTTATTCAAGTTCCAAATGGAGATTTCTGCAATGCATAACCAAATATCAACCAGATATTCTACAACTATTACAGATCCCTCTATGTCGCAGTGGAGAGCAGCGAAGGCCCGCATTTGAATGAACACTTGGATAAGTTGCCCAGTCTGTGGTTTGGACCTCTACAATGCCAGAATTTGGAAAACCCATTAGTGATATAGAAGTTCAAGCTAGTGATTGACCAGTTGGCCCATAATAGGGCACCAAGAAAGATGAGCTACTGGTGAAATTTCACTCCACCTCCAAAGCAGCGTTGGCCCCTAAGCTTCTCCAGATGTTTCAAAAAGCTGGTGTGAGGATTTGGGGTGTACTATATGGTATGGCTGGGTAGTCCTACAATGCAGTACACTCACAAATACCGTCTTGGGTCCAGTCAGGTATGTTTACTCAACCTTAATCCCAACCCTGGATAGCTGTGGCTGCCAGCAGTAAAGCTTAGTAAAAGAACAATGTGTAAAGCATTCAACAGCATCAAACAACAAAATAAGAAAGTCACATGACTCGAAAGAAACAAGATACCAAGTTAGATAATGAAATTAAACTTTTGTTTATCTTTAGAGACCTTGATCATCAAAATCCACAACAGGGTTCAGGAGATATAGGGAGTTATTCTAACTTTGGAGGAGGTGTTAATCCGTCCCAAAAGTGACGGAAAAGTGACGGATTTACCACCAGCCGTATTACAAGTCCATTATATCCTATGGAACTCGTAATACGGCTGGTGGTATATCCGTCACTTTACCGTCACTTTTGGGACGGATTAACACTCCTCCAAAGTTAGAATAACCCCCATAGATTTTTAAAGGAACAAATTACTTTAGTATCAACTGCAAAAAAACATTGATCAACAAAAACTTTGGAAACTTTTGAAAAGTTTGGAAAAGTCAGTTCAGCAACTCTGCCCCGAGTTGGGCGACTAAGTACGGCAAGGCAGAGGTCCAGGGGGCCAGAGAGAACACTTTTGAAAGTTATGGGGCCACCAGAGCTTTTTTAGAGCAAGATCCAAAATTTACAGGATGACTTTCATAGAAGATAATGGAGTAGTCCTGATGCTGGGGGATGCAGGCTCAAAGATGCTAAAGGATGTTCTTGATTGCGGTTTGGTCCACGGGGGTGAAATTCAGGCGAGTCCTTGATCCACAGGTGAGTGGAGGCAACTCCGGCCACAGAGTTCAGGTCTCACGAAGTCCTCTTTGTGGGACTTCAAGGGCTGCAGATGCAGACCTTGCAGTTTTGTAACACAGCGATCATGGTGGAAATCTTTGGTGGAGGCTGATGTCACTTTAGGGTGATGAATCCTGGCAAACCAACACTCAAAAGTCCAGCAGACATGGGTCCACCTTTTGGCTATCTCTGAATTGTCCTTGAGGGTGCCAGGCATCCGTTAGCAGCAAGACTTCTGCCGTGGCTACCAGAGAGGCGACTTGGGCTCCTTCAGGTTTAGTGTCCCCTGTGCTAGCTTCGATTGAAGATGCTGCTAACTGAACTTTATTGAGGTATTGCAGTTGTACTTTGTTAAAAGAAATAATAAATACTTAGGTGGTGAATCTGATATTTAAAATGGGTAATTGTTTTTCAGTCCACACAGTGCCAGGGCCAGCAATAGTGTCAGTGCTATGGAGGAGGCCCAAGAGGTTGGAGATGCTTGAGTCCCAGCAGTGGCGAATATATATATATATATATATATATATATATATATATATATATATATATATATATGAAACAACAAGAACTGCACCGCACTCGGTGTAGGCTTGTATTCCAATATTATTTATTGTTCTTGTCAGTGCAACAAACCAACGTGTTTTGACCAAAACGGTCTTTGTCAAAGTTAGTGAGTTCACTCTGTTGCTTTTTATACTCAAATATCACAATCACCATTAAGAGGTATTATGGAATTTGTAGTGCATTAATTTTACCGAAACCTCATTTTAAACACAGAAATTGTTGTTTTACACCCAAAAATAGAAATGTTCATCGTGAAAAGAAAACTTTAAATATATACACAAATATTTTCTAGAATGGTCAGCTTACTTCTCATTTCTACCAATTACAATTCAAGATCATATATTGTTATTCCAAATTATTTTATTTATAATGGCCTTCTGTGATGGCCTTATTTTTCAATTTTATATTATATTAATCACATATGTACTCAATATAGTATCTCTCTGATTTGATAATAATCCGATGTCGGTATAGTACCCCACTAAAATCATTGAATTAACATACTATGATCTTGAATTAGTATTTTGTATCACTTTCTATCTAGGCTACATTTCCATTTAAATCCAATTTCTAAAAGTATTTATAAATGCACATAAAGCTCCTCATCATTGTTCAAACCCCAAGGGGTCTTGGTTCTTAACTGAATAATATATTTGGAATCTAATTGTCTCAATTTCCTTATCCTGTCACCACCCCTTTCATGTTCTGAAATGTGATCTATCCCATAGTATCACAATGTTTTCCAACTTTTCTTTTCATGTGTTTGTAAGTGTTTCGCAACTGAATAAGTAAAATTATCATGTATGTCAGTTTCTGCACGATCTGAGGCAGGGGACTCTGGTTAGAGATTTTTCACCTGTAGCAAGCAGGGAGTCCCTGCTGGAACCAGTTGAAGCCAGGCAAATCCAATTTTTACGTGAAGCCCAAGTGTGGAGCTGATGCAGTCCTTCAGAGTGCAGTGTCCAAGTGTCCAGCAGGGCAGTCCTTTTTCTTCTGATGTTCTTCCTTGTAGGGATCTAAGGTGTGGGTGCAGCTCTGCCATATTTATCCTTGCTCCTGGGTGGAAAGCAGGGGGGTCCTGGTTGTCCAATCACAGGCAGGCTCCTTCCCCCTTTGATGACCACTTCCTGGGAAGTGTGGCAAAAATCTATTCCAGGGAGCAACATTCTTCAAAAATCCAACATGGCTGAAAGTGATTTCTCGTGGTTAGATCTGGCTGAGCCCACCCTTTGGTGTCACTAAAAATCCTAAGCACACTCCTCTCCTGCCCTCTCCTAATCTAATCAAGAGGGCACCTGTAGGAATGTAGCCTCTTTCTAGCCTGCTTACCCCCACTTTTGGCCTGTTCGTGATTGTGTGTCAGTGTGTTTTTACTGTGTCACTGGGATCCTGCTAGCCAGGACCCCAGTGCTCATAGATAAAAACCTGTATGTCAGTGTGTTTTGCCTGTCTCACTGGGATTCTGCTAGCCAGAACCCCAGTGCTCATAGTTTGTGGCCTAATATGTATGCCTGTGTAGTGCCTAACTGTGTCACTGAGGCTCTGCTAATCAGAACCTCAGTGCTTATGCTCGCGCTGCTTTTAAATTTGTCACCCCTTTTAAATTTGTCACCCCTGCCCTGACCTGATCTAAGGCCAGGAACCACTCTACGCGACGAGCAGCTCCACCGGACTGCCCTCTTGCTGCTGACACCACCCTCGCTGCTGCCGCGAGTTTGAGGCCCTCCTCCACCCGCAGATACCCGCCTGCGCCTCATCCCTGGTGTCTAGTGGTAGGTGTAGTATTGTGTTTAATCTTGTTTTCCAGTGTTTTGTGTTTCTGTTTTATTGTGACCATTTGCTGTTTTTGCTCCGTTTTGCTTCATTTTGCCCATTTTTCCTTTGCCACTTGTCTTTGCTTTTTTTCCGGCTCTTGCCAGTTTCCCAATCCCCGCAACTGTGTCACCTGCGGACCCGCCCCACTCACGCCCCCATTTGACACACCTTCCCACCTCCCAGCTGCTTTTCCCTCCCACCTCCCCTTCTTAATGGCGCCCGCTGCGCAGCCGCGCAATGGACGCACGCAGATGCGCCCGAGGAGCGCCAGAGGCAAGCCCGTCTGTACACGTCCGCACCTGGACTGCGCCCAGCGCCCATTCCCCTGGCCCGCGCACCTCCCACACCTCAAAATGCCACTACACCACCGCAGAGCTCCATGCTCTCAACCCCGGGCTGCCCACCGCTAGCGCCCAGGCTGATCCCAGGTGCACCCACGGACCTTTCGCCTGCCGCTCAAGCCAACAAGCACCACAACACCACCGAACTCCATTGGACTGACCACCACTGTGTTCACTTTTCCTTCCTGAAGCCCACCACCAACAACATCCGATCCCTCACCGCAAGTGGGACAAGATCTCCAAGGAACAGCTGATCTCCAACCTCACCCAGTTCCCACCACCCAAAACCAACGACCCCAACACTGCGGCTCTCAACCTGAAACGATGGCTGGACGACTGCACCAACACCCTCTCTCCACTCAAGAAAACCAATAACACTGGCACCAACAAGAAAGCTCACTGGTTCACCGCTGAACTCCAGGCCTCCAAACGAGAATGACGGAAATCTGAGAAAACCTGGTGTCAAGAACAATCAATGAGCAACTTCACTGCCCTCAAATCAACCATGGCCAAACACCACCAGCTCATCCGGACCACCAAAAGATCCTTCTACAAAGAGCAGATAGACAGCAAGGCACACAACAAGGAACTATTCAACATCATCAAGGAACTCACCAAACCCAAATCCTGTTCCGTCGACCTTCCCCACTCACAAGACCTTTGCGAGTCCCTCTCCATCTACTTCCACCGCAAGATCGCAGACATACATGGAAGCTTCGCAACACCGTCCCCCACCACCACTGACATGGTCAACCCCATCGCACCCTGCCGCACCAACATACTGAGCACCTGGACCCCCACCAACGATGAAGAAACCACCAAAACCATGAGCACCATCCACTCAGGCTCTCCAACAGACCTCTGACCTCACCTCGTCTTCAACAAGGCCAGCCAAATCATCACTCCCCAGCTCCGATCCATCATCAACAGCTCCTTCGAGACCGGCACTTTTCTGGAAAGTTGAAAACACGCCAAAGTCAACGCCATGCTCAAAAAACCCAAAGCCGTCCCCGAAGACCTCACAAACTACTGACCTATCTCTCTACTCTCCTTCCCCGCTAAGGTCATAGAGAAGATAGTCAACAACCAACTCTCCCCCTTCCTGGAGGACAACAGCATACTCAACGTCTCCCAGTCTGGATTCTGCAAAAACCACAGAACTGAGACCGACCTCATCGTCTGCACCGACAACATCAGGACCAGGATTGACAAAGGCAAAACCGTTGCTCTCATCCTTCTGGACCTTTCCGCAGCCTTCGACACCGTATGCCACCAAACCCTTCGCACACGCCTCTTCGACACCGGAATTCTGCACAAAGCCCTGGACTGGCTCACCTCCTTCCTCTCCGAAAGAACACAAAGAGTTTGCTGTAGGAAAGTACAATCTTGCCTGGCATGTTACCCCCATATTTCACTCTATATATGTTGTTTTAGTCTATGTGTCACTGGGACCCTGCCAGGCAGGGCCCCAGTGCTCATAAGTATGTGCCCTGTATGTTTTCCCTGTGTGATGCCTAACTGTCTCACTGAGGCTCTGCTAACCAGAAGCTCAGTGGTTATGCTCTCTCTGCTTTCCAAATTTGTCACTAACAGGCTAGTGACTAAATTTACCAATTCATGTTGTCATACTGGTACACCCATATAATTCCCTAGTATATGGTACTGAGGTACCCAGGGTATTGGGGTTCCAGGAGATCCCTATGGGCTGCAGCATTTTTTTTGCCACCTATAGGGAGCTCTGACAATTCTTACACAGGCCTGCCAGTGCAGCCTGAGTGAAATAATGTCCATGTTATTTCACAGCCATTTACCACTGCACTTAAGTAACTTATAAGTCACCTATATGTCTAACCTTCACCTGGTGAAGGTTGGGTGCAAAGTTACTTAGTGTGTGGGCACCCTGACACTAGCCAAGGTACCCCCACATCGTTCAGGGCAAATTCCCCGGACTTTGTGAGTGCGGGGACACCATTACACGCGTGCACTGTACATAGGTCACTACCTACGTACAGCGTCACAATGGTAACTCCGAACATGGCCATGTAACATGTCTAAGATCATGGAATTGTCACCCCAATGCCATTCTGGCATTGGAGGGACAATTCCATGATCCCCTGGGTCTCTAGCACAGAACCCGGGTACTGCCAAACTGCCTTTCCGGGGTCTCCACTGCAGCTGCTGCCAACCCCTCAGACAGGTTTCTGCACTCCTGGGGTCCAGACAGCCCTGGCCCAGGAAGGCAGAACAAAGGACTTCCTCTGAGAGAGGGTGTAACACCCTCTCCCTTTGGAAATAGGTGTGAAGACTGGGGAGGAGTAGCCTCCCTCAGCCTCTGGAAATGCTTTGATGGGCACAGATGGTGCCCATCTCTGCATAAGCCAGTCTACACCAGTTCAGGGATCCCCCAGCCCTGCTCTGGCGCGAAACTGGACAAAGAAAAGGGGAGTGACCACTCCCCTGACCTGCACCTCCCAGGGGAGGTGCCCAGAGCTCCTCCAGTGTGTCCCAGACCTCTGCCATCTTGGAAACAGAGGTGTTTGTGGCACACTGGACTGCTCTGAGTGGCCAGTGCCAGCAGGTGACGTCAGAGGCTCCTCCTGATAGGCTCTTACCTCTCTTGGTAGCCAATCCTCCTTCCTAGGTAGCCAAACCTCCTTTTCTGGCTATTTAGGGTCTCTGCTTTGGGGATCTCACCAAATAACGAATGCAAGAGCTCACCAGAGTTCCTCTGCATCTCCCTCTTCACTTTCTGTCAAAGGATGAACCGCTGACTGCTCAGGACGCCTGCAAAACCGCAGCAAAGTAGCAAGACGACTACTAGCAACCTTCTATCGCTTCATCCTGCCGGCTTTCTCAACTGTTTCCAGGTGGTGCATGCTCTGGGGGTAGCCTGCCTCCTCTCTGCACCAAGAGCTCTAAAGAAATCTCCTGTGGGTCGACAGAATCTTCCCCCTGCAACCGCAGGCAACAAAAGACTGCATCACCGGTCCTCTGGGTCCCCTTTCAGCATAATGAGTGTGGTCCCTGGAACTCAGCAACTCTGTCCAAGTGACTCCCACAGTCCAGTGACTCTTCAGTCCAAGTTTGGTGGAGGTAAGTCCTTGCCTCCCCATGCTAGACTGCATTGCTGGGTACCACGTGATTTGCAGCTGCTCCGGCTCCTGTGCACTCTTCCAGGATTTCCTTTGTGCACAACCAAGCCTGGGTCGCCGACACTCTAACCTGCAGTGCACAACCTTCTGAGTTGTCCTCCGGCGTTGTGGGACTCCCTTTTGTGACTTTGGGTGGACTCCAGTTCACTCTTCTTCTAAGTGCCTGTTCAGGTACTTTGGCGGTTGCTGCCTGCTTCTGTGAGGGCTCCCTACGTTGCTGGGCACCCCCTCTGTCTCCTCCTCCAAGTGACAACATCCTGGTCCCTCCTGGGCCACAGCAGCATCCAAAAACCCTAACTGCAACCCTTGCAGCTAGCAAGGCTTGTTTGCGGTCTTTCTGCGTGGGAATACCTCTGCAAGCTTCTTCATGATGTGGGACATCCATCCTCCAAAGGGGACGTTCCTAGTCCCCTTCGTTCTTGCAGAACACCAACCTTCTTCCAACAGGTGGCAGCTTCCTTGCACCCTCAGCTGGCATTTCTTGGGCTCCTGCCCACTCTCGACACTGTTGCAACTCTTGGAATTGGTCCCCTTGTCTTACAGGTACTCAGGTCTGGAAATCCACTGCTGTTACATTACTGGTGTTTGTTCTCCTTGCAGAATACCCCATCATGACTTCTGTGCTCTCTGGGGGTAGTAGGTGCACTTTACACCTACCTTTCAGGGTCTTGGGGTGGGCTATTTTTCTAATCCTCACTGTTTTCTTACAGTCCCAGCAACCCTCTACAAGTTCACATAGATTTGGGGTCCATTAGTGGTTCGCATTCCACTTTTAGAGTATATGGTTTGTGTTGCCCCTATACCTGTGTGCTCCTATTGCAATCTACTGTAACTTTACATTGCTTGCATTACTTCCTTTTGCTATTACCTGCACAATTTTGGTTTGTGCACATATATCTTGTGTATATTTCTTCTGAGGGTACTCACTGAGATCCTTTTGGCATATTGTCATAAGCTCTGGGACTGGTCAGCAGTACTCAAGGCACCATCAGAGTAAGGGGAACACAAGCAAAAAGCGAAAAATTGGGGCAAAAACCTAGGGGACCTCTGCAATCAGCCCTGTTTTCTCACAACTGGAAATTGTTCATTTTGGGCAGATGACTGCCACAAATTTAAAAAAAACACTCCTTCCACAAAAGAAAAATGGAGGAGGTTCAGTGCCAGCATGTTTGCCAGCTTCCCTTTGTACAAACATGCTTTTGGGTGGTTGCATTTGCTGAGCCCCTCCTGCCTCCTTTTTCTTTGTGGTGCCAGGCAACTTCTGGAGAGAACCAGGAGGTGGTAGGCTTAATTTGCATCTTAGTGTAGTATTCACTGTATGCAGTGGTGTCTCAATCTGAGTCTTCTATCATTTTGATGTTGCTGGCACACTGCTGGGGACTGTGTAAAGCTGTCATCCTCTTGCTTTCCATTACCTCCCACTTTTTTTTTTTTATATGGGTCATTTGGCCTCCAGTACCACAGTGTAAACCAGGATTACCTGTATATGACGTGGCAAATGTATCATTCTACAATGTTATACTCCTGTTTGTTAATCATAAAGAAATCCCAAACTGGAGATGAGACCTTTTTTTGTTATGCCTCTGGTGCCAATGCCAATGCTTGAAGAACCGGAGGTAGGTGGGTGTGTTGACAATGGCCTCTCTGCAGTGAGTACTTCAACTGAGGTAGTGGTAGAATAAGGACTCATTGAGGGCTTTTCGAATATGGAAGCTGTCAGTAGTGGTGTTGATAGAACCAGTGTCACATCCCTCGAAGCAGGTTGAATAGGAGGAGTAATGTTGGTGTCCTCTGAGCCAGCATCCATGACTGGCTCATTCACCTTCTCCACTTCCACAACTACGAGGCTTTGATGAACTTTCCTTTTCCCTTGTCTATTGTGATGGGTCTCCGACTCAGGGGGGTTCAATGCATGTCCTGAAATCAAACAAAACAAAAAGACATTTAGTGAAACATGGCATTTTTGCAGTTTGAATAACTCATAGTACAGACAGTATATCAAATTTGGGGAGGGTCTCTCAAATAACTTACAATAATAGTGTATCCACTATCGAATCCAATCCAAACCATAACAATATTTCAATCAGGCTAACAACATACAGATGTAACTATTTGCTTTATGTGGATCTAAGGCAGGAGTCTTCAAACTCCACCCTAGGGTGGCCTCAAGTGATCCTGGAGGGGGAGGGGGAGTGGCAGGCTCTGTCCAAAAGAAAGATTATGCAGATAATAGTGCTTTGTTTAAAGCAGACAAATGTTTATTGCATTTGTAAAAAGGTAACAGAGCTTAACTGCAATGTTTAAATAAGATACGTCTAGACTTATTTAAACATTGCCAACTTAATAGAATAGTTCTGAACAATTCTGAGGGGGGCCTGATTTATTTTTTCCCAATGGGGGGGCGTGGCTTTAACAAGTTTGAAAACCACTGATCTATGGGGAGACACCTGTGTCACCTGTTCTGGGGAAAACAGGCTAATTCTTTAAAAAATGAAGGCTGATGTGTGTCTATGGCAAGCAGAGGGTGTGGGGAAAAATGACAAAGGTGGCCATTACAACCCTGGCGGATGGTGTTAAAGCGACGGTAAGACCGCCAACAGGCTGGCGGTAAAAAATTTGCAATTAGGACCATGGCGGAAACCGCCAACAAAGACAGCCACTTTAACACTCAGACCGCCACGGCGGTACAGACAAACAGCACAGTGGTCACCGCCAACAAACAGGTGGGAGACAATGTACCGCCCACACTATTATGACAGGCCAATCCGCCACCTTTTCCGGGGCGGATTCACAGCGGATAAAAACACGGCGGAAACAGGCATTTCGAAGGGAAAACGCTCACCTCTACACACTCCACGAGGAACGACGACACCATGGAGCCCAAACTCCATATTCTTCCTGCGCTAGTCTTCCTGCTCCTGCACCAGGATCACCAACGCCGGCGGCGAAGACCACAGTGAGTACTGCACCTATGACATAAGGGAGGGGGGAGGCAAAAAACAGGGACACACACATGCAACACCCCAACACCCACCCCCACCCTCACCCACTACAACACACACAACAATGCATATCCAAACATTACAGTAACACCCCCCAACCCTCCCGGGAGAATGCAAAGACAAAAGGAAATGAGCGTAACCATTGTAATATATCAAAATAGAGTAAGCAAAAATATTCATATATACACTATTAACAAAATATACACCACGAATATTAGTCCAGGTAATGCACCATTCATAGTCCGTGGACCACTGGGCCCAAAATGCATGGGCGAGGCCCACACAAGATACCCGAACATGACGGAGAGAACACTGCAGGGGCATCAGATAGAAATACAACAGGCACCTCAGGGGGAAGGGAATGGGGGGCACCTCATCCGGATGAGTGCACAATGCCAGATCCACGAGGGGGCTCCATGCCCATTGATGTATCCTGGGGAGTGCAAGGCCACAGTCTCTCAAGTCTCTACAGTGGGTGGTTTGCCCACTGTACCATCCTGGGGAGTGCAAAGCCACAGTCTCTCTAGTCTCTCCATTCAGTGGTTTGCCCACTGTACCATCCTGGGGAGTGCAAAGCCACAGTCTCTCAAGTCTCTCCAGTGGGTGGTTTGCCCACTGTTGTATCCTGGGGAGTGCAAAGCCACAGTCTCTCAAGTCTTTACAGTGGGTGGTTTGCTCACTGTACCATCCTGGGGAGTGCAAAGCCACAGTCTCTCAAGTCTCTCCAGTGGGTGGTTTGCCCACTGCTGTATCCTGGGGAGTGCAAAGCCACAGTCTCTCAAGTCTCTACAGTGGGTGGGTTGCCCACTGTACCATCCTGGGGAGTGCAAAGCCACAGTCTCTCAAGTCTCTACAGTGGGTGGTTTGCCCCCTGCTGTATCCTGGGGAGTGCAAAGCCACAGTCTCTCAAGTCTCTACAGTGGGTGGGTTGCCCACTGCTGTATCGTGGCTAGTGCAAAGCCACAGTCTCTCAAGTGGATAACAGTCTCCACTGGTTCTGGAGGGGGCTTTGTGCCCAGAGTGCTTCATCATGCCAAGGACTGAGGTAGTGGATGTCTTTCTCCACTGGTTCTGGAGGGGGACTGGTGCCCAGAGTGCTTCATCCTGTGCAGGACAGACGGAGTGGATGTATGTCTCCACTGGTTCTGGAGGGGGACTGGTGCCCAGAGTGCTTCATCCTGTGAAGGACAGAGGTAGTGGATGCATGTCTCCACTGGTTCTGGAGGGGGACTGGTGCCCAGAGTGCTTCATCCTGTGCAGGACAGACGGAGTGGATGGATGTCTCCACTGGTTCTGGAGGGGGACTGGTGCCCAGAGTGCTTCATCCTGTGAAGGACAGAGGTAGTGGATGCATGTCTCCACTAGTTCTGGAGGAGGACTGGTGCCCAGAGTGCATCACTCACCCCGTGATGGTCCCTGTTGCGTCACTGCCCCTGCCGCTCATGGGCTAGCGGTGCTTGACTTGGCGGTCCTTGCCCTGTTCAGCGGTGCTTGACTTGGCGGTCCTTGCCCTGTTCAGCGGCGCTTGAGTTGGCGGTCCTTGCCCTGTTCAGCGGTGCTTGCCCTGTTCAGCGGTGCATGACTTGGCGGTCCTTGCCCTGTTCAGCGGCGCTTGAGTTGTCGGTCCTTGCCCTGTTCAGCGGTCCTTGCCCTGTTCAGCGGTGCTTGCCCTGTTCAGCGGTGCTTGACTTGGCAGTCCTTGCCCTGTTCATCGGTGCTTGCCCTGTTCAGCGGCGCTTGAATTGGCGGTCCTTGCCCTGTTCAGCGGTGCTTCACTTGGCGGTCCTTGCCCTGTTCAGCGGTCCTTGCCCTGTTCAGCGGTGCTTGACTTGGTGATCCTTCATTGCCCAGCTGGGCTGGGGCTGGCGGTCCTTCATTGCCCAGCTGGGCTGTGGCTGGCGGGGCCCTCCTGGGCAGCTGGGCTGTGGCTGGCGGGGCCCTCATGGGCAGCTGGGCTGTGGCTGGCGGGGCCCTCCTGGGCAGCTGGGCTGTGGCTGGCGGGGTCCTCCTGGACAGCGACGATGGGGCTGGCGGTGGACTCCTGGCCAGTGGGGATGATGGCGGTCTTCTCCGCCGTGCTGGTCCTCCCAGACTTTGCAGGTTTCTTCTGCCCCTTCCCCACCTTGGGAGGAGTCACACCTGAGTCCACACTCCCCCCGGGACCCCTGTGAGTGGCTTGGGTGGCTGGAGTCTTCCCCCTCTCCCGCCGGGCACTGGCCAACTTCTGGTGCTTCACAGAGGGGGGACTGGCTGTGCTCTGGCTCTGTGATACACTGGCTGGCCTGGTGGCTAGTTCACTCCACATACTTGTGACAACAGGCACCACTGGTCCCGGTGATTTTGTGGCTGAGGTGCTAGTACGGGACTTATGAGTTGGACGGGGCGGGAGTGGTGGGAAATAGGTTAAGGTTGGACATGAAAAGTTGTTTGGAGACACTGGGACGGGTAGCTGGAGGTGGTTTGGGAGTGGAGGAAGAGGTGGTGGTTGTAGGAGGTGTAACTTTTGTGTATTTGGGTGCAGGTGCATGCGCTGGAAGCTGTCGTGAGGTGGATGGCTATTGGGTGGGTGTGTGCCTGCGTTTGTGTATCTTCGGAGGGGGCGTCAGTGACACACTGGGAGAGGACACAGGGGACGGGTGAATGGTAGTGGGGGTGGTGAGTGCACATGAGCGGGGTGTGGTGGTGGGTGTGCTGGAGAGGGACGTAGTGGCTGTAGCGGTAGTGCATGCAGGTATGAGTGTAGACGAGACTGGGAGGGAGGAGGGAGACGAGGAGGAGGGGGACACAGTGGAGGCAGTGGATGTTGGTGTGTCTGTATGTGTGTGATGCTTGCGTGAGTGCCTGTGGGATGTGTGGTGCTTATGTTTGCCTGAGCTTCCCTTGTGTGGTGAGGTGTGTGCAGGCTGGTCTGATGGTGTGCTTGGGATAGGCAGAGGTACAGGGGATTGGGTCTGGGTGGAGGAAGTTGGAGGGGCGAGGCTAGAAACAGGGACAATGGCTGCCATCAGTGCTGAGGCCAGAGTTTGAACGGTTCGATGAAAGGCTGCCTGACCTGAATGAATGCCCTCCAGGAATGCATTTGTGTGTTGCAACTCCCTTTCTACGCTCTGGATGGCATTCAAAATGGTAGACTGCCCAACAGTGAGGGACCTGAGGAGGGTCAATGGCCTCCTCACTGAGGGCAGCAGAGGTGACAGGGGCAGGGGCTGAGGTGCCTGGGGCAAAGGTGGTGCCCACCCTCCTGGGTGAGCGGGCAGGGGGCAAAGGCTGAGGGGCTGCTGGGAGGGCAGTGCTGGTAGGGGGGGTGGCGGCTGTACCTGTTGAAGTGGGGGGCACAGATGTTGCTGCCACCACAAGGGAACTCCCATCGGAGGACGAGTCCGTGTCGCTGGTTGCAGATCCTGTGACCGCCGTGGTGTTCCACTCGCCCTCCGTCCCACTGGTGTATTCAGAGTCCGTAGTGTGGTCCTCCTTGCCCATGTGGGATGCAGCTCCCTCGTGCTCCGGTGCCACTGCACCTCCGCCTGATGATGCTAATGCACACAAGAACAGGGAGACCGCAAAAAAAGGGGGGGGAAACAGAAGAAAGACAGGTTGAGTGCATGGATTGCCGCTACCCTTGGCGGACAAGACAGACACAGCAGCCCCCTGCACTACATCGCGCTGTTGGGCTCTACAGTGCAATTCCTGGGAAATGGCCTACAAGGCTATGGACGACATCTGCACACATAGATGACACAGGTGCATGAATAGCTTTACTTGGCAGTCTACAGAGGTGGGGTGGGGGGCCACAGGGCCATGCCTTACGAAGGGGCCTTGCCTACGGAACTCGCCCTGGCCTAGGGAAACCCACAGCCCTCCTCCCCCATGCAGACACCTCCACTGCACGCAAAGTCAGCAAAATGAAAGTGTACTCACCCCCTTGTGTCTGTTGTGATGCCCTCAAGCACCCATCCAACTCAGGGTAGGCCACTGCCAGGATCCGGAACATCAGGGGGGTCATGGTTTGACGGGCACCCCTCCCACGTTGGGAGGCCATCCCTAGCTGAGCCCCCGCCGTCTTCTTGCTCCAGCGGCGAATGTCCTCCCATCCCTTCAGCAGCGGGTGCTCCGTCTGTGGTGGACCCCCAGGGTCCGGACGTCCTTGGCAATGGCACGCCAAATATCCTTCTTCTGGTGGGCGCTGACCTACATGAAATGTACAGGGGAAGAAGAGAAGTCATTAACAACTGCACCGTCTAAGTGAGTGGCCCCATCCCTACCCTTGCTGTGTGGCACATGCACCCACAGTCTTTCATGCACGCAGAACTCTGCCCCCTTCCTTCTTACAACCAGCCCTCTCCACACAGGCATAGCCCATACAGCATGCTCCCTGTGTACTTACCTGTTGGTCTGGAGGACCGTAGAGTAGCGTGTACCGGGGGAGGACCCCGTCAACGAGTTTCTCCAACTCCTCCGATGTGAAGGCAGGGGCCCTTTCCCCCGATGCACGAGCCATTGTCTCTTCCAGACCGAGGTCACAGCAGCACTTGCAGTGTAGGTCCTCTCCTGTCGAAGATCAGGTATAGAGTGATTCAACAGCTAGAAAATGGCGGTCACGTCCACGGCGGTGCGTACCATCAGCGCCGGCGTACATCGTCATTGGCTCCTGGGACCCATTGGGTTCAATGTTAATCAATGCAGCATTGGGCTGCGGTCTTCGACCGCCTAACGCGACGGTGTACAGCGCCAGCGCAGTTACCTCAAATCCCATTGTCCCGCTTTAGAGGTCAGGCAGCCGCCATTTCAGAGGCCCACATGGCCTATTACCAACTGCGTCACACATACCTAGGCCTACTCTCAACACACATACAGGCCAGATTTTGTGTATGACTCGTGTTCTGTGTAGACTGTGGGTACATACCTCTGAGTTGTTTGACTCTGTGCTCGCTGTTGTCCTTCCTAGGCACCGTCCGCTGGGACATGTGAGGAGATGGTGGAATCCTCCGGTGTACCGACCGCTGGTGGACCTGACGACAATGGAGGAAAGAAATTTGATCATCACCTAAAGGTTTGACCGTGCCACAATCCAGGAACTATGTACCTAGTTGGAGCCAGACCTGATGTCAGCAATCCGCCATCCCACAGGAATCCCCACTCAAGTGCAAGTGCTATCAGTGCTCCATTTCCTTGCAAGTGGGTCTTTTCAAACAACTGTGGCCATGGCATCAGGGATGTCCCAGCCTATGTTTTCCAACGTATTGTCCAGAGTGTTGTCTGCCCTGCTGAAACACATGCGGAGGTACATTGTTTTCCCTCAGGTGGAGGACTTGCCTACAGTGAAAGGTGACTTCTATGCCCTTGGACATATCCCCAACATCATAGGTGACATTAATGGTACCCATGTGGCTTTGGTCCCCCCACCCCCACAGGAGTGAACAGGTGTACAGGAACCGGAAGTGTTATCATTCCATGAATGTACAGATGGTATGTTTGGCATTCTCCCATGTGAATGCCATGTTCCCTGGCTCAGTGCATGACGCCTACATCCTGCGGAATAGTAGCATCCCTTATGTGATGGGTCAACTACAGAGGCACCGGGTGTTGCTATTAGGTGACTCTGGTTACCCCAACCTGTCATGGCTACTGACCCCAGTGAGGAATGCCAGGACCAGGGCAGTGGAACGCTACAATGAAGCCCATTGGCGGACTAGGAGGGTGATCGAACGCACCTTCGGCCTCCTGAAGGCCAGGTTTAGGTGCCTCTATATGACAGGTGGATCCCTATTCTACTCACCAAAGAAGGTGGGCCAGATCATCGTGGCCTGCTGTATGCTTCATAACTTGGCTTTGCAACGACAGGTGCCTTTTCTGCAGGAGGATGGTCCAGATGGGGTGTTGTGGCAGCTGTGGAGCCTGTGGACAGTGATGAGGAGGAAGCAGAGGAAGAAGACATTGACAACAGGGACTCAGTCATCCAGCAATATTTCCAGTGAAACACAGGTGAGAATACATTCCTGCCTACTACAAGTAGTTTTACACTTCTACCTCTATCCTGTCTGTCGATTTCACCCAGTGTATGGTCACTAAGTTGTCACTTTCCCTTACTGTTTCACTGGTGTGGGTCCCAATGTGTGTCATCTGCTTAGATTCCTCATGGACTAGAGCTGTGTGACATAGGTATGTTGACATTACTATTTCCTGGAAATTTTGTCACTGTAATTGCAAATACACTATTTCAAAATCACAGACAGACTCCAGATCTTTTAGTGGTTTAGATGTGTTTATTTACATACCAAATATTGGAGGGGGAAGTTAAATGATGAGGGGTGATGGCGGAGGAGTGTCCATGGCAGAGTCCAGTCTTTTTGTCTCATAGGTGCATTGCCCATATGGGCATAGGAAGTGGAGCTGGGGCAGTTCCAATATGGACAGGGTGACAAAGTGGGACAGTGGGTTGACAATCAGGGTGGTCTCATTTCTTGGTGGGGGTATTGGCATTGTGCTCTGTCTTGTTCCTGGATCTCAGGGACCGCTTGCGGGGTGGTTCTCCATCTGCAGGGGGTGGGGTGCTGGTGAGGTGGTCCTGTGGCAGTGCCTCCTGTCCACTAGCGCCGGCGGAGGTGGTGGGCAGTTCATCGTCCATGCTAGTGTCAGGGGCCCCTAGGAGTGCCACAGTGTCCCTCCTGGTGTTGAGTATTTCCTTCAGCATCCCTACGATGGTGCCCAGGCTGGAGTGGATGGTTCTGAGTTCCTCCCTGAACCCCAAATACTGTTCCTCCTGCATGCACTGGGTCTCCTGAAACTTGGCCAGGACTGATGCCATCGTCTACTGGGAGTGGTGGTATGCTCCCATGATGGAGAAGAGGGCCTCGTGGAGAGTGGGTTCCCTTGGCCTGTCCGCCCCCTGTCGCACAGCAGCCCTCCCAGTTCCCCTGTGTACCTGGGCCTCCGTCCCCTGGACCGTGTGCCCACTGCCACTGCCCCCAGGTCCCTGTTGTTGTTGGGGTGGTGGGTTATCCTGGGTTCCCTGTAGTGGTGGACACACAGCTGATTGACGTGTCCTGGTGACGGAGGTATGGGCCTGCTGGGTGGGTGCTGTGCTGGTGTTACCAGAGGGTGGAAGGTCTGTGGTGGCCTGTGCCTGTGTGAGGGGAACCGACTGTCCCGAGGCCCACGATGGTCCGGGCTGGTCATCTAGATCCAGTTGGACAGAGCTGCAGTCATCACTGTGGGCCTCTTCTGTGGGTGGGGTGGAGATGTCTGGACCCTCCTGTCTGGTGACGTTGGGTAGTGGTCCTGCAGGGGTGGAAAAGCATGATCATTGCATCTGTGTGTTATGGTGTGCAATGGGTAGGTGACCGTGTACCCCAGTGCTTGCATTCCTATGTGGGGGCTTGTGTGGTGATGGTTTAGGGGGGTGTAGGGGTATGTGCAGTGGGCATGCTTTAGTGATGGGTGTCTATGCTTAGGTGTTGTATGCAGGGCTTGGTGTTGGGATGTGTGGTTTGTGATATTGGGACATTTGTGAGGAGTTGGAGTGATGGGGGTGAGGGTGAGGGTCGGGGTATGTGATGGCATGCAGGTAGGGTGGGGGATGTAATAGTTAAGATTTGTCTTACCAGAGTCCATTCCTCCACCGACTCCTGCGAGGCCCTCAGGATGCAGAATCGCCAAGACCTGCTCCTCCCATGTTGTTAGTTGTGGGTGAGGAGGTGGGGGTCCCCCGCCAATCCGCTGAACCGCCTGGTGGTGTCTGGAGTCCATGGAACGCACCTTCCCCCGTAGGTCGTTCCACCTCTTCCTGATATCGTCCCGATTTCTTGGGTGTTGTCCCACTGCGTTGATACTGTCAACTATTCTTCGCCATAGCTCCATCTTCCTTGCAATTGAGGTGTGCTGCACCTGTGCTCCAAATGGCTGTGGCTCTACCCGGACGATTTCCTCCACCATGACCCTGAGCTCCTCCTCCGAGAACCTGGGGTGTCTTTGCCGTGCCATGGGGTGGTGTGGGTGATGTGTGGGGTGGTGTGTGTGGTGATAAGTGTGGTGATATGTAGTGGTGTGTGGTGTTTTGTGCGTGGAAGCTGTGTGGGTGATGGTGTTGAGTGCCTGTGGATGCTAGTTTGTGGATGGTGGTCTCTCTCTCTGGCCTTCTCTCTGTAATAGTGGTCGTAGGGGTTTGTGGGTGATGTGGGTGTGTGTTTTATATTGTAATGGGTGTGTGGAAGTGGTGTGTGTGTATGTGTATCAGGTTTGTGTATTTCGAATTGTCCAATGTGGTGGTGTTTTGTAGAAGTGTGTGGATTCGTGGGTCATGATAGCATGGGCGTATTTCTGTTGGGGTGACGGTGGAGGTTTTTTTTTCGCCAGTTTATCACTGACCTTTGGTGTGGCGGACTTGTGCGGGTGTCTGAATTTTGGCGGATTTCGAGATGTGGGTCATGATAGCAGTGGCGGAATTCCACGGCTGCGGCGGTGTGTTAGCGGTCTTCTGCGCGGCGGTAAGCGGCTTTTAGCGCCAATTTTGTAATGACCCCCAAAATCTTTAAAAAATGAATGCTGGTATGTACCACTGGCAGGCATGTGGTGTGGGTAAAATGGAATAATCCTTAAATAATGAATGCTGGTGTGTTCCTATGTCAGGCAGGAGGAGAGTGGGAAATAGACTTATACTTAAAAAATGAATGCTGGTGTGCACTAATGGCAGGTGGGGTGCAGAGGTAAATGACATAGGCCCTCATTCCAACCCTGGCGGTCTCTGACCGCCAGGGCGGAGGGCAGCGGAAGCACCGCCAACAGGCTGGCGGTGCTTCCTGGGCTATTCTGACCGCGGCGGTAAAGCCGCGGTCAGAAAAGGGGAACCGGTGGTTTCCCGCCGGTTTTCCCCTGGCCCAGGGAATCCTCCATGGCGGCGCTGCTTGCAGCGCCGCCATGGGGATTCCGACCCCCTTCCCGCCACCCTGTTTCTGGCAGTTCTTACCGCCAGGAACAGGATGGCGGGAACGGGTGTCGTGGGGCCCCCTAACAGGGCCCCACGAAGATTTTCACTGTCTGCTTAGCAGACAGTGAAAATCGCGACGGGTGCCACTCTTTTGGAGGGCGCCCACCGGCCCAGCTGGAAAGTTGGAATGGCCGCCGCGGTCTTTTGACCGCGGGGAGGTCATTCGGCGGTGACCGCATGGTGACCGCCATAATCCTTAAAAAATGACTGCTGTTGTGTGCCTGTGGCAGGAAAGGGGTGCAGGGGAAAATGACATAGGCCCTCATTATAACCCTGGCGGTCGGTGATAAAGTGGCAGTAATACCACCAACAGGCCGACGGAAAAAAAAAATGGAATTATGACCACGGCGGAAACTGCTCAAGCAGACAGCCACTTTAATACACCAACAGCGTTATCAACAAGCACCATGGCGGTAACCGCCAACAGCAAGGCAGAAGACAATGTACCGCCCACACTATTATGACAGGCCTATCCGCCACCTTTTCCGGGGCGGTACCAACAACATCAAAAGCACGGCAGAAACAGAACACAGAAGTTAAAGGACTTACCTCTGGAGACTCAGGGAACAACCACAACGCCATGGAGCCCGAGCTGCACATATTTCCCATGCTCACCTACCTTTTCCTGCACTATGAACACCAGTGCTGGCGAAGACGACCACAATGAGTACTGTCGCCTAGCACACAAGGGGAGGGGAGGAAAAAGAGAGTGACAAACACATGTAACACACAACACTCCCAACTCCATACACACAACCAGATGCAGTAACATTACATATCCACCCCGTACCCCTCAGGAATAATGCAAGGACAAAATGATTTGAAGAAAGTGAGTGTAATATGATTAAATAAAATGAATAAGTGCATCAAAATACAAACGTATATACATATTTACAAATGTAAGGACACTGCCCAGTCCTCAATGTCCCTGGGCCACAGGGCCACAACACATAGGCCAAGGCCTCACCTCACTCCTGCAACAACACAGAGAGAACACGGCAGGGGCATCAGGTCAAAAATACACTGGCACCTCAGGGGAACAGGGAAGGGGGGGCACCTCAGCCGGAAGATGGTACAACACTACTGGTCCTGGAGGGGGCTACATGCCCTGTGCGATATCCTGGGGAGTGCAAGGCCACAGCCTCTTTAGTGGGTGGTTTGCCCACTGCTTGGTCCTGGGGAGTGCAAGGCCACAGTCTCTCAAGTGGTTGGTTTGCCCATTGCTTGGTCCTGGGGAGTGCAAAGCCACAGTCTCTCTAGTGGGGGGTTTGCCCACTGCTTGCTCCTGGGAGTGCAAAGCCACAGTCTCTCTAGAGGGTGGTTTGCCTACTGCTTGCTCTTGGGGACCGCAAAGCCACAGTCTCTCTAGTGGGTGGTTTGCCTACTGGTTCTGAAGGGAACTTTGTGCCCAGTGTGCTTCATCCTGCCAAGGAGGGAGTTA
Source organism: Pleurodeles waltl (assembly GCF_031143425.1). NCBI lineage: Eukaryota > Metazoa > Chordata > Amphibia > Caudata > Salamandridae > Pleurodeles > Pleurodeles waltl. The sequence goes on along the minus strand of NC_090438.1, from coordinate 647,647,806 downwards.
ATGGATGCCTTCTTCCACTGGTTCTGGAGGGGGCCTTGTGCCCAGTGTGCTTCATTCTGAGAAGGATGGGGTGAGGGGATGACTTCTTCCACTGGTTCTGGAGGGGACATTGTGCCCAGTGTGCTTCTTTCTGGGAAGGATGGGGTGAGTGGATCGTTTTTCCACTGGTTCTGGAGGGGGCCTTGTGCCCAATGTGCGTCATCATGGGAAGGATGGGGTGAGGTGATGGCTTCTTCCAGTGGTTCTGGAGGGGGCATTGTGCCCTGTGATGTAAATCTTCAGGAGTGCAAGGTCACAGTCTCTCACCTGGATGTCAGACCCACAGGATATGCAGGGCCCAGGATGCACAACAGACCATGGAGGCAGGACTACACACTGTTCACCGGCGGTGACGGCTGCTCAGTGATGGCAGTGTCGGGGCTGGTGGTGGTGCTGGCAGTGGTGGGGGGAGGCTCCAGCCCATCCCCTGCTGCCTCGGACGGCTGCCCACTGGGTCTGCTGCTGGCAGTGGTGTTGGTGGCAGTGCTGGTGGTGGTTCTGGCAGTGGTGGGGAGGCTCCAGCCCATCCCCTGCAGCCTCGGATGGCTGCCCACTGGGGCTGATGCTGCTGGCAGTCGTGCTGGTGGCAGTGCTGGCAGTGTGTTGGTGGCGGTGCTGGTGGAGGTGCTGGTGGCAGTGCTGGCAGTGGTCGGGGAGGCTCCAGCCCTTTCCCTGCAGCCTCGGACAGCTGAACCACCATGGTTGGTGTTAGGGGCTCAGAATGAGTCTCAGCACCAGGCCTCCTGTTCTTCCTGCCTGCTGGTGCCGGCCCCTTGCCCTTCCTGGCAGCAGCCGGGGATTGCACCTTGCCCTTCCCTTCTGCAGCTGGTGGTGCCTCCTTGCCCTTCCCTCCTGTAGCTGGTGGTGCCTCCTTGCCCTTCCTTGTTGCACATGGTGCAGGCACTCTGTCAGTGTTGCTTCCTGGTGGCCAGATCCTCTCCCACCTGCAATAGCCTTCGACCCCACTGTGGCCGTGGACTGGGTAGCTCAGGTGCTCACCTGGATTCTGACCACCCTAGACCGATGAGAAGGACGGGGTGGGGGAGTGGTAGGGAAGAGGTCAAGAGTGGAGAGGAAAGCTTGCTAGGGACATTGGGGTGGGAAGAAGGTGAAGGTTTGGGAGTGGAGGAAGAGGAAGTGGTTGTGGGAGGTGTCTGTCTGTTGTGTTTGGGTGCAGGTTCATGGACTGGATGCTGTGGTGAGGTAGATGGCTGTTGGGTGTCTGAGTGCTTGCGTTTGTGTACTTTGGGAGGAGGGGGCACAGACATAGTGGGAGAGGACACAGGGGACGTCTGCATGGATGTGGGGGTGGTGACTGCCTTCGAGGGGAGTGTAGTGATAGTCGTGATGGTGGTAGTGGATGAGGGTGTAGTGCATGCAGGTGTGAGTTTAGACGCTACTGGGAGGGAGGTGGATGACGATGAGAAGTGGGTCACAGTGGAGGCAGTGGATGTTGGCATGTCGGCATCTGGACTGTGTTTGCGTGAGTGCCTGTGAGATGATGTGTGGTGCTTGTGTTTGCCTGAACCCCTCCTGTGTGTTGTCTTGTATGCATGCTGGTCTGTCTGTTTGCTTGGGATAGGTTGGGGTTGAGGGGAATGGGATTGGGCAGAGGAGGTTGAAGGGGGGAGGCTAGAAACAGGGACAATGGCTGCCATCAGGGAGGAGGCCAGAGCCTGCATTTATCTCTGTTGGGCTGGCATGCCAGAGTTGATGTCCTCCAGGAATGCATTTGTTTGTTGCAAAAGGCTGCCAGCCCCCGGATGGCTTTCACAGTGGTTGACTGCCCAACAGAGATGGATCACAAGAGGTCAATAGCCTCCTCACTCAGGGCAGCAGGGTGTAGCAAAGTACCATCTTCCTTGGCATGTTACCCCCGTTTTTACCTGTATGTCAGTATGTTTTTGCCTGCCTCACTGGGATACTGCTGGTCAGGAACCCAGTGCTCATTGCTTATGGCCTAATATGTGTGTCTGTATAGTGTTTGACTGTGTCACTGAGGCTCTGCTAAGCAGAACCTCAGTGTTCATGCTCTCTCTGCTTTTAAATTTGTCACTGTAGGCTAGTGACTTTATTTACCAATTTCAATTGGCACACTGGACCGCCCTTATAATTATAGTATATGGTACCTAGGTACCCAGGCCATTGTTGTTCCAGGAGATCCATATGGGCAGCAGCATTACTTTTGCCACCCATATGCAGCTCAGACAAACCCTTGCACAGGCCTGCCATTGCAGCTTATGTGAAATAATGCCCACAATGTTTCACAGCCATTTTCACTGCGCTTAAGTAACTTATGAGTCACCTATATGTCTAACTGTCACTTGCTGAAGGTTAGGTACAAATTTACTAAGTGTGAGGGCACCCTTGTACTAGCAAAGGTGCCCCCACATAGTTTAGGGCCATTTCCCGGTACTTTGTGAGTGCGGGAATGCCATTACACTTGTGAACTACATTTAGGTCAATACCTATATGTAGCTTCTCAATGGTAACTCCGAATATGGCCATGTAACATGTCTAAGATCATGGAATTGTCCCCCCATTCCAAATCTGGTATTGGGGAGCCAATTCCATGCATCTCCGGTGGCTCCACTATGGGCCCCAAGTACTGCCAAACCAGCTGCTGCCACCTCACAGAAAGGTTTGTGCCCTTCTGGGGTCTGAGCAGCTCAGTCCCAGGATGGCAGAACAAAGCATTTCCTTTGAGAGCAGGGTGCTACACCCTCTCCCTTAGGAAATAGGTGTTACAGGCTGGGGAGCAGTAGCCTCCCCCAGCCTCTGGAAATGCTTTGAAGGGCACAGATGGTGCCCTCCTTGCATAAGCCAGTCTACACTGGTTCAGGGATCCCTTGTCCCCTGCTCTGGTATGAAACTGCACAAAGGAAAGGGGAGTGACCAGTCCCCTGTCTATCACCACTCTAGGGGTGGTGCCCAGAGCTCCTCCTGTGTGTCCCAGACTTCAGCCATCTTGCTTTGCAAGGTGTGGGGGCACTCTGGGCGTTGACAGGCCAGTGCCAGCAGGTGACATCAGAGACCCCTCCTGATAGGTCCTTACTTGAAAAGGAAGCCAATCTCCCTCTCAGGGCTATTTAGGGTCTCTCCTGTGGGTTCTCTTCAGATTCTGCTTGTAAGTTTCCTTCGGGAATCCTCTGCAACTACTACTTCATCCTCTGACCTCGGATCAACCACAGCCTGCTCCAGGAACCACTGTAACAACAACAAAGTATCCACAAGGGATACTTTCCCTTTGCAACTTCAGCTACAGCCAGCAACTGCAACAGTTTCCATGGTGTGCATGCTCTCGGGAATCCCTGTCTTCATCCTGCACCAGAAGAACCAAAGAAATCTCCTGTGGGGTTACGGAGTCATTCCCCGGCTCATGCAGGTACCTTCCAAGGCGATGACTGGTACCCTTGGACTCCTCTAGCAGTGACGAGTATGCTCCTAAGGACACAAAGGGTGGACCTCATCGACATAGACTGTCCTGAGGTCCTGCTGATACAATTTGGAGAAGATAAGACCTTGCCTTCCCTGGGAGCAACAGTACCCCTGTGTACTGCGTCTTCTTCACCTCCTGAGGCCTCTGAGCACTATTTGCTAAATTCCTTCAGGCACAGCATGGCCCAGGTCCCCAGCACTCAATCATGCAACACTCAACCAGATGAGTTGTTCTCCAGCGGCGTGGGACCTTCCTTTGTTGTGCTGCACCAACCACATTTTGTCCCCATGTCCTGGGACTCCTGTGGGTGCTGTCTGGTATCCTGAGGGCTCTCTGAAGTGCTGAAAGCCCCCATTCCTCCTCACACAGAGTTGAGGCCCCCAGGCCCCTCCTGTGTCCTGTCAGTGGTATTTTGACTCAAAATGCATATTTGTCGTAACCAAGGCTTGTTGGTGACTGCCAACATGAAATCAAATCTGCATCCATCTTCATGTCGTGAGACATCTTCTGTATCATATAAGATCCCGCTGGCTTCTTCCTATGGTGCATTCCTGCAGTCTTCATCCAACCGGGTCTCTTCTTTTGCACCCTCTTCTGGGTTGGCAGGGGCTCCTGTCCTTCCTGGAACTTCTTTTGACTTTTGGACTTGGTCCCCTTCTTCTTCAGGTCTTTAGGTCCAGGAATCCAGCAGTTGTTGTTTGCAGACTTGGTTGGTTTCTGTAATATCCCTATCACAAGGTGTAGTGTGTTCTAAGAAAACTTGCAGTGCTTTTCTGGGCTCTTGGGTGGGGTAATTTACTTACCTTTACTGTATTCTTACTCTTTCAGAAATTCTGCACACACTACACTTATGTAGGGGGGAATTCATGATTTGCATTCCACTTTCTTAGTATATGGTTTGTGTTGTCCCTAGACATATTTTCTCCGATTCCTTCTATAGCATTTCCAATTGTTTGCACTATCCTATGTCTAATTACTCAGCTTATTTTGGTGTCTAGTGTATATATTGTGTATAATATTTACCTAGTATTGCCTCTCAGATATTTTTGGTACTGTGCCACCCAAATAAACTACCTTTATTTTTGGTAACACTGAGTATTGTCTTTACGTGTGAATAAGTACTATGTAACTATAAGTGGTATTGCATGAGCTTTTCATTTCTCCTGGTTCAGCCTAACCTGCTCTACTATAGCTACCTCTATCAGCCTAAGCTGCTAGAACACTACTACTTCACTAATAAGGGATAACTGGACCTGGTATAAGGTATAAGTACCCGAGGTACCCACTACAAGCCAGGCCAGCCTTCTACACAGGGCTAACTGGGACAGGGCCTGAGGTGCCTGGGGCGAAGGTGATGCCCACCCTCCTGGGTGAGCGGGTACGGGAAACATGCTGAGGGGCTGCTGGGAGGGCGGTGTTGGTACTGGGGTGATGACTGTACCTGTAGTTGGGGTGGGAACAGAGGTGTACGCCACAACCAGGGCGCATTAATCAGAGGAGGTATCACTGTCAGAACTGTCCCCTCCAGTCTCCGCCATGGTGCTCCCCTCGCCCTCCGTCCCACTAGTGCCCTCACCGTCAGTGGATTCGGCGTCCTGGACCCTGTGGGATGCAGCTCTCCCCGTCGCCGGTGCTTCTACTCCTCCGCCAGATGATTCTAATTCACATAAGGACAGAACAAAAAGGGGGGAAGAGACAAATGATACCCTTGGTCAATGGTGGCAACAACACCACTGTTGGCGTACACAGCACACACACAGGGAACAGCCATACGCACTAGGCAATGCACTAACAGTCACAATGCTAGTCACCAGCCCATGGACAGGGATACCTAACGCCAATTGCAGCAAACCTGAGACCCACAGACACCTGCCCAGTAGGTTGGTTGGAGGAGGTTGACATCAGACCCTTCCCAACATTGGCCCTACCCTGCAAAGTCCAGCCTGGCCTAGGGGCACCCCCAGGCCCACATGACCCACCCGGATGCCACCCCACCACGCTTAAGTAGTAGATTGGCGCACTGTACTCACCCCCTTGTGGCTGCTGTGATGCCCCCAAGCGCCCATCTTGCACAGGATAGGCCACCACCAGTATGCGGGCCATCGGGGGGTCAGGGTTCGAAGGGCACCCCTTCCTCATTGGGAGGCCATCCCCAACTGGGCCTCTGCCGTCTTCCGAGGCCAGCCTCTCAGGTCCTCCCACCGTTTGCGACAGTGGATGATCCGCCTTCTGTAGACCCCCAGGGTCTGTACATCCTTGGCGATGGCATGCCATATACCCTTTTTTTGATGAGTGCTGGCCTGCAGAGAAATACACATAGGAAAAGGTATCAGTCAGACCGTCCTGCCTGTTACACTCATGCCCCACCATAGCCCTCACATCCCCTTACGCACAGACATTTCCCACCGTACATGCAGCACGCTGCCTAGGGCCCTTCCATCAACCCCCCCACACGAGGCCCTCACACACAGCACTCCATACATTCATGCCCCATGCATCGTGCTCACAGTGTACTCACCTGTTGGTCTGGAGGCCCGTACTGAATTCGGTACTGGGGTAGGACCCCATCCACCAGTCTCTCCAACTCCGCAGCGGTGAAGGCAGGGGCCCTTTCCCCACTGACACGAGCCATAGTTGGTTCCTCACACAGGTCACAGCAGCACTTGCAGTGTAGGTCCTCTCCTGTTGAAGTAGAGGTAGCAAGTGAGTGAACAGATAAAAAATTGCGGTCAAACCGCGGCAGTGTGTACTGCCCCCACCGGCGTACATCACCATTGGCCACCATAACCTATAGGGCCCAATGGTATCCAATGAGAAGTTGCACAGTGGTTCTGGACCACCTCCCGCAACGGAGCACAACGTCAGCGGAATTACCTCATTTCCACAAGTCCCTCCATACAGGACAGACGGACACCATTTCAGGGGGCGGCAAGCCATGGCATCTACCTGCATCACAGTACACATAGGCACCATTTGGGCCTATCTAACAATATACTGTTACAGTCACAACATTTTAGAAATATGGAATACAGACCAGCTGCTCAACTTTTGCCCCATAGATTGCAACTGCTGTGGATGAATAGCAGATGGAGACTGTAGGAGGCTGACCTGGCCTACAGTGGGTACCTGACGGTACTTACACCTTGTGCCAGGTTCAGTTATCCCTTATTAGTAGATTAGTAGTGTTCTAGCAGCTTAGGCTGATAGAGGTAGCTATAGCAGAGCAGCTTAGGCTGAACTAGGAGACATGCAAAGCTCCTACTTTACCACTTATATCATCTAGGTACTATATCATAAGAAAGACAATACTCAGAGTTAACAAAAATAACGGTAGTTTATTTTAGTGACAATGTGCCAATAATACCTCACAGTATATACTCCCTTAGGAGGTAAGTAAAATACACAAAATATACACACAAACCAAAATCAGGTAAGTAAAACAATCAGAATGTAGTGCAAACACTGGAGAATACAATAGGGTGCAATAGGCCTAGAGGCAACACAAATCATATACTCTGAAAGTGGAATGTGAACCACAAGTGGACCCCTAGGCTTGTGTAGTGTGTAGGGGGTCACTGGGAGAGTAAGGAAACACTAAGGGTGTCCAGGGTACCCCACACCAGGACCCTGGAACGTAGGAGTAAAGTACTACTAATTCCCTAGAAACACACTAAACACACTAAACTTGTGATAGAGGATTTTGCAAAGACCACAACAGACTGCAACGCACTGAAGACAGATTCCTGGTCCTGAGGACCTACAAAGAAAAGAGACCAAGTCCAAGAGTCGTTAAAGTGTCCAGGGGGGCAGGAGCCCACTAAACCCCGGATGAAGGTGCAAAATGGCTGCCTCCGGATGGAAGAAGCTGAAGATTCTGCAACAATGAAAGGTGCTAGGACCTTCTCCTTTGTGCAGAAGATGTCCCAGTGAGAGCTGGAGGATAGGGAGTTGTTTCTTTGGCAAAAGACCACAAACAAGCGTTGCTAGCTGCAAAGGTCACGGTTGAAAAAAAAGGGTGACACCCGGTCCAGGAAGGACCAGGATGTCACCACTTGGGAAAGGAGACAGAGGGGGCCCTCAGCAAGTTAGAGAGCCCACGCACAAGAAGGCAGCACCCGCAGAAGTCCTTGAACACGGGTTCAAGAAGACTGAGCATGGCGGTTGCCTCAACACGACAAAAGAGGGTCCCACGAAGCGGGAGGTCAACTCAGGGAGTTGAGCAATGCAGGAAGGAGTGCTGGGAACCTGGGCTTGTCTGTACATGAAGGATTCCTTGGAAAGGTGTACAGGGGCCCTAGCAGCTGCAGTTCACAGGGTGCACAGCATTACTGTCTGGAGAGGGGAGGCAAGGACTTACCTCCTCCAAATTTGGACAGTTGGACCACTGGACAGTCTGGGTCACTTGGATTCACCACCTGTGTTCTAGGGATCACTCTCATCAGGATGAGAAGGATCCCAGAGTACCGGTGACGCTGAGGTTTAGTGCCTGCAGGAGCAGGGGGAAGATTCTGTCAACCCACAGGAGATTTCTTCGTTGCTTCCAGTGTAGGGTGAAGGCAGGGAGCCCCCAAAGCATGCACCACCAGGAAACAGTGGAGAAAGCCGGCAGGATTAGGCGCTACAATGTCACTGGTTGTCTTCTTGCTACTTTGTTGCAGTTTAGCAGGCGTCCTGTAGCAGTCAGCGGCTGATCTTTGGCAGAAGTCGAAGAGAGAGGTGCAGAGGAACTCTGGTGAATTCTTGTAAGTCATTATCTGAGGAAAAGCCCACAGGAGAGCCCCTAAATTACCCTCAGAGGAGGATTGGCCACCTAGTCAGGTAAGCACCTATCAGGCGGGGTCTCTGATGTCACCTGCTGACACTGGCCTCTTAGAGGCCTCCAGAGTGCCCTCACACCTCTGGATCCAAGATGGCAGAGGTCTGGGACACACTGGAGGAGCTCTGGACACCACTCTTGGGGTGGTGATGGACAGGGGAGTGGTCACTCCCCTTTCCTTTGTCCAGTTTCGCACCAGAGCAGGGGCAGGGGTTCCCTGAAGCAGCGTATACTGGCTTATGCAAGGAGGGCACCATCTGTGCCCTTCAAAGCATTTCCAAAGGCTGGGGAAGGCTACTACTCCCCAGCCCTTAACACCTATTTCCAAAGGGAGAGGGTGTAACACCCTCTCTCAGAGGAATTGTTTTGTTCTGCCTTCCTGGGACTGAGCTGCCCAGACCCCAGGAGGGCAGAACCCTGTCTGTAGGTTGGCAGCAGCGGTAGCTGCAGAGAAAACCCCAGAGAGCTGGTTTGGCAGCACCCGGGGTCCATAGTGGAGCCCCAGGGATGCATGGCATTGGCACCCCAATACCACATTTGGCATGGGGGACAATTCCATTATTTTAGACATGTTACATGGCCATGTTCGGAGTTACCATTGTGAAGCTACATATAGGTATTGACCTATATGTAGTGCACACATGTAATGGTGTCCCCGCACTCACAAATTCCGAGGAAATGGCCCTGAACTATGTAGGGGCACCTAGGCTAGTGCAAGGGTGCCGCCACACTTAGTAACTGTGTACCTAACCTTCAGCAAGTGAAGGCTAGACATATAGGTGACTTACAAGTTAGAAAGTTTCCTGGAAACCCTGTATTGACAGAAGGGTTGTGCTTTTTCATGCAACAGTTGGTGCGACTTTTGACTTTGCTGTAAGGGTAGGTAGTAAACCTATCAAGCCCCTGCTTGAAATTTATAGGCGGAAATGCCTTCCTGTCCTGCTGTATGGTGCGGCACTTTGGGGGTATAGGGATACCCGAGCTCTTATGTTGGAAGAAAATCGTTTCTGCAGAAGGCTTCTGGGAGTTGGACAAAACATCCCTGGTTTTTGCCTTCACCTGGAACTGGAGCTTGAGTTTGTGCAGGACACTATCCAGTTGGCTCCCCTTCTGTTATGGATCTCAATCTGGAGTAACGAACATGCCACTCTTAATAGGGATATCCTAAGGGATTGTTTGGCTTGTGACAATGCAAAGAATATTCCCTGGCTGATGCACATGAGGAAGATGGCTCATGACCTGGGGCGGCCTGAATTGTTTGATTATCCAGAGGGTCTGACTAGCTATGATAAGAAATGGGTTAAGGATAATTTTCGGAGAATACAGGAGACCAAGAGGGAGGGGGAGGCTTTAGGGAAACAATCGATCAGGGATTTCATCATGCTAAAGATGTGGGTGGGCCCTGAGCGCTATCTCTTAGAAATAAAGGATGTGAGGGAAAGGTCTCTCATAACTCGATTCCGTTGGGGAGCATTAGAATTAATTTGTGTTTCCCGCTAGGTCAGTATGGGGACAAATGTATTAGACGCTGCCCCTGTGATGGGGTGTCCCATCAGACCCTGCTCCATTTTATATTGTTTTGCGTTTTCTATGCACCGTTTAGAACTCGTTTTTTATTACCTCTCCTAAGGCCCGAGGGTTTCGTGCAATATCGTCCTGCTTTTATGTGGTTGCAAATGGCCTCAGATGTATTGGTATGGAAGGGCCTGGGATCATTCTGAAAGGGAGCTATTACTTGGCGTAATAATGTAGAGTTTTTAGAATGATTTCTTCTATTTTATTGTTTTTATGAATGAGGTTTTTATATGTTCATATTTATGATGGGTGTTTTTACTATATATGGTTTTATTGGTATATTAATAATGTATTGGTGATTATTTGTTGTAATGGATTAATTTTTTCATACCGAATAAAAGTTTCTTCTAGTGCAAGGGTGCCGCCACACTTAGTAACTTTCACTCAGGCTGCAGTGACAATCCTATGTAAGATTTGTCTGAGCTCCCTTAGGGTGGCAAAAGAAATGCTGCAGCCTATAGGGATCTCCTGGAACACCAATACCCAGGGCACCTAGGTACCATATATTAAGGAATTATAAGGGTGTTCCAGTGTTCCAATTAGAATTGGTAAAAATGGTCACTAGCCTATGGTGACAATTTTAAAGGCAGAGAGATCATAAGCACTGAGACACAGTTAGTCACTTCACAGGTACACACATTCAGGCCACAGACTATGGGCACTGGGGTCCTGGCTAGCAGGATCTCAGTGAGACAGGCAAAAACAAACTTACATGCAAGTAAAAATTGGGATAACATGCCAGGCAAGATGGTACTTTCCTATACAACCCCCCCAAACGAGGGACAATAAGGCTAACCTTTCCCAGATGAGTCTTCATTGTCTAAGTGGAAATATCTGGAGAGTTCATCTGCATTGGAGTGGGTACTTCCAGGTCTATGTTACACCGTATAGGCCATTCCCTGTAGGGAGATGGACCACCTCAACAATTAAGGGTTTTCACCTTTCATTTGTTTAAGCCTTAATAGAGGTTTATGGTCTGTCTGAACAATAAAGTGAGTACCAAACAGGGATGGTCTCAACTTTTTCCGGGACCAGACCACAACAAAGGCCTCCCTCTCTATGGCAGACCAACGCATTTCTCTAGGGGTCAACCTTCTGCTGATAAAAGCAACATGTTGATCCTGATCCTCAGTGTCAAGCTGTGATAGAACTGCCCCTACCCCTAATTTGGAAGCATCAGTCTGGAATATGAATTTATTGGAGTAACAAAGGCTTTTTAGGACAGGTGCAGAGCACATGTCCTGTTTGAGCTCATCAAAAGCCTTTTGACAGCTGGCTGTCCATCATACCTTTTTGGCATCTTTTTGGATGTAAGGTCATTAAGAGGGGCAGCTATACTGCCATAATTCTTTATGAACTTCCTATAGTACCCTGTGAGGCCTAAGAAGGCTCCCACCTGGGTGTGAGTTGTAGGGGTGCCCATTGCATAATGGTTTGGATCGTCTCCTGCAGTGGTGCATTCTGTTCCCCACCTACCAGGTGGCCCAGATAAACCACTTACCAATGCCCTATCTGGCACATCTGGCACTTGGAAGCCTTGATAGTGAGGCCTGCCTTTTGCAGGGCCACAAAAACTTTCCACAGGTGTACCAGGTGGTCATCCCAGGTGGAGCTAAAGACAGCTACATCATCTACATACGTTGCACTAAAGGCTTCCAATCCTTGGAGGACTGTATTCACCAACTTCTGAAAAGTGGCAGGTGCATTTTTTCATTCCAAAGGGCATAACAGTGAACTGATAGTGCCCTCCAATGGTTGAAAATGCTGTTTTAGGTTTAGCATCTTCTGACAACTTAATCTGCCAATACCCTGAAGTTAAGTCAAAAGTGCTTAGATACTTGGCAGAAGCCAGTGAATCTATTGGCTCATCAGCCCTGGCTATAGGGTGAGCATCAGTTGTGGTTACTTGATTGAGACCTCTATAGTCAACACAAAACCTCATTTCCTTTTCACCATCTTTACTATGAGGTTTGGGGACAAGCACCACTGGGCTAGCCCGTGGGCTTTCAGAAGGCTCAATCACTCCCAGATCTAACATTTTCTGTATCTCTTGTTTTATGCAATCCCTGAAATGGTCAGTGTAGGAAGGTAGCCTCTTTCTAGCCTTGTTACCCCCACCTTTGTCCTGTTTGTGAGTATATGTCAGGGTGTTTTTACTGTCTCACTGGGATCCTGCTAGCCAGGGCCCAGTGCTCATAGTGAAGACCCTATGTTGTCAGTGTGTTTGATATGTGTCACTGGGATCCTGCTAGCCATGACCCCAGTGCTCATAAGTTTGTGGCCTATATGTGTTCCCTGTGTGGTGCCTAACTGTATCACTGAGGTTCTGCTTTTAAAATTGTCACTGCAGGCTAGGGACTCATTTTACAAATTCTGATTGGCACACTGGAACACCCTTATAATTCTCTAGTATATGTTACCTAGGTACCCAGGGTATTGGGGTTCCAGGAGATCCCTATGGGCTGCAGCATTTCTTTTGCCACACATAAGGAGCTCAGACAATTCTTACACAGGACTGCCACTGCATCCTGAGTGAAATATGGTCCACGTTATTTCACAGCCATTTTTCACTGCACATAAGTAACTTATAAGTCACCTATATGTCTAACCCTCACTTGGTGAAGGTTAGGTACCAAGTTACTTAGTGTGTGGGCACCCTGGCACTAGCCAAGGTGCCCCCACATTGTCCAGGGCAAATTCCCCGGACTTTGTGAGTGCGGGGATACCATCACACGCATGCACTACGCATAGGTCACAATAGTAACTCCGAACATGGCCATGTAACATGTCTCAGATCATGGAATTGTCCCTCCAATACCATTCTGGTATTGGGGGGACAATTCCATGATCCCCCGGGTCTCTGGCACAGAACCCGGGTACTGCCAAACTGCCTTTCCAGGGTTTCCACTGCAGCTGCTGCCAACCCCTCAGACATGTTTCTGCCCTCCTGGGGTCTGGGCAGCCCAGTCCCACGAAGGCAGAACAAAGGATTTCCTCTGAAAGAGTGTGTTACACCCTCTCCCTTTGAAAATAGGTGTGAAGGGCTGGGGAGGAGTAGCCTTTCCTAGCCTCTGGAAATGCTTTGATGGGCACAGATGGTGCCCATCTCTGCATAAGCCAGTCTACACCGGTTCAGGGATCCCCCAGCCCTGCTCTGGTGCGAAACTGGACAAAGGAAAGGGGAGTGACCACTCCCCTGACCTGCACCTCCCAGGGGAGGTGCCCAGAGCTCCTCCAGTGTGTCCCAGACCTCTGCAATCTTGGATTCAGAGGTGTTGGGGCACAATGGACTGCTCTGAGTGGCCAGTGCCAGCAGGTGACGTCAGAGACCCCTCCTGATAGGTGCTTACCTCTTTCAGTAGCCAAGCCTCCTTTCTCAGTAGCCAAACCTCCTTTTCTGGCTATTTAGGGTCTCTCCTCTGGGCTATTCCTCAGATAACGAATGCAAGAGCTCACCAGAGTTCCTCTGCACTTCCCTCTTCGACTTCTGCCAAAGATCGACCGCTGACTGCTCCAGGACGCCTGCAAAACTGCAACAAAGTAGCAAGAAGACTACCAGCAACATTGTAGCGTCTCATCCTGCCGGCTTTCTTGACTGTTTCCTGGTGGTGGATGCTCTGAGGGCTGTCTGCCTTCACCCTGCACTGGAAGCCAAGAAGAAATCTCCTGTGGGTCGGCGGAATGTTCCCTCTGCTAACGCAGGCACCGAACTTCTGCATCACCAGTCCTCTGGGTCCCCTCTCATCCTGACGAGCGTGGTCCCTGGAACACCGGAGTTGGGTCCAAGTGTCTCCCACAGTCCAGTGGCACTTCTGTCCAAATTTGGTGGAGGTAAGTCCTTCCCTCCCCATGCCAGACAGCAAACTTGTGTACTGGGTGATTTGCAGCTGCTCCGGCTTCTATGCACTTTTCCAGGACTTCCTTTGTGCACAGCCTAGCCTGGCTCCCCAGCACTCCGTCCTGTATTGCCCAACTCGCTGAGTTGAAATCCGACGTCGTGGGATCCTCCTTTGTGGCTCTGAGTCGACCACTGTCCTCAGATCTTCCAAGTGCCTGCTCTGGTACTTCTGTGGGTGCTGCCTGCTTCTGCGGGGGGCTCTGTTAGTTGCTGAGCGCCCTCTCAGTCTTTTCCTCCAAGGGGCGACATCCTGGTGCTTCCTGGTCCCCAGCAGCACCCATAATTCTTGTCCACGACTCTTGCAGCTAGCCAGGCTTGTTTGCGGTATTTCTGCCTGGAAACACTTCTGCAACCTCGTGCACGCCGTGGGACATCATCCATTCAAAGGAGAAGTTCCTAGCTCTTTTTGTTGTTGCAGAATCTTCAGTTTCTTCCACCCAGAGGCAGCCATTTTGCACCTTCATCTGGGGTTTTGTGGGCTCCTGCCCCCCCGGGACACTTTCGTGACTCTTGGACTTGGTTCCCTTCCTTTACAGTTCCTCAGGTCCAGGAATCCGTCTTCAGTGTTTTGCTGGTGCTTGTGGTTCTTGCAGAATCCCCTATCACGAATGTTCTGTCTTGCTGGGTTGGTAGGGTAACTTTACTCCTACTTTTCAGGGTCTTGGGGTGGGGTATCTTGGACACCCTTAATGTTTTCTTACAGTCCCATCGACCCTCTACAACCTCCCATAGGTCTGGGGTCCATTCGTGATTTGCATTCCACTTTTGGAGTATATGGTTTGTGTTGCCCCTAGACCTATGTCTACCTATTGCATCCTATTGTGATTCTACATTGTTTGCACTACTTTTCTTACTGTTACTTACCTGTTTGTGGTTTGTGTACATATAATTTGTGTATATTACTTACATCCTAAGTGAGGGTATCCTCTGAGATACTTTTGGCATATTGTCACTAAAATAAAGTACCTTTATTTTGAGTAACTCTGAGTATTATGTTTTCTTATGATATTGTGCTATATTATTTAAGTGGTATAGTAGGAGCTTTGCATGTCTCCTAGTTCAGCCTAAGCTGCTTTGCCATAGCTACCTTCTTTCAGCCTAAGCTGCTAAGAAACACCTCTATTCTACTAATAAGGGATAACTGGACCTGGCACAGGGTCTAAGTACCACAAGGTACCCACTATAAGCCACGCCAGCCTCCTGCAGACATCCCATATCCTTCTGAGGTTTTCAGAGAGTCCCATGATCCTGCCTTTGAGAGTTTTATTAAACATCTCAACCAGACCATTTGTTTGTGGATGGTAAGGAGTAGTGAACTTGTAAGTTACACCATACTCCATCCACATAGCTTTGGTGCATGCAGCCATGAAGTTACTACCTCTGTCCGACACCACTTCCTTAGGGAAACCCACTCTGGAAAATATTCCCAGGAGGGCTTTTGCCACTGCATGAGCTGTAGTAGTCCTTAAGGGTATGGCTTTAGGATATCTATTGGCATGGTTCACTACCACAAGGATAAGCCTATTGCCTGAAGCTGTTGGATGGTCAAGGGGGCCAACAATGTCAACCCCTACCCTCTCAAAGGACACCCCAACCACTGGAATTGGAATTAAGGGGGCCTTAGTTGTGCCACCAGTCTTGCCACTAGCTTGCCAGGTCACACAGGAGCGACAAAACTCCTTAGTGTCCTCTGACATGTGAGGTCAATGAAACAACTCTGGCCTAAATGCCCATCCAAAAGAATATCATGAACCAAAGTCAGAAGAAACTCCTTATACTGCAAAGGGATGACCAATCTCCTGGCAGTCCCAGGTTTAGGGTACCTTGACTCAGTGTACAGGAGGTTATCTTCCCAATAGACTTTATGGCTATGAGTGATCTCCCCATTTTGCTGTTTGACAGCTTGCTGTCTTAAACCCTCTAGTCTGGGACATGTCTGCTGTGCCACACTCAGCTCTTCCCTAGCAGGGCCCCCTGCACCCAAAAGCTCAGCAGTGTCTGCTGCCAGCTCATCTGGTATGGGTTCTGCACAGGGAGAGGATTCCTCTTCCTCAAAAGGGGAATCTTCTGGAGATGGAGGGATAGTGGGCAAGGATTGAACCTTCCTACCCCTAGCTTTTTGGAACACTTGGTCCATTGTTCCAGGATCCAAGTTTCCCTGTCCTTTTTGCTTTTTGGCCTGAGTCCTTGTTAAAGCAAAAATATGCCCAAGAATGCCAAGCATTGCTGCATGAGCTTCCAACTCCACTTCAGCCCAAGCTGATGTCTCCAAATCATTGACTAGTAAGTAGTCTACAGGTTAATCATTGGCTACCACACCTTTCTTTGGACCAGTAACCCCTCCTCAGTTGAGATTTACAACAGCCATGGGGTGGCTATGAGCATTGTTATGAGCATCAGTCACTTGGTACTGCTGACCAAGTAGGTGTTGTTCAGGGTGGTCCAGTTTCTCAATCACCATAGTGACACTGGCTCCTGTGTCCCTGTAGGCCTCAACCTCAACACCATTTATTAGGGGAAGTTGCTTGTACTTACCCATTTTAAAAGGGCAAGCAACCAAGGTGTCACAGTCAATACCACCATCAGAGACTAAAACAACCTCTGTGGTCTCCCTAACAAGACCAACCCCAACTAAATTACCAATAGTGAGCCCAGTTACACCCATTGACTGGCTATTTGTGGTATTCTTACCACCACCACTGCTATTACTAGGGGCACTAGAGGACACATTTGGGGTTGTGGTAGTGGGAGCCTTGGTGATTTTCTTTGGAAAAGTGGAATCACTTGCCCAATGGCCTTTACTTTCACATAAATAACACCACTGCTTATTTTGATTGTTTGAAGAGGATTTGGACCCACCTACCTCAGATGATTTTTGGGGGCCTGATGAAGACTCAGAGTTCTTTTTATCTTTGTCCCCACCCTTGTCAGAAGACTCACCATCCTTCTTCTTGTCATTCTTGTCACCACCTGAATGAGCTTTTCTGCTCACTCTTTTCTGACCCATTTGCTGCCTTCTTTCCCAATTCTTGGGGAGAGGTCAGATCTGAGTCTGCCAAGTACTGATGCAACAAGTCAGACACATAATTATTCAAAATATGCTCTCTCAAAATAAGATTATACAGGCTTTCATAGTCAGTCACCTTACTGCCATGTAACCATCCCTCCAAGGCCTTGATTGAACAGTCTACAAAGTCTTTCCAGTCTTGGGAGGACTCTTGTCTGGTATCTCTGAACTTTATCCTGTATTGTTCAGTGGTTAAGCCAAATCCATCTAAGAGTGCATCTTTCAAAACTTTGTAGTTGTCGGCATCACTCTCCCTGACAGTAAGGAGCCTATCCCTACCCTTACCAGTGAAAGATAGCCACAAGATAGCAGTCTACTGCCTTTGAGGGACCAACTGTACTATACAGGCCCTCTCCAGTGCAGAAAACCACTTGTTTATGTCACCCCCTTCCTTGTAAGGGGGGACAATTTTGTGCAGGTTTCTTGAATCGGTTTCTCTAACAGGATGACTATCAAGAATACTGCTGCTGCCACTATGGGGAACTCCAACTTCTGTCTTTCTCTTTCTACTTCTAGAGACTCCCTGTCTGAGGCCAACTGTTGCTGTCTCAGCTTCAATCTGGACTCTTCTAACCTCATCTTTCTTAGTTCCCTGTCTAGGGTGTTATCCTCAGGGAGGGAGGCTTGGGAATTCTCTGACACAGAGGTGATGTGAGACTTGGCAGAAGTGGACCTATTTCTAACTACCTGAACTCTAGTTACCTGGCCTTTTGGAGTGAAAGGTGCCCTACTGATGTGTGACGCCCCTCCCACTACCAGCTTCACTAGATGGCCTGTTAGCTGACAGGTCTTTGAAGGAACCCTCCCCAGAGTCCTCAGGGCCCTCCCCTGATTCTACCTGGATACCCTCCTCCTCTAACTCCTGATCCTGGGACGGGTCAGAATGGTTCTGGTCACTTTCTAGGAGAAGGCTAAGGAGAAGATCATTGGTAGGGTTCTTACCAATCCTAGAACTTCTGTCTATGCAGAGACCCCTCAAACATTTAAAGCTTAAATTGTCATACGTTGTCTGGACAACTTTGGGAGTGACCCCTACTACAGACATAGTTGTAAGAAAGAGTTTAGGATAGAGAGATAAAAGTTTAGAAACTTTTAAAGAAAAGAGAAAAACTTTTTCAAACTTTTCAAAACTTTTTAGAAAGTTTTTAGAAAGAGAGTTAGACTGTTTAGGTTAACTGTGCATATTTCCAAGTATTTAGAATGTGGGTTTCTTATGAAAAGTACCAATGACAAAGTGGTAAAGCAGTTACAAGTATTTATTCCACCACTGCACCACCAATGTAGGAGGCTGGCCTGGCTTATAGTGGGTAACTGATGGTACTTACACCTGGTGACAGGTCCAGTTATCCCTTATTCGTAGATTAGTAGTGTTCTAGCAGCTTAGGCTGATAGAGGTAGCTATAGCAGAGCAGCTTAGGCTGAACTAGGAGACATACAAAGCTCCTACTATACCACTTATATCATATAGGTACTGTATCATAAAAAAGACAATACTCAGAGTTACCAAAAATAAAGGTACTTTACTTTAGTGACAGTGTGCCAAAAATATCTTAGAGTATATACTCCCTTAGGAGATAAGTAAAAAACACAAAATATACACACAAACCAAAATCAGGTAGTGCAAACACTGAAGAATACAATAGGATGCAATAGGTCTCGGGTCAAAACAAACCATATACTCTGAAAGTGGAATGCGAACCACGAGTGGCCCCCAGGCTAGTGTAGTGTGTCGGGCTGGATGGGAGTGTTAGGAAACACTAAGGGTGTCCAAGATACCCCACCCCAAGACCCTGGAAAGTAGGAGTAAAGTACTACTATTTCCCCAGAAACACACTAAACCTGTGATAGAGGATTTTGCAAAGACCACAACTGACTGCAACACATTGAAGACGTATTCCTGGACCTGAGGAACTTCAAAGGAAGGGGACCAAGTCCAAGAGTCGTGAAAGTGTCCAGGTGGGGCAGGAGCCCACTAAACCCCAGAAGAAGGTGCAAAATGGCTGCCTCCGGATGGAAGAAGCGGAAGATTCTGCAACAACGAAAGGTGCTGGGAACTTCTCCTTCCTGCAGATGTCCCAGTGAGTGCTGGAGGACACAGAGTTGTTTCATTGGCAAAAGACTGAAAACAAGTCTTGCTAGCTGCAAAGGTCACGGTTGAAGAAATAGGGTGCTGCCTGGGCCCAGGAAGGACCAGGATGTCGCCACTTAGGAGAGGAGACAGATGGGGCCCTCAGCAACGAAGAAATCCCATGCACAAGAAGACAGCACCCGCAGAAGTCCTTGAACATGGGTTCAAGAAGACTGAGCATGGCGGTTGTCTCAACACTTCAAAAGAGGGTCCCACGAAGCCGGTGGTCAACTCAGGGAGTTGAGCAATGCAGGAAGGAGTGCTGGGGACCTGGGCTTGGCTGTGCACGAAGTATTCCTTGGAAAGGTACACAGGAGCCCTAGCAGCTGCGGTCACATGGTGCACAGGATTACTGTCTGAAGAGGGGGTGCAAGGACTTACCTCCTCCAAATTTGTACAGTTGGACCACTGGACAGTCTGGGTCACTTGGGTCTACCACCTGTGTTCCAGGGCCCACGCTCGTCAGGATGAGAGGGGTCCCAGAGTACTGGTGACAGTGATGTTTGGTGCCAGCTGGAGCAGGGGAAAGATTCCGTCGACCCACAGGCGATTTCTTCGTGGCTTCCAGTGCAGGATGAAGACAGGCAGCCCCCAAAGCATGCACCACCAGGAAACAGTCAAGAAGGCCGGCAGGATTAGGTCCTACAATGTCACTGGTAGTCTTCTTGCTACTTTGTTGTAGTTCTGCAGGCATCCTGGAGCAGTCAGCGGTTGATCCTTGGCAGAAGTCAAAGAGAGAGGTGCAGAGGAACTCTTGTGAATTCTTGCAAGTCGTTATCTGAGGAGAAGCCCACAGGAGAGACCCTAAATAGCCCTCCCCAGCCCTTAACACCTATTTCCAAAGGGAGAGGGTGTAAAACCCTCTCTCAGAGGAAATTCTTTGTTCTGCCTTCCTGGGACTGGGCTGCCCAGACCCCAGGAGGGCAGAACCCTGTCTGTGGGTTGGCAGCAGCAGTAGCTGCAGAGAAACCCCCAGAGAGCTGGTTTGGCAGTACCCGAGGTCCATAGTGGAGCCACAGGGATGCATGGGATTGGCACCCCAATACCAGATTTGGCATGGGGGACAATTTCATGATCTTAGACATGTTACATGGCCATATTTGGAGTTACCATTGTGAAGCTACATATAGGTATTCACCTATATGCAGTGCACATGTGTAATGGGGTCCCCGTACTCACAAAGTCTGAGGAAATATCTCCTGAACTATGTGGGGGCACCTTTGCTAGTGCAAGGGTGCCCTCACACTTAATAACTTTGCACCGAACCTTCAGCAAGTAAAGGCTAGACATATAGATGACTTATAAGTTACTTAAGTGCAGTGAAAATGGCTTTGAAATAACGTGTGCGTTATTTCACTCAGGCTGCAGTGGCAGTCCTGTGTAAGATTTGTCTGAGCTCCCTATGGGTGGCAAAAGAAATTCTGCAGCCCATAGGGATCTCCTGGAACCCTAATATCCTGGGTACCTAGGTACCATATACTAGGGAATTATAAGCGTGTTCCAGTGTGCAAATTACAATTGGTACAAATGGTCACTAGCTTATAGTGACAATTTTAAAGGCAAAGAGAGCATAAGCACTGAGGTTTTGGTTAGCAGATCCTCAGTGGCACAGTTAGTCACTACACAAGTACACACATTCGGTCCACAAACTATGGGCACTGGGGTCCTGGCCAGCAGGATCCCAGTTAGATAGGCAAAAACAAACTTGCATACATGTAAAAATGGGGGTAACATGCCAGGCAAGATGTTACTTTCCTAAAGAGACATCACTCCATGTTCAGGCCCCTGGCGAACTTGGCAGCAATGGAGGACAGGCACATTATCCTCAACTATAGACTGGACAGGGCCACAATCACAGAGCTGTGTGCCCAATTGGAACCTGACCTGATATCTGTTATCCCTCAGCCCACGGGGATCCCCCTGTTGTGCAAGTCCTATCAGTGCTCCATCTCCTGGAAACTGGCTCCTTCCAAGTGAAAGTGGGCTTGGCAGCAGGAATGTCTCAACCAATGTTCTCAATAGTGCTGACCAGAGTTTTGTCTACCCTGATTAAACACATGCACAGCTACATTGTTTTCCCCCAGGTGGAGGATTTGGCTACAGTGAAAGCTGATATCTATGCTATGGGATATATCCCCGACATTATCGGGGCAATAGATGGTACACATATTGCATTTGTCCCCCCCGGCAAAATTAACAGGTCTTTAGAAATCAAAAAGGTTTTCACTTGATGAATGTGCACATGGTGTGTTTGGCGGACCAGTACATCTCTCATGTCAATGCAAAGTGTCCTGGGTCTGTGCATGATGCCTTTAGCCTGAGGAATAGCAGCATCCCATATGTGATGGCTCAACTCCAGAGGCACCGGATGTGGCTAATAGGTGAGCCCTGGTTCCCACCCAGTAGGTGTTGGTGTATGGGTATGGTGTGGGCCCTAAGAGTTAGTGTCTGGCTAACAGTTGTCCCTCGATATTTCCAGGTGACTCTGGTTACCCCAACCTCTCATGGCTACTGACCCCTGTGAGGAATCCCAGGACAAGGGCAGAGGAATGTTACAATGAGGCACATGGGCGAACAAGAAGAATATTAGAAAGGACACTCAGCCTCCTAAAGGCCAAGTTTTGTTGCCTCCATCTAACAGGTGGATCCCTGTACTACTCACCCAAGAAGATGTGCCAGATCACTGTGGTATGTTGCACAACCTTGCCTGACGTCGTCAGGTGCCTTTTCTGCAGGAGGATGAGGCTGGAGATGGGTGTGTGGCAGCAGTGGACCCTTTGGACAGTGAAGATGAGGAGGCAGAGGATGAGGATGAGGATAACAGAAGTGCAATAATACGACAATACTTCCAATGACACATGGGTAAGACACTATAATTTCACTTTACATTGACAGTTTTGTGTTTGACATTGTCACTGGCAAATTGATTTTCCCAATTCTATGGCCACTTGCTGTACCCTTTGGCATCTCTATTTTCAGATATTTGTAGCCCACTATCGCTCCTGGTGTGTTGACTGCAGCCAACTACAGGTCATTCCTATGTATACATTACTGTACAGTTGTATTGCACTGTTAAAAGCATGTTAAACAAATACATAGTTCAATCATTTGACATACCCATACTTGTATTTATTCAAATGGTGTTTATTAAAGTGCTAAAAGGAAGAGGGGGGATGTGCAATGGGCTGGGGTGATGGTGGAGGAATGTCCTGGATAGAGGCCAGTCTATTTGTATCACAGGTGCATTGTCCAAAGGGGTATAGGAAGTGGAGCAATGGCAGTTCAAGGTGGACAGGGTGACAGAGTGAGACATGAGGGTGACAATCCGAAGAGTCTTATTTCCTGCCGGGGGTCTTGACAATGTTCTCTGGCTTCAGCCTGGATCGCAGGGAGTGTATGTGGGATGGTTCTCATTCTGCAGGTGGTGGGGTGCCGGTGGCCTCTTGTTTCTGTGTTGGGGCCTCCTGTCTACTAGCGGAGGTGGAAGGCTGTTCATCGGTTTGGCCAGTGTCAGGGGCCCGCTGGTATGCCACTGCCTCCCTCATGGTGTTGGCCATGTCTGCTAGCACCCCTGCAATGGTGACCAGGGTGGAGTTGATGTCCTTCAAGTCCTCCCTGATGTCCAGGTACTGTCCCCCCTGCAGCTGCTGGGTCTCCTGCAACTTGTCTAGTATCTGACCCATCGTCTCCTGGGAATGGTAATATGCTCCCAGGATGTTAGTGAGTGTCTCCTGTAGAGTCGGTTCCCTAGGCCTGTCCTCCCCCTGTCATACAGCAGTCCTCCCAGCATCCCTGTTGTCCTCTGCCTCTGTCCCTTGAACCTTGTGCCCACTGCCACTGACCCCAGATCCCTGATAGTCCTGTGTTTGTGCGGTGCCCTGGGGTCCCTGTAGAGGTGGACACACTGCTGATTGACGTGTCCTGGCGACAGATGTATGGGCCCGCTGAGTGGGTACTGTGCTGGTGTTTCCTGAGGGGAGAGGCTCTGTGGTGGTATGGGACTGTGCCTGGGTTACCGACTGTCCGGAGATCCCTGATGGGCCAGGTTGGTCATCCAGATCCAGGCGTCCAGAGTTGATGTCATCACTGTGGGCCTTTACTGGGGGTGGACTTGATGTTACTGGCACCTTCTCTCCGGTTACGTTAGGTGGGGGACCTGTGAGGATGTAGATGCAGTGTTATTGTTTCTGTGTGTGTCATCTTGTGCATGGGTGTATTGCCCTCTATGGTTGTTGTTGCCCTGTCAGCTTTGCCTTGTGTGAGTTATTTGGTGGGCTGTGTGATTCTCTCTAGTGTGCATCCTTAAATGATGGATGTCCATGCAGGTCTGTGATGGGGGTCCGTGCATTGGTGTTACATGCAGGGCTTGGTATTCGGACGGGTGGGTTGTGATGGTGGGGTGTGTGTTATGTGGTGGAGTGATGGGAATGAGGGTAAGGGTGGGGGTTTGTGATGGCATGCAGGTAGGGGGGTGACAGTAATATAGATTTGACTTACCAGAGTCCAGTCCTCCTCCTACTCCTGCCAGGCCCTCAGGATGCATGATTGCCAAGACTTGCTCCTCCCATGTTGTTAGTTTTGGGGGAGGAGGTGGGGGCCCACCACCAGTCCTCTGTACAGCTAGTTGGTGTCTTGCTGCTGTGGAACGCACCTTTCGCCATAGATTGTTCCACCTCTTCCTGATGTCATCCCTTGTTCTTGGGTGCTGTCCCACGGCGTTGACCCTGTCCATGATTCTCCGCCATAGCTCCATCTTCCTAGCAATGATTGTCTGCTGCACCTGTGATCCGAAAAGCTGTGGCTCTACCCAAATGATTTCCTCCACCATGACCCTTAGCTCCTCCTCTGAGAACCTGGGGTGTCGTTGTGGTGCCATGGGTGTAGTGTGAGTAGTGTGGGTGAGGGTTTGTGGGGTGCTGTGTTGGGGTGTGTGATGTAAGATGCGTGGATGGTGTATAGGTGATGGTGTTGTGTGGCAGTGGTCTCTGGTCATGGTTTCTGTCTTTTGGCAATTGTTTGTATAGGTAAAGCATTGTGGGTAATGTGGGTGTGTGTTTTATAGTGGTGTGGGTGTGTGGGTGTGGTATGTGTATGGGTGTCAGCTGGGTATAGTTTGAATTGTCCAATGTGGTGTTGTTTTGTTAGGTTGTGTGTATTTTGAGCGCAGCTGTATGTAGCGCCAATGGTTTACCACCATTGAATGTCCGCGGTGATCGGTGGGTCATAATGCTGTGGACGTAGTTCTGTTGGCGTAACGGTGTGGGTTTGGCTACTGCCAGTTTATCACCGACCTTTGGGCTGGCGGACTTGTGTGTGTGGATGTAGAGTGATGGATTGCTATGTGTGTGTCATAATATGGGTGGCGGTAATCCGCTGTGGCGGCGGTAAATTGATGGCATTCAGCATGGCGGTAAGCAGTACTTACCGCCAATGTCATAATGAGGGCCATCATTTTTAAAAACGAAATGCCTTTTACTGGTGGGGGTGCAGGGTAAAATGGAATAATTCTTAAAAAATGAATGGTGGTGTACACTTATGGCAGACAGGCAGTCAGGAAAAAAAAATGATATTATGATTTAATCCTTACAAAATGAATGTTGATTTGCATTAATGATGTTTTGGATCCAGTTTAGTGATGTCTGGGCATGTTATTTTACCAACTAGGCCTGCTGCTTGTGCCCTTTAGTCGAGTAACATTTAATTTTATTTTATTCTTTTAGAAACAATCTAATTTGTTGTGATGTTTTAATTTTTCTTTATCCTGCTGTCCTTTTGCTTAAAAAAGCATTTACATTTCTTAGCACAACATTCTTTCACACTGTGCTTTCTTCAAGGCTGCAACGAGATAGGATTGCCGGCATAATTGGTATACCGCATCTCCAACATTTCATGGCTTATTTTCAAGTGAGGACACTTTTTACAGAACACTAAGGGGCATATTTAAGAAAAGTGGTACTGCACAAAGTGCAGCACCACTTTTCCTGTGCCCTTTAGTGCCCCCTACTGCTACCATGTGTGCGCGGTATTAAAAATACGGCGCACCATGGTGCAGGGTAGGGGGCAATAACATAATTTTTTTTACTCTAATGATACACTCTGCAGGACAAGTAGCATTATTTTGGCGCTACTCCTGCAGAGTACACAGGGGCCCATTATATTCAATGGGATGCCCCCTTTTAATGCCTGCTCTAAACAGGCATTAAAAGTATCGAAAACAATGACGCAAGGAAATCTGTTACATTTCTTTGAGCCATTTTGTTTCAGCTCCCCTAACAGTAAAATGCCCCCTTTGCCTGCATTATGCCTGGCGCAGGCATAATGTAGTGCAAAGAGTTACAAAGTGGTGCAACACATGCATTGCACCACTTTGCAAATATGATGCACTGTATTTGGCCTTCTAATGCCACATTAGTGTAAAAAAATTGAATTAATGTGGCATTAGAATGGCGGTAGGGGCTCTCAAATATGTCCCCAGATGTTTTATTATAAAAGCATCTTGATGCCCCAGGCACCCTAGAAGGAGGTTCCAGCCAGATGACCACAACTGCATGTTGTCTGACTTCATTACAGCTGCTTGCTGAGCTTACCGGTTCCCTGGCCTATATGGGGACGGTGTTTCTATAGACAACAGGCTTCTCTGCTACTGCCATATTCAGGTTTGGGGGATGATGTCTACCCGGGGAGTCCTGCAGGGCTGATTAGGGCTTATCCTGCTGTGCTCTAACAGAGAATATTGGTGGCATAGGTAAGAATTGCACATCTTGTATAGTGAAAGTATGGTGGGACTTTTCTTATGTTTCACTTTTCTTGTCACTATTGTGCTTCTAATAAGTTTCATCATTCTTACTATTGCATTTCATGTTATTTTATCTAAGACACAGCTGATTCAATAAATCTTATTGAACGATTCCTTGCTTCTGTTTTGCATGTGTGAAACAAATGTAAATGAGAGTAAAGGATGAAATCTGATCCACCGCAATATCCCTGAGAAGTCACAATGTCATGCACCTGTTGCCACATCATCCCTGCTCTTAGGCAGAGGTAAGGCACTGCTAGTTGCCTGAAAATTGATTGGGCTGACAGTTAGATCTGGCATCTCACATTTTATCCCCAGTCCTTTTTCCTCTTCTTCCTGTATTTGTGACTGCTTACTGGACTTTGTTTTTGCTGGATTTTTGTAGTCTGGGCAATTTACTACTGCTGACCAGTGCTAAAGTGCTTCCTGTGTAAATTGTGATTATGATTGGTTATCCCTGATTTGCATATTTAATTTACTAGTAAGTCACTAATAAAGTGCACTAGAGGTGCCCAGGTCCTGTAAATAAAATGCTACTAGTGGACCGGCAGCACTGATTGTGCAACCCGCATGAGTAGCCCTATAAACAGGATTCAGCCCTGCCACTGCAGTGTCTGTGTGTGCAGTTTTGCACTGTCAATTTGACCCGGCAGGTGTACCCACTTGCCAGGCCCAAACATTCCCTTTTACTACATGCAAGCCATCCCTAAGTTAGGCCCTAGGTAGCCCCATGGGCAGGATGCAGTGTATTTAAAGGGTAGGACATATAATGATATGTTTTACATGTCCTGATAGTGAAATACTGCCAAATCTAGTTTTCACTATTGCAAGGCCCATCTCTCTCATAGGTTAAAATGGGAACTGCCTTTAACTATCTTTTAAGTGCAGTTTCCCATTGGGAGCAGTTGGAGATCTGGAGTTTTGGTGTCTCTGTACTCACTTTTAGAAAGTGAGCATTTTCTTGCTTAACAATTTTGTGCCTCTACTGGCCTGTGGAATCCACATCTTGGTCAGACTGAGAGTTGGGCTATTTGTGAATTCCTTCTAGACAGTGACACAAAGGGAGCTGAGCAGTGTCCTGCATATCCTGATAAGGCACCTAGGCTAAAGTGGGGAAGGAGGAGCTGACGCTAACACATGAGAGGGCTATGCCTATCCTCAGACACTGCAATTTCCATCCCTCTGGTATGTGACTGGGGCCAGGCCTGGGCAAGTCAGGATCTTGTGAACAACAGAGACTTTCCTTTGAAGTTTGTCTATTTCAGAGGCAGAAATGAGTATAAGTAGTGGACCCAAAACTTTTAGACTACTTCTCAATCACATTGAACGTCTGCAAAGGAGAAGAGTTAAAGAGCTGGAGGAGGAGTACTACCCCTTTGCTGTGTGTGCTTGCTGGGTTGGGCTGCAGTTGCTGCTTCTGCCTTAAAGAGGACAAAGACTGGACTTTGCTGTGCATCCTGCTTGTGCCCCAGACATTGAGTCATTGTGTCGTGACAACCCGTTTACCTGCTTTCCTGCCTTTCCTGTCGCTTCTGTCTCTCCTGCTGCTCTTGGTGTTTGGAGGTGCTCCTGGTGTTTGGGGGGGATTTGTTAGCCCTGCTGCCACCCCCCACCATCTTCTACCATGCCTTCTCAAGTCACTATAACTGTCTAATCCAGTGTTTGTCTTAGCTGAATCTCAGTATTAACTCTGACCCTGCCTTGACTTTGTTCCAGTCCTTGCCCCTGCGTGCTCGTGCCCCTCCCAATCCCACACTGGCAGAGAGGTTAACCAGGGAGGAGAGGCAGCACATGAGCATTCCAGAGGGGCCTAGAAGCACTCTAGTTGTCTCCAGAAGATATAGGAGACTTAGAAGATGCTATGAATAGCTAGAAGACCCAGGAGAGCAACCACCTTTGAAACATCTACACCTTCTTGGTACCACACCTGGCATAACTACCGGCCACCACACTGTACAGACCTGCAGAGCAACAACAAGTTTGCAGCCAAGGTGATTTAGCAGGGTATGGGATGCATTAGGCCCCCTATAAGCAGGTCAAGCCCCTTTCCACGCAAGCAGCCAAGCTAGGTCCCGGTGCGGCATGTGGGGGGGTTTACATTTTCTCCTCCACCTCCACAGACTTGCGTATTTTAATCAATACACCAGCAGGCGTGCCAGTTTGGAGCACGTGGCCACTTCTAAATAAACTTGGTACACTACTAAGCAGAACCCAAAAGAAGAAATATGAGATCTGGTAAAAGTTTGCAGCCAACTATAAACAAGTCTTGGAAGAATCCCACTTCAAAGCTCCCCCCTGTGGACAGCAAGAGCATAAACACAAATACCATCACCCGAATGGAGTCTCCGTCACCAAGGATCGGGACATCAAAACTGTTCGCCTTTCTGAAAGATCCAGTGACTGTAATTTATGCAATCCCAGCTGATGCCTCAGCCCTTCCCAGTCCTACCATCCTTTTTAAGAGGAGAAACTCATTGTAAACAAGTGGAACAAGTGGTACATGTCAAATGTTAATGCCAGCCTTGAAACCTAGAAATTCACCAGCCTCCAAACATAATCAAGATCAAGAACAAGATTAAGACCACAAAATATTGAATCATGCCACCTCTGGTCCTATAAAATCCCTAGAAACTGCAGCACAAATCCATTGTTCAATCCCATCGACAAAGATATTTACTTACTTTCTTCAACTTATGGCACTGCCCAGGCTTCTATACCTGCTAGTCTCTTGCCAGTAAACTCAGCTAGACAGGGCTCGTACAATTCAACTATAGATGAACTTTGGCCCTGCTCTCTTTCGCTCTCAAACAATGTGGATCTGATAAAGACATTAGAAGTGAAAGCCATCCATATTGAAGATACCCACCCTCTGAATCACTCAGGAAATCCGGTATCAAGTAACACAACTCAAAAAACGCCAGTTCAATCTCACAGTGCACGTGTAACCAAGATGGCCTCATCCTCATTAGACTACCCTGAAGGGGACCACATGTCGGAAATGTTCCCGCCTAGGGCACCGCAGCTCTCCCCTGATGCTAAGACCTCACCAGCTCACCACTTAATTCAGTGGTCACCTAGGCAGTACCGTAATGAGGCATGTCTAAAAAACCTGCAGTACATCTCTTACCCTGTGTCGAATCATAAACAAACAACTCAGAAAAATCCAATACAAGCACTTAACCATGCATTTAATTAAGAATCAAACGTGCCACACTGGTGGGGCAGACTACTCGCAACCCTGCAATCATCTACTGAAGTCTTAAATTTCCAGTTGGACAAGCTGGACACACAGATTGACATCATGAACCTAATGGCAGAGCAAATTGCAGGAATAAATAAAAAAATGGAGATTCTATCATCCTTAATTGTGGAACCAGAGGAAGGGTCCACACCAAACTAAGAACAATGCTCCTGCAGCCCAATTGTTGATAAACTAGCTGTACTCCCAAATATACTGTCTAATATTTTTAAATCCCTACAGCTTGCCAGTAATGATGAAGCAACAATGACCTCTTCAGCTGAAAGCTTTCATTAAAAATCTGAGGAGAACCGTATCCAACACGAGCTGATTTGCGACTTACAATTACCCACCACCCAGATTAATCTTGTCACTCAGTCATGTCACAAGGAAGCCATATTGGACGAACCAACCCTGAACAGCAACGAAATCTCCCATCCAAAATTAATAAAAAGACACCGCAAATGCCTAAGGAAAGCCAGAAAGAAACAAACCGATCACAAGGAGGGGACAAGTAATAAAGTATATCCCATATTTTCTAAACAATCTGACAACCTTGCCTCAAAGAAGGCCGATAAAGATATCAGCATACAGGAATGCAGCAGCGTCTCTGAACTGGCAGAATCATCAATGTTAGTTTCAATGTCAGATGACACTGCCCTCCCTAATGTGAACTAACTCAAGAACAGGCCGACTTGAACTCTTTCCCAGACTCAGGTGTAATAGGGTTGCTACAGGATCTAAAATCTCCACCCGCTCACTCTCAATCCAGAGCCACTTGGCCTCAACCACATGAAATAAACTCAAATTGCAGGATCAGAGATCAAGACAATATTGATAAAGATCAAGATTCACCTCATAACATTTTCCAGGTCAAACTCGCCCAGCAGAATACAATCAACCACAGACTTCAGCACGGACAAAATCTGCTCCAGGTTCACACCTTTCTTCCAGCTTCTTGGCAGGAGCCAAATGATGCAACCACAACCAAACTAATAATTTGCCCCTATTTATAAGGACATCTGACCAACAAGTCAATATTAGATCAAACACTACAAACTCACTGACCCCTGGCTATACCTCTGCTCAAAGGTACCAACCCATCAACGCGTAAGCTTCGATTACTAATACTGAGAAACAAGCAATTGGTCTCACTTCAAACAGCAGGTTAATTGTGAACGCAGGAACCCATGGCCGCTATGCAGTGGCAAAGCCAGTAACAGCGCCCAGACAGGACCAAATTCTGCCTACTGTTACTTCCCCCAGTGGAATCGAAGCCCTTCACCTCAAGCTCAAGTAAAATCTGGGAGGGTGTCCAAATCAGCAGCCCCCATCCTCTGTCCTCGTTCTCCTTCACTCACCAAAACATTAATAAGGTACAGCCTCAAAATGCTTCGTCATGGCAATTACAGCTCTTAAGGCATGAGGGATTCCCCAGTAAGGTGCGGTTTCAACCACACTATAACTCAAAGGGGAACCACAACATCTTGAGCAGAGGGAACATTGTGAGGCTATTAAAATCAATCCCAGAGCTTAACACCTTGTCCTCAGCAGAACTAACAACTGTAGAGTTTCAATTGGCTAAAGATAATAACCAACCAGAAGCTACTCTAACAACTTTGGAAACAGCTGAAATAATAGACCACATTCTATCATTTGCACAATGCTTTGAGACCTGGGGGATTTCTATAACCAGGCCAGAATTGGACAGATACCCGTTTCTGCTTTTAATTTCCAACGCTCCTTTGGCAGTGGACGAACAACCTGTAACGGTGCTGAGGAGTGCTCTAGGTGTCTCCCCCACGCAGCCAGGTAACCAAAGAATCCTTGTACCCCAACCTCAATTACAGATGGGAGTGGTTCCCCCAGGCCCTCCATGCCCCTCATCTCACATGAGTAACACAACCACCAGAGGCACTCCCAGCACAGAAACATCTACAGCTTCTATCCTGGAACATAGCTCAGTCACTGCTGGAAACAGGTTCTCCACCTAAGGAATGGTGCAACATGAACATAATTGCACTTCAAGAAACTTGGTTAAAACAGGATCTTCCACTGTCAGGGTTCACTTCCTTTCAAAAATATGCAGTCAAGTATAAGCACCATGGAAGGCCAAGTGGGGGTCAAGCAGTTTACTTCTCACTAGACGTGAAAATGGATATAGAAGAGCTTCCTCATGAAGGCCTAGATTGCCAAGTGCTCAAATTAAACAACTGGACCTTCAACAACAGGCCACGATGCTGCTGATTAACACATACATACATCCCGGCTTTTCTTGTAAGCAAGCTGCAAAAAAAAAGTCTAACAGCTACTATCTCACACCACCGGCAGACTCACCCAGATTGGGACATTATCCTGACTGGAGACTTCAACTCGAACTTAATCAAGGTGCAAGAGAATGATGAAATACTAATTGATGACAACTCCTACTGGAATGTACCGGCACAGATGTCACTGAATTTTACACGTCATGACCAGCAAGGAGCACGGTTGGTGTTGTGGCTGGAATACCTCAAATTACGGGTCTTAAATGGAAGGTTCTGGGGTGAGCTGTGGGATTTGCCAAATTAGGCTTCAAATTTAATTTTAAAAAATAACAACAGCCTTCCTTAGTGTCCTATGTTTGGGATATGAATTATCAGATGAGGCAAGAGCATAGTGCACCAATTTCTCGAAAAAATGTGCACAGTTACAACCACTGAACACCATCAAAAAGCTCCAGTCATTGTTGGGCTTTTTAAATTTTGGCAGAGCTTGCATCCCAGATTATGCACAGTGCATCAAACCATTATGGTGGTCATTACAACCCTGGCGGAAAGAGCCAACAAAGACAGCCACTTTAACACACCGTCCGCCACGGAGGTACAGACAAGCAGCGCGGCGGTTACCGCCAACAGATAGGCCGCAGACAATGTACCGCCCACACTATTACAACCTGCCAATCTGCCACCTTTTCCGTGGCGGATTCACTGTGGATAAAAACACGGCGGAAACAGTTTCTGCAATGGGAAAATGCTCACCTTAGCACATCCCACGAGGAAGGAAGACACCATGGAGCTGGAATTACAAATCCTACCTGCCCTTGTTTTTCTTCTCCTTTACGACCAACAGCTACGTAGGCGCTAGATACCGGTGAGTACTGCATCTACGATACGGGGGAGGGGGGAAGCAAAAGTCAGGGGGACACCCACCAAACACCCCCACCCTCGCATTATACAACATACACACCAATGCAGTCACAAAAATCACAGTAACAACCCACAATCCCCCCGGAAGAATGCAAAGACAATGCGAAATTCATGCAAACATTGTAATGTGCCAATATACATGTCATACAAAAATATACAGATAAATATCTCAAAATCACTCTTATTTACACATACAATCCGAGAAGTAGTGCAGATATGTACACAACAATGTCCGTGCACCAACAGTCCAAAAAACTGGTTCTGGAGGGGGACTGGTGCCCAGACTGGATGAGTCTCCCCGTGAAAGTACCTGTCCTGTGACTGTCCCAGCTGCACATGGGATAAGGATGCCTGATGTGGCGGTCCATTCAGTCCTACACGGTGCATGCCCTGTTCAGCGGTGCTTTGCCATGGCGGTCTTTGCCCTGTTCAGCGGTGCTTTGCCATGGCAGTCTTTGCCCTGTTCAGCGGTGCTTGCCTTTACTCTGTCTGACCTGTTCAGCGGTGCTTTGCCATGGCGGTCTTTGCCCTGTTCAGCGGTGCTTTGCCATGGCGGTCTTTGCCCTGTTCAGCGGTGCTTGCCTTTGCTCTGTCTGACCTGTTCAGCGGTGCTTTTCCATGGCGGTCTTTGCCCTGTTCAGCGGTGCTTGCCTTTGCTCTGTCTGACCTGTTCAGCGGTGCTTTGCCATCGCAGTCTTTGCTCTGTTCAGCGGTGCTTGCCTTTGCTCTGTCTGACCTGTTCAGCGGTGCTTTGCCATGGCGGTCTTTGCCCTGTTCAGCGGTGCTTGCCTTTGCTCTGTCTGACCTGTTCAGCAGTGCTTTGCCATGGCGATTCTGACACGGACATTGGTGTGTGGCATGACGATCTCTACACTGGGCATTGGTGTGTGGCATGACGATCTCTACACTGGGAATTGGTGTGTGGCACGACGTTCCATCATTGCCCAGCGGGGCTGTGGCATCCTGGTCCCTCATGGGCTGTGACTCCGATGGTGGTCTCCTGACCAGTGACGATACTTGTGCCCTCCTGGGCTGTGACTCCGGCGGTGGTCTCCTGACCAGTGACGATACTTGTGCCCTCCTGGGCTGCGACTCCGGAGGTGGTCTCATGACTTGTGCCCTCCTGGGCTGCGACTCCGGCGGTGGTCTCCTGACCAGTGACGATACTTGGGCCCTCCTGGGCTGTGACTCCGGCGGTGGTCTCCTGACCAGTGACGATGGTGGTCTCCTGACCAGTGACGATACTTGGGCCCTCCTGGGCTGTGACTCCGGCGGTGGTCTCCTGACCAGTGACGATACTTGTGCCCTCCTGGGCTGTGACTCCGGCGGTGGTCTCCTGACCAGTGACGATACTTGTGCCCTCCTGGGCTGTGACTCTGGCGGTGGTTTCTGGACCAGTGACGACGGTTCTGGCGGTTGTATCTGGACCGCCGGTAATGATGGCGCACTTCTCTGCCGTGGCACTCACAACAGGCTGGGCAGACTTCCTCTGGACCTTCCCCACCTTTGTTGGAGTCACAGCTGACTCACCAATCCCCTTCGATCCCATGTCACTTGTCCCACCAGGAGTCTTAAGACGGTCCCGTCGTCCACTCTCCAATCTTTGAGCCTTTACAGGGGGTGGGCTGCCAGTGCCTTGGCTCCGGGTCCTACTGCCTGCCCTGGTGGCCGGTGCACTCCAAAAACCTGGAACACGCACCACTGGTACTGGAGGCTTTTTGGCTGAGGCGCTACGACAGGACTGATGAATTGGAGGGGGGGTGGGGGCAAAAAGGTCAATTTGACATAGGGACAGTTTCTGACGGACACTGGGATGGGTAGCTGGAGGGGTCTGAGAGTGGAGGAAGAGGAGGTGGTTGTAAGAGGTGTCACTTTAGGTGTTTTGGGTGCAGGTGCAGGTACTGGAGGCTGTCGTGAGGTGGATGGATGTTGGGTGAGTGATTGCTGGCGTTTGTGTACTTTGGGAGGGGGCGTCACAGACACACTGGGAGAGGACACAGGGGACGTGTAAATGGCAGTGGAGGTGGTGAGTGCAGGTGAGCGGCTTGTGGTGCTGGGTGTCCTGGTGCGAGTCCTAGTGCCTGCAGATGTGGTGCATGCAGGTGTGTGTGTAGACGACACTGGGAGGGAGGAGGGAGAAGAGGAGGAGGGGGACACAGTGGAGATAGTGGATGGTGCTGTGTCTGTATGTGGGTGAGGCTTGCGTGAGTGCCTGTGGTGTGTGTGGTGCCTATGTTTACTTGAGCTAATTGTGTGTGCTGACTTGTGTGCCTGCTGGTCTGTAGGTGTGCTTGGGATGGGCTGGGGTACAGGAGATTGGGTCTGGGTGGAGGAAGTTGTAGGGGGGAGGCTAGACATAGGGACAATGGCTGCCATCAGTGCTGAGGCCAGAGTTTGCAGAGTTCGCTGAAGGGCAGCCTGACCAGAATGAATGACCTCCAGGAATGCATTACAGTGTTGCAACTCCCTTTCTACACCCTGGATGGCATTCACAATGGTAGACTGCCCAACAGTGAGTGACCTGAGGAGGTCAATGGCCTCCTCACTGAGGGCAGCAGAGGTGACTGGGGCAGGGCCTGAGTTGCCTGGGGCGAAGGTGATGCCCACACTCCTGGGTGAGCGGGCACGTGGCGAACACTAAGGGGCTGCTGGGAGGGCGGTGCTGGTAGGGGAGGTGGCGGCTGTACCTGTAGAAGTGGGGCGCACAGATGGTGCCGCCACCACAGGGGAGCTCCCATCGGCGGACAAGTCCGTGCCACTGGTTGGTGATCCGGTGACCGACGTGAAGCTCCCCTCGCCCTCCATCCCACTGGTGCATTCAGAGTCTGTGGTGTGGCCCTCCATGGCCATGTGGGATGCAGCTCCCTCGTGCTCCGGTGCCACTGTACCTCCGCCTGATGATGCTGATGTACAAAAGGACAGGTAGAGCAGGAAAAGGGGGGGAGACAGAACAAGGAGAGTTTTAGTGCATGGCATGCCGCTACCATTGGCGGACAAGACAGACACAGCAGCCCCCTGCATTACGCCGTGCTCCTGACCTCTGCACATGCAATTTCTGGGAAATGGCCTACATGGCAATGGTGGACATTTGCGCACATGGATGCCACAGGGGCAACTATACCTGTACTTGGCACTCTGCTGAGATGGGGTTGAGTGCCACATGGCCTACATTACGGAAGGGCCTTGCCTACCTAACTCGCCCTGGCCTAGGGACACCCACAGCCCACATCCCCCACCCAGACCCCTCCACTGCACGCAAAGTCCGCAGAATGAGGTTGTACTCACCCCCTTGTGTCTGCTGTGATGTCCTCAAGCGCCCATCCAACTCCAGGTAGGCCACCGCCAGGATCCAGAACATCAGGGGGGTCATGGTGCGACGGGCACCCCTCCCACGTTGGGAGGCCATCTCCAGCTTGGCCTCCGCCGTCTTCTTGCTGCAGCGGCGAATGTTCTCCCATCTCTTACGGCAGTGGGTGCCCCGTCTCTGGTGGGCCCCCATGGTCCGGACCTCCTTGGCGATGGCACGCCAAATGTCACTCTTCTGGTGGGCGCTGACCTACATGACATGCACAAGGGAAGAGGAACAGTCATTACCAACTGCACCGTCAATGTGAGTGGCCCCCTCCCTACTCTGGCCATGTGGCCCATTCATTCCCATGCATTAATGGTCTATGAACTCTGGCCCCTTCCCTCTTCCACCCAGCCCTCTCCACCCAGGCATAGCCCATACAACGTGCTCACTGTGTACTAACCTGTTGGTCTGGAGGACCATGGAGTAGCATGTACTGGGGGAGGACCCCATCCACAAGTTTCTCCAACTCCTGTGCAGTGAAGGCAGGGGCCCTTTCCCCAGACGCAGCAGCCATCGTCGCTTCCAGACCGAGGTCACAGCAGCACTAGCAGTGTAAGTCCTCTCCTGTCGAAGGTCAGGTATCTAGTGATTGAACAGATAGAAAATGGCGGTGACGTCCGCGGCGGTGACGTCCACGGCGGGGCGCATCATCACCACCGGCGCACCTGTTCATTGGCTCCTGGGACCCATATGGTCCAATGTTAACCAATGCAGCATTGCGCCGCGGTCTACGACCGCCTACCGCGACGGTGTGCAACACCAGCCCAGTTACCCCACAATCCCATTGTCCCAGTTTAGAGGTCAGGCAGCCGCCATTTAAGGGGCCCACATGGCTTCATTTATCTCTGCGTCACACATAGCTAGGCCTATACTCAACACACATACAGGAAGGGTTTATTGTCTGGTGTAGTCTTGTGTGTAACTGTGGGTACATACCTGGAGGAATAATGACTGTTTCTTCGCTGTTGTCCTTCGTAGGCACCGTGAGCTGGGACATATGAGAAGATGGCGTAATCCTCCGGTGTACCGACCGCTGGTGGACCTGTTGACAATGGAAGAAAGACATGTCATCGTCACCTACAGGTTTGACCGTGCCACAATCCAGGAACTATGTACATAGTTGGAGCCAGACCTGATGTCACCAATCCGCCATCCGACTGGAATCCCCCCGACGTGCAGGTGCTGTCAGTGCTCCATTTCCTTGCAAGTGAGTCTTTTCAGACAACAGTGGCCATGGCATCAGGGATGTCCCAGCCTATGTTTTCCAACGTCTTGTCCAGAGTGTTGTCTGACATCATATTCCCTCTGGTGGAGGATTTACCTACAGTGAAAGGTGACTTCTATGCCCTTGGACATATCCCCACGTCATAGGTGCCATTGATGGGACCCATGTAGCTCTGGTCCCCCCCACAGGAGTGAACAGGTGTACAGGAACAGGAAGAGTTATCATTCCATGAATGTCCAGATGGTCTGTTTGGCAGACCAGTACATCTCCAAGCTAAATGCAATGTTCCCTGGCTCAGTGCATGATGCCTACATCCTGCGAAATAGAAGCATCCCTGATATGATGGGTCAATTCCAGAGGCACCGTGTGTGGCTATTGGGGGACTCTGGTTACCCCAACCTGTCCTGGCTATTGACCCCAGTGAGGAATCCCAGGACCAGGGCAGAGGAACGGTACAATGAGGCCCATGGGCGGACTAGGAGGGTTATCAAACGCACCTTCGGCCTTCTTAAGGCCAGGTTCAGGTGCCTCCATATGACAGGTGGATCCCTATTCTACTCACCGAAGAAGGTGTGCGACATCATCGTCGCCTGCTCCATGCTCCATAATTTGGCATTGCGACGCCAGGTGCCTTTTCTGCAGGAGGATGATCCAGATGAGGGTATTGTGGCAGCTGTGGAGCCTGTAGAGCCTGTGGACAGTGATGAGGATGAAGCTGAGGAAGAAGAAAACGACAACAGGGATTCAGTCATACAGCAATATTTCCAGTGACACACAGGTGAGAACATTTTCATGTTTAACATTACATTAACTTTCACACGTCTACCTTTATCCTGTACCTACAGTTCACTCACTATTTGTTAATTGAGTTGTACCCTTCCATTTCAGTTTCACAAGTGTGGTAACCTACGTGTCAACTGCTTGCATCCTTGAAGGGCTTGTGATGTGTGACATTGGTATGTTAGACTTACAATGGGTTACCCATTATGACACTGTAATTGATAATACAAATTTCCAAATAATAGACTGACTCCAGATTTTTTTGTGTTTCAAGAGTGTTTATTTAAGTGCTCAAAAAAGTGAAGGGGGTTGTAAACTGGGGATGGGTGATGGTGGAGGAATGTCCATGGCAGAGTCCAGTCTATTAGTCTCACAGGTGCACTGCCCATCTGGGCATTGGAAGTGGAGGTGGGGCAGTTCAAGTATGGACAGGGTGACAAAGTGGGACAGTGGGGGGACAATCAGGGTGGTCTCATTTCCTGGCGGGGGTCTTGCCATCTTGCTCTGTCCTTTTCCTGGATCTCAGGGCCCACTTGCGTGGTGGTTGTCCGTCTGCAGGGGGTGGGGTGCTGGTGTAGTGGTCCTGTGGCGGGGCATCCTGTCCACTAGCGCCGGCAGAGGTGGTGGGCAGTTCGGCATCCTGGCTAGTGTCAGGGGCCCCTTGAAGTGCCACGGTGTCCCTCAAGGTCTTTTGAATGTCCGTCAGCACCCCTACGATGGTGCCCAGGGCGGAGCCGATGGTCCTGAGCTCCTCCCTGAACCCCAAATACTGCTCCTCCTGCAGACGCAGGGTCTCCTGGAACTTGTCCAGTACCGTGGCCATCGTCTCCTGGGAGTGGTGGTATGCTCCCATGATGGAGGAGAGGGCCTTGTGGAGAGTTGGTTCCCTTTGCCTGTCCTCCCTCTGTCGCACATCAGCCCTCCCAGTTCCCCGGGGTTCGTGTGCCTCCGTCCCCTGGACCGTGTGCCCACTACCACTGCCCCCAGGTCACTGTTGTTGTTGGGGTGGTGGGTTACCCTGGGTGCCCTGTAGTGGTGGACACACCGCTGATTGACCTGTCCTGGGTAGGGAGGTTTGGCCCGCTGGGTGGGTGCTGTGCTGGTGTTACTAGAGGGTAGCAGCTTGGTGTTGGGCTGTGGCTGGGCAAGGGGAACCGACTGTCCTGAGGCCCATGATGGTCCGGGCTGGTCTTCAAGATCCAGTGGGGCAGAGCTGCTGTCGTCACTGTGGGCCTCTTCTGGGGGTGGAGTGGTGTTGTCTGGACCCTCTGGTGTGGTGACGTTCCTTCGGGTTCCTGCAGGGGTATAGGAACATGATTAGTGCATGTGTGTTTTTCATGGTGTGCAATGGTTGGGTGTGCGTGAACCCCAGTGCAGGCATTCCTGTGTGGGGGCTTGTGTGATGATGGTTTGGGGTTTGTTCTGGGTATGTGCAGTGAGCATGCTTTGGTGAGGGGTGACCATTCTTAGTTGTGTCATGCAGGGCTTGGTGTTGGGATGGGTGGTTGGTGTCATGGGTAGATTAGTGAGGATTTGGGGTGATAGGGGAGGGTGTGAGGGTGGGGGGGTGTGATAGCATGCAGGTAGGGTGGGGGATGTGATAGTTAAGATTTGACTTACCAGTGTCCTATTCTCCACCAACTCCTCCGAGGCCCTCAGGATGCATAATGGTCAAGACTTGCTCCTCCCATGTTGTTAGTTGTGGGGGAGGAGGTGGGGGTCCGCCGCCAGTCCGCTGCACCGCGATGTTGTGCCTGGAGACCGTGGAACGCACCTTCCCCCGTAGGTCGTTCCACCTCTTCCTAATGTCCTCCCTATTTCTTGGGTGCTGTCCCACGGCGTTCACCCTGTCGACTATTCTGCGCCATAACTCCATCTTCCTGGCTATTGATGTGTGCTGTACCTGTGAGCCAAATAGCTGTGGCTCTACCCGTAGGATTTCCTCCACCATGACCCTGAGCTCCTCCTCGGAGAAGCGGGGGTGTCTTTGGCGTGACATGGGGTGGTGTGTGTGATGTGTGGGGTGGTGTAAGTGTTGATGAGTGTGGTGAGTGTAGTGGTGTGTGGTGTTTTGTGCGTGGATGTTCTGTGGGTGATGGTGTTGTGTGCCTCTGTGTGATGGGGTTGTCAATAGCTGTGCTCTCTCTCTCGCTTTCTTTCAGAATTTGTGGTTGTAGGGGTTTGTGGGTGCTGTGGGTGTGTATTTTATATTGTGTTGGGTGTGTGGGAGTGGTGTGTGTATGTGTATCAGGTGTGTGTATTTGTCATTGTCCAATGTGGTGGTGTTTTGGAGATGTGTGTGTATTTTGAGCGCAGTGGTGTGTACCGCCAATGGAATACTGCGGTTGAAAGACCGCCGCGTGGATTTGTGGGTCGTAATAGCATGGGCGTGTTTCTGTTGGCGTGGAGATGGAGGATTTGTTTCCGCATGTTTATCGCTGACCTTTGTTGTGGCGGAGTTGTGTGGGTGTCTGAATTTCGGCTGATTCCGTGATGTGTGTCATAATAGCTGTGGCGGTCTACCGCGGCCGCGGCGGTGTATTGGCGGTCTTCTGCACGGCGGTAAGCGCCTTATACCGCCAATGTTGTAATGACCCCCTATATGATCTAATACGTCCAGAAGTTTAAAGCAAATATTGGACAGTTGAACACAGACTCATTCTTAGAGCATTGCAACAAGATATGCTTGCAGCTAAACACTTACATACAAGGGACAACAAATCACATTTGGTCATCAGAGTAATTACTGGTGCCATTGGTTTCACCTATGTAACGTTCAATGAGGGTGATACCGTCCCTATTCCATACAAATCACATCTGGATTACACAGCTGAACAACACTTTTCTTCCACAGAAAAAATTCTGACTGTTGTTCAGATGACTGTCATTAATGAGAGACTTCTGGCCCAGGGGAAACACATTATTGTCGTATCTCCAATCCCAGTCCTTAAGGCTGTCACAAAAGCCAGCGTTCCTAACACCAAGGTGCTACATGACCTTTGGATTCAGTGTGCAATGTCTCTGACGACCACTGATGTTGATTATGTTTTCAACCCAAAATTACAAACTCAAGAATTTCTCCAATGTGATCTAGAATAACCAGTTCTAGCAAATACTTTGTCTTTTGAAAAATATAATTCAATAATTTACTCTGATGGTTCAGACCAACCAGCAATAGGCACTAAAAATCAATACTCTGCCCCCTGTGTGGTTGTGAGTGGCTACATGAAGGATGGCAAATTCCATCCACAACATACTTACATGCAGACCTTAGGGAACTGCACTTCACAATTAGTAGAGCTCAAGGCTCTGTTGATGGCACTGAAACACACAGATCCGCAACAGTTAACATAATTTGTCTGTAATTTGTACTACTGTGTCCAGTCCTTCAATGAATACCTGTATTACTGGCACCAGAATGGGTTCAGACCTTCAAAAGATAACAGCATCAAACACAGATTCCTGTGGGGGGGGAGTCGCAGCTCTGAAAGAAACGCTACCCAATGTCCATTTAGTTCATACATTGAGACATCAACGTTTTGGAATACACATTACAGGCAATACCTTGGCTGATGAAGTGGCCAAGTCAGCAGTAGCTACGGCTTCTGTTGCTTCAATAACTCATTCATGGATGAGGTTGGATGATGAAACATTGGCTGCTGTGAAAACTTTGGCTGAAAGCAAGACATGCGAAAGACATATCTTTGCAAATATTCATACCACATATCTAGCCTAAACACTGCTCTAGTACCAATACTAGGGGTGGGTGATTGTTTGACTCTAACCAAGATCAAAGACATGAATTGGTAAAAGCATTGCATGAGAGAGTTGATTCTGCCCATACTGATGTGGTGGCTACTATTTCACCATTACAAGCACGTTACTGGTG
This sequence comes from Pleurodeles waltl, assembly GCF_031143425.1. Classification (NCBI taxonomy): domain Eukaryota; kingdom Metazoa; phylum Chordata; class Amphibia; order Caudata; family Salamandridae; genus Pleurodeles; species Pleurodeles waltl. The sequence goes on along the minus strand of NC_090438.1, from coordinate 647,606,376 downwards.
GCCATGTCTATACAAACAGACCAAGCAATATTGCCTTTGCTTTGACAGTTGTCAGCAAATAAAAGTGTCCAACATCAAATGCGGACACCCCTCCTAATTTCCAACAAACCTCTACAATGTGTGTACCTAGGCCATTGTGGTCCCTTGACACCTGATGGTGCATACAAATATATTTTAGTCACAGTCAAATCATGCTCCAGATTTCTATGGGTATGGCCACAATGTTCAGCTGATGCTCAAACTGTTATTAAAGATTTGCAAGTCTTTTGTGACACATATGCAGTTGCAGCTTTTCACTCAGACCAGGGCCCTGCTTTCACCTCAAGGGCATTCAGGGGCACCATGGCTTCACTAGGGGTCCAACTGTATTATACATCTCAGTATAACACTGAGGGAAAAGTGTCATTGAGCAAAGAAACTGGGACTTGAAGCAATTCTTAACAGCAAGAGTATTAGGAATGAGTCCCAGTTAGACTATTCACCTGTAAGGAGTCCAGAGATCACTTAATAATCTGCCCAGAAGGTCCTTGGGAGGGCGTAGCATATTTGAAGTCCTGTTCGGGACACAAATGCTCTTTCCATAGTTTGATGGTCTTGGCATGGAGGCTGCAGATACATCTTTTGACATAAATGAATGTGTCACTGTCTTGTAGGACTTACAACAGTTCTGTGACAACACTGCATATGCCAGTGCCGCCTCCTTGGGAGTAAGGGATTCACCAATAACACCTATCAGCTGGATTCCAAAAGTTTAGGCTCTAGTACGTGGAAAAATTACTGTGAAAAAGAGGTTTGATCTTTATTATCGTACACCAGTTCAAGTCCTGGGAATACAGGGCACCAGAATTGTTATTCTACCATTGCTGCCTGATTCTAAAGAAAACTACTTTGCCTCCACTGACAATGTCAAGTTACACCGTATGGCTGATGCTGCACAGCAGACCTAGAGGAGTCCTGGATTGAACCTGACTCCCTCTCACTGCAGACCAGGATGTTCCTCTACAGGTTTTGAGCAGCAATGTTGACACTTTCCACTCTTGGGGGGGGGGGGAGTGAATGATCTTTCATTAGTACTGCTAACCTCTTCTGCGACAAGTAAAGTCCATATCACTGAGCAATTGTTCTCAAATTCAACTCAAACAAATCAAATAATTAACTAGGCACGACCAACGGAGAGTTCTGCCAGGTCTCCTCTTCCAAACACGGCTCCAGTTTTTAATTATGCACAATGGGAACATTGTCCAACTCCGCCAGTATGGGGGTCATAAACATACTCTGAACATTTTACATATTTTTCTGGGCACAATGTTAAAAATGCTGAGTCATATGTTTTCACATTGCCTTTAATGGAAATGCATAATATTTTATTGACTGATACAAAATTGATTTATTCTGATTCCTTTGTTTCCCGGTCTACTGTAGGAAGTTATGAATATTGGCTGACGTCGATTGACTTAAAGAGTGTATGGGGAAATAAAAATTGTCAAATAAGAGGAAAGGAAGATTTTTTTAAGAGCATGCCTGATACCTGTTCAAATTATATTTTTAAATGAAACTGCACAACAGACAAGTTGTTAATGCTTGGCAAAAATTAAGGAATTGAATGCACCCAATATCCCTGCCCTTGCTAATTTCTATAAATGGCAAAAATACATCAATGCAACTGAAGATCAGCTCGATGGGTGGGTCCAAAATGGAACATACAACACATCACTTTCACGTCCTGGCGGGAGGTTATTGTGGCCAGTGGGCACAAATGGTTATCATGCACATTTTGTAAACTCCACAAGGGGGTTTTAGAAGTAGTGGACCAGACTCTTGCCATGTGTCATCAGAACACTTTGGTATAGCAGCAACATACAGTGTAGGAAAGTTATGCCAACAATGGTTAAAAGGTTTCTCATTAGTTGCTGTTAAAGAACACCTCAGACTCCTGTCAAACAACACAGACTTGCAGGATTTCCTGTTAAGCCCCGGAAGACAATGTAAAAAGAGCTTTCTATCCTCAATTTACAATGAAATTTGGAAACTTTCCCAACAAGAAACTGCTGCCCGGTTAAGGCAGATAGATCAGGAAAATTACTGTGGCTGAAATACCATCTGTGGATTGATTAATATATCGGATTATCAATCTGCCTATTTCAACACTGCAATTCACATCCTGCTTAAAATACATTCCAGTGGGCAGATATGAAAGGCTTGGAGATAGTTACATCCATGAGGTGTGGGAGTTACCCTTTTTGCACAAATGTCTCAATGGTACGAAAGAGGCTTCTTTAGCGGCAGCGAATGGGAGACTATTGTGAGCCATTCGATGGTTTGTAAGAGCTGTCCTTGCACGGGGCGTGCAATGCTTCTGCAGTAAATTTAGCTTGCTATCTGAAGCAAGTTCCAGTCTCCTTGATTAGATAAGCGTTACAGGTGCTCTCTAATGGAAGCTATGTGCTTCTTAATAGTGAGAACTGTTGCAGAATGTGAGCTGGGATTGCCTATGTAGGTTCGGTCTCCCATACCTGTTGCGGTAATCTTCTTTTCCCCCTATGCAACAGACTAAAGTAGCAGATATTTAACCTCACATTGCTATTTCAAATGTGAATTTTGACAAGTTAAGCAGACTAAAAGCTCTATTGTTCCAAAAACATGTGGTACAAAACCTGTGAGCTCCAGGTGGTGAGGTCATCTGCAGGGATACAGTCCCAATTAAATACAAAGTTTCTGAGAAACTTTTGTGAATTTGTTTGATGGATTTGTAATGCATCCAGTACTACAGGGATTGTATATTTCTTTAAGGCTATCTGTTCTGGTTTAGTAAGCACTTTCTCCTCTATGTTTGGCATAATACCTTCATCCATACCCTCGATATTTTCGAGTATTTATGAGGGATTTACACTTATTTTGCCTATAATAGGTGGCATCTTGCGGTTCCTGTTTTTTATTCACAGTGGCTGTCCCATTGCAACAAGGACGACTCATGGCACTTCCACCAACGTAATTGTGTTGTGAATGCATGATGCTGTATTTCGGAGCACCACTCCTGGAAGAACTGGAGTGTAACTATTCTCTGTCAGGCAGCCCGTGTTCCGATTGCCTTGGTGCCTTTTCAAATGTGCACTGAAAGTTTGTCTTTCTATGCGGCACATACTTTCATTGGACACTGACCTGTTGATGTTCTCACAGAGGACTCATTACCAGAAATGATACGTGAACCCATCTATGAGCTGCCTTTTGTGGATCATGCTGCTCTTGTTACTGGCACAACACGAATGCTGCTGCCTCAGCTGGAGTCCAGGCTCTTGAACATGAGTGCTCTTTAGTTTTCCTTGGCACCGATTTAGTTAACGTACCACCTGCAGAAGTGGAACATTTCCTTTAGTCAATTGTCCTGGCTGTAATTGGGGAATTTCAAACTGGCACACTGACTTTCAAATTCGGCTTCACTGCCAAAACTGCTAAGATTTTAAATTGTCCACTTCAAAAAAATGTTTTAATGCACATACTCAAACATGTTTTAACTTGTCACAGTTGACATTTATGTATTTATGTTTTAATGACTCTTAGTTGCTTTTAAACTTAGGGACTAGGCTGCTTCACAACTTTTGATCCAACAAGAGGAGAGTGTTGTGGAGCCATTTTAATGATGTCTGTAGGCATGTTATTTTAGCAACTAGGCCTTCTGCCTCTGCCTATTAGCCTAGTAACGTTTCATTTGAATTAATTTTATTCTTTTAGAAACAATCACAGTTTTGGTGATATTTTCTTTTCTTTATCTTGCTGTCCTTTTGCTTAGGAACGCATTTACATTTCTTAGTATGACATTCTTTCACTCTGTGCTTTCTTCAAGGCTGCAATGAGATAGGATTGCTGGCATAAGTGGACACCACGTCTCTAATATTTCACAGAAACATACATATTTTTAAGCGGGAACACTTTTCTCAGAGCACTAGCTGTTTCATTATAAAACCATCTCTCTGTCCTATGCACCTTGGTGGGAGGTTTCAGCCAGATGACCACAACTGCATGCTGTCTGAATTTGTTACAGCTGCTCACTGAGACTATATGGGAATGGTGTGTCTATAGGCAACAGGCAACTCCGCTAATGTCATACTCAGGTATGGGGGATGATATCTTCCCATGGGGTCCTGCTGGGTGAATTAGGGATCAATATGTTGTGCTCTAACATGAACCTTAGTGGTGCAGGTAGGAATCACACATCTTGTATAGTGACAGTACAGTGGGACTTTTGTTGCGTTTAACTTTTCTTGTCACCATTGTGCTTCTAATATGTTTCATCATCGCAATTATTGCATATATTATCTGTTATTCCATTTCATGTTATTTTATCTTAGACACGGCTGATTCAATAATTCTTATATAGCCATTCCCTGCTTCTGTTGGCCACAAATGATCCCTGCTCTTGGGAAGAGATGAGGCATTGCTAGATGGCAGGAAAAAGATTAGGCTAACAGTTGTCACATGGTGTGGGATTGGACTCAGTTCCCCACAATTAAGGTGATGCTGTTTCCCAAATCCAGCTGCCTCATTGGTACAGTGAGAGCCAACATGGTATGACTTAAGAGAAGACCTATGGCTGGCAGGGGCTGGAGAGAAAAATTTAAAAAAGTATTTGCTGATGTATCATTAGGGACTAAGGGAAATCCATTAGGAGGAAAGGATATGCAAGGAATAATGGAAAAAATGCATATAAACGCCCTTCCTATACCTACACTACAATGATCCTCAAGAACATACAATTGATATTATAGAAAATAAAATAAAAAAATGAACAAAAAATGGCATAGTCCTCTTCAATCAATGTCCCTGGAAAATGGCTTTGAAACCTGTAGAAAATGATTAATACACATGGCTGGCTGAAAATGGCCGACAGGTACATGGTTATACAGCAAAAACAGCAAGCAAGGAGGCCTGGACAACAAATCTAGGCTTATGGCTAAAGCATACTGACTGGCTACTATATAAAATTACTGCCTGCCACATGGTCAAGCAACGATAACAACAGCAAGCAAGGAGGCCTAGAAAACAAAGAACACTTGCAGGCCTATGGCTAAAACAAAGCAAACTGACTGGTTGCACAAAATGGCGAAGGGTCACATGGTCAAACAATAGCAGCAGAAAGCAAGGAGGCATGGACAACAAAGAACACATGCAGGCCTATGACAAAAGCACAGTGACTGGCTGCACAAAACAGTCACAGGCCAAAAATCTGCAAGCAAGGAGGCATGAAAAATACAGAACACAAGTAGACCTATGGACACTGACTACATAAAATGGCCGCCAGCCGCATTGTATGGTCAACAAACACAAAATGGTGGCCTATGGCAAACACACACATACTAGCCAGAGAGAGGAGGCATGGTAGGAAGTGAACATAACACTACCATTAACTCAGCAATGCCAACAACCAAAACTCCCAAGGCATGATGTGACCCCACCAGAATACACTTTTTGCAGACAAAAAGTGAAATACAAAATAACACACAGATTTGATTTAATCCAATGCCATCTCAGGCCTACATCACAGACTAAGCCACTTGGTAAAATAAATGATTAGTGCAAATTTACCAAACATGAAGAAAATATACTTAACTGTGCAAACTTTTTTCCTTATAAAAGATAAAACATTAAATGCAAAATATTTACTAGGCCCCTACTGCAACTCCAGACCACCCACCATTACCAAAATCAAACTTAAAAATCTAATAAAAGTCCAAATACAAATACTAATGGATGCCCACTATGAAATAGCACCCTTATCGAAAAGTGTTTGAACTTCTTGCTGTGATGTCGAAAAAACAAAGGGGGTCATTACAACATTGGCGGTAAAAGGCGCTTACCGCCGTGCAGAAGACCGCCAATACACCGCTGCGGCCGCGGAATACCGCCACAGCTATTATGACCCACAGCTCGGAATCCGCCAAAATTCAGACACCCACACAAGTCCGCCACACCAAAGGTCAGTGATAAACTGGCGATAACAAATCCTCCACCGTCACGGCAACAGAAACACGCCCATGCTATTACGACCCACGAATCCACGCGGCGGTCTTTCAACCGCGGTATTCCATTGGCGGTACACACCGCTGCGCTCAAAATACACACACATCTCCAAAACACCGCCACATTGGACAGTTCCAAATACACACACCTGATACACATACAAACAACACTCCCACACACCAAACACAATATAAAAAACACACCCACATCACCCACAAACCCCTACGACCACAATTACGGAGAGAAGGCCAGAGAGACTGCACAGCCAAGACAACACCACCATACAGAGGCACACAACACCATCCCCCAACCCACATCCAAGCATAAAACACCACACACCACTACACATCAACACACACACCACCTCATGTCACGCCAAAGACACCCCCGCTTCTCCGAGGAGGAGCTCAGGGTCATGGTGGAGGAAATCATCCGGGTAGAGCTACAGCTATTTGGCTCACAGGTACAGCACACATCAATAGCCAGGAAGATGGAGCTATGGCGAAGAATCGCGGACAGGGTCAACGCCGTGGGACAGCACCCAAGAAATAGGGAGGACATCAGGAAGAGGTGGAACGACCTACGGGGGAAGGTGCGTTCAACGGTCTCCAGGCACAACATCGCGGTTCAGCGGACTGGTGGCGGACCCCCACCTCCTCCCCCACAACTAACAACATGGGAGGAGCAAGTCTTGACCATCATGCATCCAGAGGGCCTCGCAGGAGTCGGTGGAGGATGGGACACTGGTAAGTCAAATCTTAACTATCATATCCCCCACCCTACCTGCATGCTATCACACACCCCAACCCTCACACCCTCCCCTATCACTCCAACTCCTCACTAATGTACTAATAACACAAACCACACATCCCACCAAGCCCTGCATGACACAACTAAGCATGGACACCCAGCACTAAAGCATTCCCACGGCACATACCCATACAACCCCCTAAACCACCATCACACAAGCTCCACACAGGAATGCTTGCACTGGGGTACACACTCACCCACCCATTGCACACCATTACACACACACATGCAATAATCATGCTCTTATGCCCCTGCAGGAACCCGAAGGACCGTCACCACACCAGAGGGTCCAGACAACACCACTCCACCCCCAGAAGAGGCCCACAGTGAGGATAGCAGCTCTGCCCTACTGGATCCTGATGACCATCCCGGACCATCGTGGGCCTCTGGACAGTCGGTTCCCCTTGCACAGGCACAGCCCAACACCGACCTTCCACCCTCTGGTAACACCAGCACAGCACCCACCCAGCGGTCCCAAACCTCCCTACCCAGGACAGGTCAATCAGCGGTGTGTCCACCACTACAGGGAACCCAGGATAACCCACCACCCCAACAACAACAGGGACCTGGGGGCAGTGGTAGTGGGCACACGGTCCAGGGGACGGAGGCACAGGAACACAGGGGAACTGGGAGGGCTGCTGTGGGACAGGTGGCGGACAGGCCAAGGGAACCCACTCTCCGCGAGGCCCTATCCTCCATCATGGGAGCATACCACCACTCCCAGGAGACGATGGCGACGGTCCTGGACAAGTTGCAGGAGACCCTGCGCCTGCAGGAGGAACAGTATTTGGGGTTCAGGGAGGAGCTCAGGACCATCAGCTCCGCCCTGGGCACCATCGTAGGGGTGCTGAAGGACATACAGCAGACCTTGAGGGACACCGTGGCACTCCAAGGGGCCCCTGACACTAGCCAGGACGATGAACTGCCCACCACCTCCACCGGCGCTAGTGGACAGGACGCCCCGCCACAGGACCACCACACCAGCACCCCACCCCCTGCAGACGGACAACCACCACGCAAGCGGTCCCTGAGATCCAGGAACAGGACAGAGCAAGATGGCAAGACCCCCGCCAGGAAATGAGACCACCCTGTTTGTCCTCCCACTGTCCCACCTTGTTACCCTGTCCATACTTGAACTGCCCCAGCTCCACTTCCTATGCCCAGATGGGCAGTGCACCTGTGAGACTAATAGATTGGACTCTGCCATGGACATTCCTCCGCCATCACCCATCCTCATTTTACAACCCCCTCCCATTTCTGAGCACTTCAATAAACACCCTTGAAACACAAAACAATCTTGAGTCAGTCTGTGATTTAGTAAATATGTATTATCAATGACAGTGTCATAATGCGTTTCCTATTGTAAGGCTAACATACCTATGTCACACATCACAAGTCCTTGAAGGATGCAAGCAGATGACACGTTGGTAACCACACCTGTGAAACCGTAATGGAAAGGTCCAATTCAGTTACCAAATACTGGTTGAAATCGACAGACAGGATAGAGGTAGACGTGTGAAAGTTAATGTAATGTTAAACATGAAAATGTTCTCACCTGTGTGTCACTGGAAATATTGCTGTATGACTGACTCCCTGTTGTCGTTGTCTTCTTCCTCAGCTTCCTCCTCATCACTGTCCACAGGCTCCATAGGCTCAACAGCTGCTACAACACCGTCATCTGGATCATCCTCCTGCAGAAAAGGCACCTGACATCGCAAAGCCAAATTATGAAGCATGGAGCAGGCGATGATGATCTGGCACACCTTCTTCGGTGAGTAGAATAGGGATCCACCTGTCATATGGAGGCACCTGAACCTGGCCTTCAGGAGGCCGAAGGTGCGTTCGATCACCCTCCTAGTCCGCCCATGGGCCTCATTGTACCGTTCCTTTGCCCTGGTCCTGGGATTCCTCACTGGGGTCAATAGCCAGGAAAGGTTGGTGTAACCAGAGTCCCCCAATAGCCATACACGGTGCCTCTGGAGTTGACCCATCATATCAGGGATGCTGCTATTCCGTAGGATGTAGGCGTCATGCACTGAGCCAGGGAACATAGAATTTACCTGGGAGATGTACTGGTCTGCCAAACAGACCATCTGTACATTCATAGAATGATAACTCTTCCTGTTCCTGTACACCTGTTCACTCCTGTGGGGAGGACCAGAGCTACATGGGTCCTATCAATGGCACCTATGACATTGGGGATATGTTCCAGGGCATATAAATCGCCTTTCACTGTAGGCAAATCTGCCACCTCAGGGAAAATTATGTATCTCCTTATGTGTTTCAGCAGGGCAGACAACACTCTGGACAGCACGTTGGAAAACATAGGCTGGGACATCCCTGATGCCATGGCCACTGTTGTCTGAAAAGACCCACTTGCAAGGAAATGGAGCACTGACAGCACCTGCACGTCAGGGGGGATTCCAGTCGGATGGCGGA